>NC_141699.1:386403447-386738965 GCF_964263255.1 Lissotriton vulgaris | reverse complement strand
TGCTTTCCAGCCCTTTGTGAGGCTCAGAGCGCTTAAATTATGCATCTAGGAAGAGCTAATTATATCACACAAGATGCCATTAAAGACAAAATTCACCATAATCTCTGTCAACAATAGTAACCCCATGCATAATTTATATTTAGCAAGCCTATTCCTGCATAGATCTCAATTTTTCAGCTACCCATGTCTTGCGAAATTACCTGCTTTTTTCACTGTTATGTCGATTGCATACATTCTCTTTTAGGAGAGATGCTTTGAGCAGAAATGTCACGCGACAATAAAACCCTCGAGGGAAAGGTGTCTCAGATAATTTCTGCTTGACAACAAATGGTGAAAATAGGAATCTCGAACTAAAAAACATTGCGTAACTCAGAATTTTAATGCAGACACACCTCATCGTGTGACACTTATAAAACCTAGAGTTAATGTGAGAATTAAATGTGTTGCATGAGAAAAACTGGGCATCTTTACGCACCTGTAATTATTGTCTCCTAATATTATGACACTTTAACTCACATGTGTGATGATACAGAATGGACGCAATTGCTCTAGGAAATATGAACACTGACAGATACTGTTGGAAAGTGGAATATTATGTGGTATAAGGGTTAGTCCTCACCATGTATTACTGTCACGAAATACCAAAGAGGGTCCTTGGATTCACACTAATAAATTCTTAGCTCAGTCCTGGCAGTTGTGGCAAAGGGCAGGCAGGCTTTACTAGAGGAACATGTGGTAAGCATTTAAGAGTACCAACATGGACAAAACGTAATTGACACAACTCAAAACAAATCTGACACCAATTTATAAAAAAAGGATGTATTTTTATCTTAATTTAGACACTAAAACAAATGTAATAGCATACATATAACCAGAGTTATAGATTTTTGAAGCAATGGAAAATCAGTGCAAAATAATAAAGTGACAATTTAACATTGCGGTGAATGGGACAAACTACTAGTGACAATCGGTCACTTGCAGGTCTAGTTGTGTTGTACTCTTGCAGGGTAAAGGTGATGCGGATCCCAGGACCAAGCCATGACAGCCAGTTCAATTTTACCTAGCCAGTGGAGCCCATTTGCAGAGGTGTCCTGGCTATCCCTGGTGCTGAAGATTGCTGCTTTGACCGCTTCACGCGGTGCTGCTGAAAAGAAGATGCAAAAACACAAGAGCACGGTTGTTTCCGAAATCAGTCCCAGGTATTGTGGAATGCCCTCTTGATGCAGCACTGGTGACCAGCAAGCTTTGGCAGTAGTAAGCTCAGCTGGAATCTTCTTCAAAGTCTGGAGGTTCAGGGAAAGATGGTAGCCATTTGAAATGAGGGCTTCCACAATGCACTAGCCCATTTGGATTTAGCTGATCCCTTGGAGGTTCCTGAATGTCATTTTACCTGCAGTGTACATGGGACTAGTCTCACTATTCCAAGGGAGTCTGAGTTTGCTTCTGGCTCTCTTAGGGGTCCCTCCGTCTGGGGAACCGACCTTTAGCCTAGGAGTTGCCATGTTCATACAGTTGCAAGAGTGTTGCCACAGGTCCATAGTATGCTCCTCTTTGTTTGTGCAAGTTCCTGTTATCAATGACGTGGGTCCCTTATGAGCCCTCTTTGATTCAAGTTGGATCAGAGCTCAGGTTTTGGAGTTAGGGGTCTGGGAGCAAGTAGCCAATAGGCTACCCATCCCTGCAGCTAATCTTCCCCTGTGGTGCCCGCATCTGGGGATGTAGGTCACCTTTTCGACCCAGAACCCTTTATTCTGTCACATCTAAAGATGTCAGAAATTGAATGTTTTTGTACAGACCAAGCTGCTCGCCCTGAAGGTGGTGGCTAGCCTTCTGGGGGTGTATACCTCTTTGACTAACTATTTCCCAACCTGTTGGCACGGGGAGGGCTGTTTCTTTCTCTGAGGCTGTGCAGCCTTTGAATGTCTCTGCCTTAATGCATCACTTCACTAGCCTGCTTGGGAGGAGGGAGGTGTGACATCCTTCCTGCCCAAGCCTTTGTTCCTGATTGCTGGGAGTGATCTCACGCCCTGGCAGGAGGTCAAATCCTATCCTGGCAGCAGCAAATGCGTGAAATGAGGGCTTGCCAGTCAGAGCACAGAGAAGCTGGGGCAATCATATGGGAGACCTTTAGGGTAGCCACCTGGATGCATGCTACATTGCCTTCGACCCTAGATTAGTGTCAGGGTTGAGAAGGCACATTTAGTATGCCAAGCACAACATATTTTATGTGGTACCATAATGTAACTGCCTACCTCCAGTTTGTTCAGGTGCCAGCCCATGCTATCCTATGGACTGTATATCACTTATAGTGTCCTTTAATGGTAAAGGGAACTATGGGGCCATATAAGCTCGCACTTATATGTTCACACCTCTGATGTATGGAACCCTGCCTCGCGGGCTTTAGGAGGCCTTTTTTACGGTTGACTAGTATATATCAGAGAATTGACTTTGCTGAACATGGTGAGGGCAAAGTCAAATGTGAGCAGTTTGCACGGTTCCTGCCTGCAGTCAGTACTGGCAGGTCTGCTGTCAGTAGCTTACTTGGGTCACTTAGAATGGCACAAACAGTGATGCAAGCCCTGGGCACCCCTTTAACAACCCATGCCCTATGTACCACTGGTACCATATACTAGGGACTTATGAGAGGGGGTAAGCCCTTGTTAATTGGGTTTGCCAATTTACACATAACAGTTTTCGGGAGAGAGCACTGGCACTGGGGTCTGGTTAGCAGGCTTCATTGCACCGTGTGAGTCGAAAACCAGCTTCTAGTTCTCCAAATGGGGACAAAAAGTGGAGGGACATCTGCATAATGATTACAGTTAATCACCAATAATTGATTCTTTATCATGCATGGGCTAACACTCAGGGATTTACCTGGGTACCTATTCTTGAAAATAAATCATATTTATAGAGAGTATGATATATTTTCATATTCATTTATCTAATATCTTTTAGTAGTGGGTTGCTGAACTAAGATGCGTTTTGGTTTACATATGTAGACTTTATATACAATTATCCGCATACATTTCACAACTAAACTACATTATAGATAGCTTAAAATACATCTCAATTCATATATAAGGTCGTAATTATTCATCTATAATTGGCACATTTCAATTAACAAAGTATAACCAGAGCCATAGGTTATTCGCTAAACATCAGTGATCAGTAGTTCTGTCTATATACAGCCATACAGAGTTTTTATAGTTTTAGAGTCAGTTGCTGACAGTCTCAACATTTCGGCCCTTTTTGCACAAATTCATGAAGCCCTCTTCAGGAATTGGATTAACATAATAGATAACAAATGCTGCAATACCCAATCACAACTATTGCATCCTACCATATATACATGTGACTAAGAGCACCAAAAACTGATGAAATATCCAGTAGAAGAAGTGGCAATCCTTGCTTCATGCAACTTGTGACTTTTGTTGTGTAGAGGAGTAAAAATAAAATTCACATTTACTAAATTGTCCTGCAACAGAGAATGTCTGACAAACGTTCTTGCTATACAGCTGTGCTTTTGTAGCTTAACAAACTTCATGAAATATATTACCAATGTCAACATAATAAGTTTATTTCTAAAGGGCATGTTTACCCTAAGGCATCCTGGCATGTTTCTGCAGTGTATGCATTAGCCAACTGAGCTACAGCCCCAGCAGTGTCCAGAACTGCTGTTAATTCTGCGGCCGCAGACTAATGTTTTACATCTACTCCAGTTCTTCAGTGGAAGCATACAATACAATTATATTAATTGTATTAATAGTTACTTAGTTAAACATTATTTTGGCCATAAAAGTTGCATGTAAACACACATAAAAATCATTTCATTACATTGTTATTAGGCTGTCTGTTTTGGCTGCCAGTGCTTGCAGAATTGAATCCAGTAGAGTAATTATCAGTAGAAATCTATATGACTAGCAATCTGAGCCTTAGTTCTAGAGCCACAATCCCAGTCAATTCTAAAAACAATAATCTCACATATAAAATCATCCTCAATAGATAGTTGTGGAGAAGTGTGGCTCAGGGGTTAGAGGCGGCAGACCCAGAAGCTGAGATCGGCCCTGGACCAGGGTTCAATTCCCCGCCCCGACGGGGGTTGGGCTCAATAATTCCACAGACTCGATAATTCTCGCTTTGGTGCCTACTCTACTCACGGGTTCACACTCTGCGACTCTGGGCAATAGCTTGCTTAATCTCCACAACGGCCCCTCGCGGCGGGATGCCTGGCTTTCACCTTGTGGATACCCTGCCGGGGTATCTCACAGGGGAATACCAGGACGGGTTCCCTAAGCAAGCGCATAGATGCCTGCGATGTGGGCGATTTGCGCTATATAAATACATTTACAATCATTTACATAGTTCCAAAAATCGAATACATTTAAACTTTAAGAATTTGGCTATAAATACTCATAAAATACTAAAAACTTGAAATTGCCCCTTCATTGAATATTATGCAACAGAACACGCTCCACCTAACAGTGGTGATGGTTTGGGCTTCCAGGGGACCTCTCACAACGCCGGGATTGGCCACATCCCACAACCCGGGGGGGTCGAGCTGGCTGGCTCACCTACCAGAGAGCCAGGAATCCACCCAATTACCGACTATATGCAATCCCCTACTGAGGGCCAGGGCGCTCTACCGATAGATCAGGGAATGAGAATTGTTTCTTGGAATGTAGCGGGTATTGCAAATAAGGAAGGCACACCGGAGTGGGACCAGCTACTGGCCAGTAGCGACATCCTACTCCTGCAAGAAACTTGGGCACGGGACACTATAACCAGGAGTGGGTTTGACATATTTGAGATTCCTGCCAAATGGGGCGGGAGGGGGAGGCCGTCGGGCGGGCTGGCGATCTGGATTGCGAGTCACACTGGATGTCAGGCGGAACAGGTACTTACGTCCTCGCAGGACATCCAGTGTGTTCGGCTCACATGGCCTGGCAAACCATCATGGGCCATTGTGAATGTCTACTCTCGGCCGGTTGCTGCGCCTGACGAATCCCCCACCCTAAACGACCTCTCCTCCTTTCTGGGGCAGTTGCCGGGAGATCTCAAGGTGGTGCTTGGAGGAGACTTCAATTGCCACTTTGAACCCCTGGAGGGTATGTTAGAGGGTGCCCTCACGGCTGAAGATGATTATTGGGGAGTCCCACCATCGTCCTCCCCTTATCCTAAAGCCTGGTCCCCCCTTGTAATACAACTCATGTCCCTTACCCTGAACTACGCACTGAGGGCATGTAATGGGCGCACCATCTCCGATACACCCTCAGTGTGTACTTTTAATAGGAGGGGTCATGAGTCGAGGCTAGACTACATCATGGTGGATATCTCACTTTGGCCTAAGGTCCACGATTTTAGGGTAATAAATAGGTCGGATAGCGATCATAACGCCCTATGCTTAAATATCCAGTGGCCTCCCCATGCAGTGGGAATAGTGGTAGAAAACTCTGGGGGAGAGGAGGGGGATTTGGTCCTCAAAACCAGTAGGCGACGGGTTAAGTGGGGTAAACTGGTGAGCTCAGAAGAGGCCATTAGCAAACTATACGGGCTGGCAATCCCAAGGTTTATGGAGGTGGATGCACTGCTAAACGCACCAAGAACCCCGGAATATAACGAGAAGCTGGGCGACATCCACCAGGGTCTTGTAAGAGATTTGGCTGAGGTATTCCACCCGCTGGTGCCAAATAGGAAGAAAAAGACCCGTGTTCCCACGTGGTATACCTCTTCTTGTAGGGCAGCAAAGTCTGAGCTCATTGCTGCAATAAAAGAGGGGTCAAGCAAGGCTGAGGTGCGCGCCCTTAGGAAACACTATAAAACAGTGATGGCGTCTGCCAGGACCGACTGGGACTGGAATCACTGGCACGATCTTTGTGATGCCCTAAAAGTTAGGGACTCTCGTAAATTCTGGGCCCTTGTCAACAATGGCACAGGGGAACTTAAGAACGCAGTAGAACCAAACATTGCCCCTGAGGTCTGGGAGGCCCACTTTGGGGAACTCTATAAAGAAACCAATCCTTGTCCTGTTACAGCTCTGGATGCGCTCTCTGGCATGCAGGACTGTGAACTGGAATTATCCCTGGGGGAAGTGGAGGCAGCCCTGAAGCAACTACCACCGGGGAAGGCGCCGGGTCTAGATAGGCTACCGGGGGATTTGTTTAGGCACCATTTGGACATCTGGGGCCCATACCTTCTTGTTCTTTTTAATGCCATCATAGGAGGTATGCCAATCCCCGGGTCGTGGCTGGGGGCAGAGATTGTTCCGATCCATAAGAAGGGATCTACTCTGCTCCCCGCCAATTATAGGCCCATTAGCCTAATAGATGTCCCCCAGAAGCTTTTTGCGCGCCTCATCCTTAATCACCTCTTGGATTGGGTGGAGGAAAATGACATCATGACCCCCCTTCAGGCTGGCTTCAGAAAGAACACCTCGACCATGGACCAGATCTTCCGCCTTCTTCTCCTTTATTGGAAGACTGTCACCATAGAGGGCGGTAGACTGTACATGGTCTTCGTGGATCTGAGGTCAGCCTTCGACCTAGTCCCTAGAGGGAAACTTTGGGAGGTTCTGCATCAATTAGGAGTGCCCCCACACCTTCTTAGTACCATCATCAGGCTTCACGAGAACAACTATGCCCAAGTAAGGTGTGGGAGGGATGGTAAGCTCTCGGGCAAATTTCCTGTCCTCAGAGGAGTCAGACAGGGCTGTGTCCTGGCGCCAACCCTTTTCTGCCTTTTCATTAACAGTGTCATCCAACATCTTGACACTGTTGAGGACAATGATGCCCCGGTTTTGGCAGGCAGGAGGGTTCCGGCAATCATGTTTGCTGATGATACCCTCCTGCTTTCCAAATCCCCCATGGGGATCCAGAGGATTGTAAATGGTTTTGGCCTTTTCTGTCAGCAACATGGGTTGGAGGTCAACACAGAGAAGACTAAGTTTATGATCTTCAATCCCCCAGCGAGAACCAGACCCAACCCAAAACTGGGGGAAGTTAGCCTTGAGAGGGTCTCGACCTTTGTCTATCTGGGGGTAACTCTACAAGAAAACCTGGCCTGGGACTCCCAAATAGCAAGATCAAGGTTGAAGCTATCCCAGCTAGCGGGTGCACTCCTGAAGGTGGCAAATAAATCCACCTTTAAGCCTGTAAGCCCGGCTATCGAAACCTATAGAACTCAAGCGAAGGCAGCAGCCATGTATGGCAGCGAGCTGTGGGGTTTCAAAGCAGGGAAGGCACTGCTAGCGGTGGAAAATACATTTTTGAGACGCCTGCTTGCTCTCCCGAAGGGAACGCCACTGCTCCCCCTAAGAATGGATTTGGGCTTGCACTCCATCGTTGAAGATCTTTTATCTAAACCCGTGAAGTTCTGGCATCGGATATGGTCCACCGAAGAACTGCATCATTATAGGCAGGACCTTATCCATGTACTGAGGTTGAATGGCAGTAACAAAATCCCCTGGCTGGCTTTTATTAAATCAGAATTGTCCAGCTTGAATTTGTCAGACCTCTGGGATGATCCAGTTCACGGGTGTCAAAGGATCACACGCAAAACTCTTGCCCAGCTGTACAAAAACAAAAATCTGGCTGATATGGTTAATGCTCACAGCACCGGCACCCTTACGAGTTGTTTTATGGAGTCCAAAAATTCTTACCTTTTTGAACCTTTTATGGATTTTATCTTTCCATTGTTGGCGAGGAAATTGTTTCTGCAATGGAGGTTTGGCACACTTCCGACTAAAGTATTTACACACAAATGGCGCCCTGGGGGTGACAAACTCTGTCCCTGCTGTAAAACCAAGAACGAAGATGACTTGCACATAATGTTTGTCTGCCATGCATACCGGAATCCCAGGAAGCGTTGGATTGCTCCGCTGTGTCGGAACCTGGGTTTTCGTGAGTACCTTCAAGCATACAGGGTTATGAAAACCAATACCCTGGGACATATTGTTTTTGCGGTGTCGAAATTCTTAATGGCAGCTTGGTTAATAAGGAAAAAAATGACCCCCTGAATTGGTGCCTTACCCCACGCAGATCCTCTAGTCTTTTATATGTAAATATTTCTGTACTATATGAATTCTATTTTATTGTGTATCTATGTATTGTATTTTACTGTGTCTTTTATGGCCCATTGTGGCCGAAATAAAGAATTTTTGGAATTGGAATTGGAATTGGAATATTATTACAGTAAAATGATCAGTGAAAAGAAACAGTTGGGAACTTTCGGCCGATTGACAATATACATTTCAAAAATGATGTATAGCAGCTAATGGCCATTAACATTTCAGTCCCATCTTCTTACATACAAATACAACTGCAAGTAGGTACCTGCTAAGTGCAAAAAATATGAAAGGATGATGTATAATTTTTCTTTTTTTAAAAAAATGTTTTTATTATTTTTAACATATATATTCCCCCCCTCCACCCCTGGACAGGTAAACATTCTGCACATTAACATCATGATCTTTACATTATGCTTGTCATACTTACATATTCATTATAGAGAATTTACAGAATATATTCCAGGCATCACGGAAAACCAACTAAAACAATAACATAAATACATTACAGCATTAATAATAAATTAGTTTTGTAAATCTCGCCAGTGTGTAAGAGGAGTCCAGATTTTCATACCCCTTTTAAGTCGCCGTCTGCCTTTCCGCTTATATATAGCTATCTCGATATTTTGCACTGCTAAAAGCCTGGCTAGCCACTGTTGGAAAGAGGGTGGTAGCGAGTCAAGCCAAGCCGAGGCTAGGCATATCCGCAAAACGGCCATAGCAACGAATATAAAATCATGGCCACTCTCAAGGTTATCTGGATCTTCCGCCCAAAGTACCATTGCCTCAGGTGACAAAGCAACCTCTCTGTGAAGAACAGAAGTTAAAAACCTCTCTATATCTTGTATCAAATGTATTAACACCGGACAAGAGGCAAAGATATGAATGGAATCTGCTTTAAAAAGGTTGCAACTCGGGCAGCAAGTCCCCTTACCGGTTCCCCATTTTGCGATCTTATGGGGTGTATAGTAGAGAAAAAAACAGGTTTTGTAAAATTGTGCCTGGAGTTTGGTAGAAATAAGAATAGTTTGGGCTAGCTGATAGGAATATAAAAATCCTTCCTTTGAGGTCTCAAGTTTACTTAGCCACTTTGTTGCCGTTTTATCTAAATCATCCGGGAACATGTCCAACAATGACACATAAACCCCTCCTATTGAGTGTTTCTTAGAGTGGATAATTGTTTCTACTACAGTAGATTCTTCCCCAAGTGTCCTTGCCCCAGGTTTATGAGTTAAGAAATCCCTAATTTGGAGATATTTAAAGAAATCCAGCCAATCTAAGCCAAATACTTCCTTCAGAGCATCAAAAGATTTAATCCCCTGGGTAGTATAAAAATACCCTAATTGTGTTATTCCTAAATTATACCATTTGTTTACACAGTTATCATTAAAGATTATTGGTGGAAGAATTGGATTGTTCAATACCGGGTTATAATGTGAGATTTGTCCTATTCCTAATATTTTCTTTACGACCTTCCATACCTTAAAACAGCTATAAAGAGTCTTAAATTTGACCTTTTTATGGTAGCTGTCGTGTATGTGGCTCCATAAATAGCCATAGTAGGAATTCCCCACCAGTAGCTGAAAGATTGAAGCAGTATGTTCCTCTGTGTTTTCCCCCCTTGCAATAATTCCTTACTGTAGAGTAATACACATGACCAATAATATCTCCTTAAGTTGGGAAGAGCTAGCCCACCTCTGTCCTTAGTAAGGGTAAGATATGTATATGCCCGACGGGGTTGTGCATATGACCATATAAATCTAGAGAAGGTACGTTCCATTACTGTAAACCACTGATTAGAAAATTCTAGGCAAACTGCCCTGAATAAGTATAGTATTTTTGGAAAATACACCATTTTAATTTCATTTGCTCTCCCGATAATGGACAGGTGGAGATTGTCTAACCGTCGTAGATCCTTTTGTATTGTGTTTAGCATTGGCTTAACATTTATGTCCAAAATTTCCTCCAGCTTGGAGGAAATTGTGACACCCAAGTATGTCGCTCCCTTCACCACCCTAGGATCATCCATCACAATTTTTTGATTTAGAATGATTTGTGTCTTCTGTTGATTTAGCGTGTAGCCAGAAACTAGCCCAAATTTCCTGGCCACGGCCTCGATGGTCAGCATTGCTACTGTGGGGTCTGCGGTAACTATAGCAATATCATCAGCGTATGCTAATGTTTTTGTAGCATACCCCTGTGATATAATGGGTGTTATGTTGTTATTTTTCTCCAAATAGCGAACAAAATAATCTATATATATTGCAAAGAGTGTCATTTTTCAACACTCTTAACTTTATTAGTATTGTTCCTAGTACGCCTTAACAATAATCAACAAGGAACTCAGGAGAACACAAGCCTCCATGTCTACTGGTCTTGTAATAAAAGGTGTTTCTCTTTTATTCTGGACATTCCACGCACCCAGTATTGGCGACATTCTGTGTTCATATCCTGGGGCGTGCAAAGAACCATCTTCTAGGAATTAATTTATTTATTTATGTACTGATATGTGTGATGGCTTTATAGAGTTCTGCACAGTGTTTGGAGCCACTTCAGAGGGCTTGTGAAGGACAGACAGGGGCTTATACTAACACAATAGACCCGAAGTCTCTCTAGCCTGGCTCTTAACTCCATCTTTCACAAGTGTCTTCTATAATAGTGGATGTCAAGACCTTGATGGCGGCATCTGACTGGCACTCATACAGTCCTCAGAACTTGTTGGTGGAGACCGTCACAAGTGGGTAGGTCACAGAATATTTTGGCGGCCCGCAGTCCAGTTGCAACATATTTGTAGATTTAAAAAACATAGCTTCTGCCTTTATTAATGAGGAGGTAGCTAACACTACTTATTCCACTAAATCAGTGTTTAACCCCTTGTCTGCAGACCTCTGGTGCTTCACAATGCTTACTTAGGGAGTCTGCGACTATATGGAAAACTAAATGATATTAGAAGAGTAATAAAGTGTATACATATAAAAACAAGTGAATCGTACATTTAAATCTTTTAAAAGGTCTGTATATGTGAAGGAATTTGAAATTGGGGGATAAAAAGTCGGTATCCTTAGCCTTTATTAATGGGAGAATTACATCAAGCAGTATCATAGTCAATTGGTGGCCTCAGTTGAAGTCACAAAAGAGAGGTTGCATTAGGAGCAAAATGACAAAGGGAAATTGTAAAATCTAGCATAGAGCGTTGTCTTTTAGATAAAAAATCACATTTTGAAAGGCTCCAAGTTTCCCATTAAAATAACAGTTTGGATTTGGGTGTATTTTTTGTTTGTGATTTAAAGAAAATATTCCATAATTTGTGTTTTTGTTAATGTATACTTGTTTCTGTAGTTTAATGTACTTTTCGAGGTTCAAGTCCTAAAAGTTACTTAGGTGGGAGCCTCTGGCTTCCAATAGTGGTTTGATGGTGGTCCTGAAAACTCAAAGTGTTTAAAACAAAATGCACTAGGTGAATGAGGTGCTGATGGTGTTATTCTGCCATGTTTTCTTTCCCTACAGGATATATTTCTGAACTTTGAAAGATGTTCGCTGCCTATTGAAGGCCCCACTTCAATATCATGGCATGGTCCCCGCAAGAACTTTGGACATGCCTTCCTAGGTGGATGAATGCTGAGGGCCGAAGGAGTCTGACTCAGTCACCCAACAGCCAGGAGGTGCCTCGCATGATAGCACCCAATCTAGGCTTAGGTGGAACAGAAGAGGGGTGTCATCAACGTTCCCCAAATGTTGATAATTAAGAGAAGTGCTGAAAAGGCGCTCCGGTGGTTGGATCTTTGGGAGTGCAGGAGAAGGCTATAAATCTTCTGTATATGGATGGATTGATGGATGGTTAGAATGTTGTAAGAGGATGATGTTAGATCCGTCGTTGGTAGGAATGTCCGGAAATATTTTGATAGGAAAGCGCTGCAAAACGCCTTGTACCATCCTGTGGACCTCATACAAAAGGACAGGTTAAGAGTTCAAGGTTATTGTAAAATCCAGTGATTCCTGGAGGAAAAGCAAATTCGGAAGGCAAATCCATTAGCACCATAGTATTTCTGCTGTGAAAGATATTCCCCTGCTGAGCCATCCTCTGTATTCAGCATCTCATCTATCAATGTACTGCTTTTCTGTTATTGACCAACTACAAATCAAGGACAGTTCTAACGCCAACATCTTTTCAATCGCATCCAGTATCGCAATGCTACTCTTCCAAAAGAATGGTATTCGACCATTCTGTGAACAGGCTGCACATACTAGTGCAATGATTTTGGCGCCTTCTCATAGATTTTTCTTTATCACAGATGTTGTTTCTGAGCTCTGGTAAATTGTATTGAAAAAGGAAAAATATAACAGCATTAGTTTTATTTTATTTTTCGTACCGGCTACGGGGCTATCCTAGGGTGGGGCAGGCTGCGGTCACAGGTAGGAGGAGTAGTTTGTGCACCATAAGTGCATAGGACAGTTTGGCCGACCGTCGTGAGCCGGCCAAACTGTCATGCACACTTAGCATTTCTCTATCTGGCTGAGTTGCACAGCTGGGTGGAGAACAATCCCAAGGATCCCAGGCACTGTCTGAGTGGCCAAACAGGTCAGTCAGAGCAATCACAACGCTGCTATCATGCTGATGACAGCAGCGTCGTGATTGGCTTAGGGGAGCCTGTATGCTGGCGGGAGCCAGGAAGAGGAGAGGATAGAGGAGATGCTGCAGCCCTGATCAAATACGTGTTTTTATGGGAAACAAATTCTAGTCTCCCCCCGTAGCAGATGTAACTGAAAATATAAGTGGCTTTATGTGTTTTCCAGTTGTAGCTTATTTTATCTTATGGGCCGTACCTGATGGAAGGGCTATATAGTTCCAGAAATGTGTACTGTGTGTACTGTTACTTTGTAAGAGTCCATCTGATCTTGGAGGCATTCCTGGGCTTCTTTTTCTCTATTACAGGCCCATATCAGTAGTTTACCATTTTTTTCGAAGACTCCACCTTATTAGTATATTTGACAGGAAGTGCTATAATTTACTTTAGAAAGTCAGATGATGGGAAGAGCCTTCTGGTTCTGCTGTGTAATCTTTCCAGGGGATCCCACAGCTATTTCGTTTATTGCAGCCATAAATTGCATAAAGCTAGAAAGGAGTTCAGATGATAATTGAAATTCTGCGCATGGAATTACAACAGTGGTTGAATCACCAATTGAATCTCAGGCAACCAGCACCCTGGTCTCTGGGCTATTGCAAGGAGAACTTTTGTCTGTTATTGTGGCCTAATATCTGTCTGGGCAATACATTAGGCACAAAAACTAGTTTTGAGCCAGTGGTTGCTGGTGGGGGGCACTGGCACTTATTTTGGGGGAACTGGCACTTATTTTTCCCCTATCAAATATTTACCGTACGCAGGAGTGGAAGAAACACACTGATTTGAAATACGGAGGAAGAAAAAGACAACAAAACCATCACAAACAGAAAGCAGAACCCTGTACGTGGCAGAAAACAGTGCAGGGAGTGTCTGGTAATGGATTAAATACTACTAATCTTTAGACGTTTAATTTCAAGGGTTGCCGGTGTCTGAGCGGAGCTTCAGGAACCATCACTCTTTCATTCACAAATTAAGCATTTAGTGAATAGTTATCACTTTTATTTGGGTTCTGCACCACGCCACTGCACTGTACTCCACTCTGCACCACTGCACTCTATGCTACTACACTCTACACTCTGCACCACTGCCCTCCACACCACTGCACTCTACTCTGCTGCACTCCACTTTACACCACACTACTATACCCTGCAGCACTCCACTTTATGTCACTGCACTCCATGTCACTTCACGAAATGCCTTTCTACTCTGCCCTGCACTACTCACCGCCAATGCACCCTTCACCTCTCTACTCTACACTGAAGTACCGAAAATTATTTACCACCACCCAATTAGAGTTACACTTACAACCAATCCCTTTCCCATTACCAATAATCAGTCGGTTGGCAGTGTAGAAGGTTCAATCGTTTATTATAACAAACAAACTCTGCCAGAGGAGCTCCTTGCGACCTAACCCCACGAGGTCCGCCACGAAGACTGCTGGCACATTGTCAGAACATCACATATATACTGTTACATTCTCGAAACCGTTGCCTAAGATGGAAAAATACAAGTTGGTACAGGTTGGTGCAGAAGGAAAGACCATATATGGGAGACAAAGCGCTCTTGGTTTAGCTCATCCTAGATTAGCAAGGTCGTACGGGTGACTCCCTTCTGCTAACTCCGAGAGAGTCATCCCCGCACCCCTCCCGGAATGTGCCTATCGGGCCTCCTCCTGCTACCTATAACCTTGACAGGCCTAACGAGCAGAGACAGCAGTTTTGCAACAGTTGGGCTATTTCTCAGGGGAACGATTTCGGTGAAAGAATTGAATAAGGTCTGCTAATGTAGGACTTCGAGCGAGGCCACAAAATGGCGTCGGTCAAGTCAAGCAAAATGTAAAACGTGCAATGTAGTGTATGTTAGAACCCTAAATTACTGCAATGCGTGTGTATGTTAGTGTTTGCGTACTTGCGGTTAGTAATCTAGATACATCATCCTAATTCTTAAACAACGATTATATGCTTCACGGAACCAGAAATCAATTCCAGTCCCTCAACACCACTCTACTCTTTACCACCGCACTCTTTGCCACTGCACTGTACACCAATCTACTATGCATATCTCAACTCTACACCACTGTACTCTAAGCCACTCTGCAACACTGCACTCTACGCCACTGCACTCCATGCCAATACCCTCTGTGGCAATGCACTTTACTCTGTAACACTCAACTCTATGCCCCAACACTCTATGGGAGTTCACTACCCACCACTCTACTCTACTCTGCATCACTGCACTCTATGCCACTGCATTTTACACCACTTTACTCTATGCAATTACACTCTATGCCACTCTACACAACTGCACTCTACCCTGCACCACTCCACTCCTTGCCACTTCACTCTACTCTGAAACACTCTACCCTACACCACTGCACTCTTCTCCACTTTGTGCCACTCCACTCTATGCCACTGCACTCTATGTCACTCTACTCTAAACCAGTGCACTCTGCATCAATGCACTCTACACAACTACACTCTATATCACTGCACTCTACGTTACTGCACTGTTATCTATGCCACTGCTTTCTATGCCACTCTACTTCACTCCACACCACTGCACTCTGAAATTCTTCTCTGTAACACTGCACTATCTGCCACTAAATTCTCTGTCTCCTATTCTGTACTACTCCACTCTACGCTACCACACTCTACACCGCTACCCTCTACGGCACTATGCTATACTCTGCTTCGCTCTGTGCTTCCCTACTCTGCATCACTCAATGCCACTGCACTCTTTACCACTTGACACTAAATGGTGCCACTGTCCTCTGCATCACTCAACTCTACGCCACTCCACTGTACACCACTGCACTCTATGCTACTGCACTCTGTGCCACTCTACTCTGCGCCACTCTACTCTGCACCACTCTATTCTGTGCCACTCTGCTCTGCGCTACTCTACTTTGTGCCATTTCACTCTGCTCTACTCCATTCTCCTATGCACCACTCTAATCTACGCTACTGCATTAAATGACGCTGCATTGCTCGCCGCTGAATTCAGTGCCACTGCACTCAATGTCACTGCACTCTATGCCACTTTATTCTGCAACACTCTATGCCAAACCAATCTACACCAGTCACTCTACTATACGCCACTCCACTGTACGCCACTGCACTCTATGCTACTGCACTCTGCGTCACTCTACTCTGCACCACTCTATTCTGTGTCACTCTGTTCTGCGCTACTCTACTTTGCGCCATTTCACTCTGCGCTACTCCACTTTCCTATGCACCACTCTAATCTACGCTACTGCATTAAATGACGCTGCATTGCTCACCGCTGAATTCAATGCCACTGCACTCAATGTCACTGCATCCGGTGCCACTATATTCTGCAACCCTCTATGCCAAACCAATCTACACCAGTCACTCTACTCTACGCCATTCCACTGTTGTAACTCCACACTATGCCACTCCAATCAACAGCACACCCTGCCACTCCACTCTACAACACTCTACTCCACTCTTCACCATTCCACTCTATGACACTCCACGCCACTCTCCTCTACACCACTAATTTTCAGCCATGCTGAACAGCAGCCACGCTAGGGTACAACACTGACAAAGCCAGTAGCAATTGCAGAGGTCAGAGCAGTTGGTTTTGCCAATGCTTGTTACTAATAAGGAGTCGGATGCTTTGGGGCTAGTACACAAAGGCATTTAAGATCATGCAAAAGATCACTCCTGTCGTATTATTTTCCCTGCTCATAAACACTTTTGGGAAACAGCCTTATAAGTTCTCCAGAATATAATGTCTCTTAAGTTTCTCTCCCCATGATCACACTCTAATCTAAGTGCAGTATTCCAGGTAGCGACAAACTGTTGTTACATTCAGAATGCATGACTCTGTTCTCTGAGTTATGTTATGTTATGTCATATTATGTTATGTTATAACGGCTTATAGAGCGCACGGCTGCCACAGCAAAGGGTTGTCCCGCGCTGAAAGCAGAAAACAGCACAGCTAGTGGCCAGAAGGCAACTTACAACGGAGGGAAAAGGAATGTTTTGACAGCTTTACGAAAAGGCGGAAAGGTCTTTATACTGCGGATGGAAGAGGGGAGAGCGTGCCACAGTTTTGAGGCCAACACACGGAATGAGTGCCCTCCAGCAGGGACCCTCCTCACCCTAGGGACATCCACAAGATTCTGTCCCATAGAACGAAGTAGGCGGGAGGGGGAATAGAAGGTATACAGATTGGCCAGGATACAATGAGATGATAAAATCAGGATTTTGAACGTAATGAAGAGGGCCTTGAATTCTATGCCCTTGGCCACAGGCAGCCAATGGAGGCGACAGATGGCATTAGAAGTAGTACACCTCCTAGGCAGGCCAACGAGAGCTCGGGCCGCCGCATTCTGAACCCTTTGTAGTCTGACAATTTCGGTCTGGTTGGCCCCCCAAATAAAGGGAACTGGCATTCTTTAGTTTTGACATAATCAGAGCCTGGACGATAACATGCCTGATTGGGGGATCAAAGAAACCAAACAGGGGTTTGAGCACTCGCAATAGCCCAAAACAAGTCCCAGCCACCTTCTTGGTTTGGGTGCGGAAGCTAAGGGCGTTCTCAAACCAAACCCCCAGGTTTTTTACCGCCTGTTTAGGGGCAGGTGCCAGCCCCAGCGAAGCAGGCCCCCAGAACTCACTCCACAGCCCGAGTATCTCCCCACCAGCAGTATCTCAGACTTGCTTGCATTAAGCTGGAGACAGTTGGCAGTCATTCACTCCGCGACAGCTTCAAGATCACACCGGAACTTACAGGTGTCCCGAGTGATGTCGTCGGTGAGTGTGACTACCAACTCAGTATCGTCTGCATACGATACTACCATAAGCCCTCTGTTCTTTGCTACCATCACCAGTGGTTGAACATACAGGTTAAAGAGGGTAGGACTCAGAGCTGAGCCCTGCGGCAGCCCCTGCTTGGTGGCATAGAGTCTGGAGACAAAGGAAGGGGCGGTGACCAGGAAGGACCTCTTAGCAAGAAAAGAAGCAAACCATTCCAGGGCGGAGCCCACTATAACCACCTCCTCCAGACGCCTCGGCAGAATCTGGTGGGAGAATGTGTCAAATGCGGCACTGAGATCGAGCACGATCAGTGCTGAGGTACGACCCTCATCCAGGGCCCATCTCAGATGCTCGGTAACAGCAAGAAGAGCAGATTCTGTGCTGTGCCCAGGACAAAAACCATTCTGAGAGGGGTCCAGTATGTTGTTTTCCTCCAGATACCCCATCAAGATGGTATTGACGTGGGCCTCGGAGATCTTAGAGACTCAGGGCAGGAGGGAGATGGGACGGAAATTCTCGGGTTTAGCAGCATCCAGGTTAGGTTTTTTTAACAGGGGGAGCACCCTTGCATCTTTCCAGGTGCTCGGAACAGCAGCCGAGGAGAGGGATAGGTTGATCACATGACTCAGCGGAGGGATGAGCACAGGTAAAATTTTCATCGAATAAGCCGGCTGAAGAGGATCAGTTGGAGAACCAGATTTGATTTTGCTGCATAGCATAGACAGCTTCTCTTGGGAGATAGCAGGTAGGGTGGTCAGAGTGTACAAAGTAGGAGGCCGAGACATGGGGTCATAACCTGACACGACCTGAGGGAAGGATTTATAGATCCTTTCTACCTTCTCAAGAACAAGCATTGGCATAGCCAATAGGTCTCGCCTTTGGGACCTTATGTGTTTAGCCAGAACTTTTGGCTATTTTGTAGAGCATTGTGGCTGCTGTGCATTATGTTGAAAACTTATAATAAAAAATGTTAAGCATTTTTGTTACCTTTATACAAACAAAGGCAACATTATATGCAACTGAAAAACCTGATTAGAAAAAGAATTTAACATAAAAATTGTCTTCTACTTTTTTGTGTTTGCACTGCTGTCAACTACTTCCTGCTTGTTCCCATGCTTGTTTGTTATAACTTTTTTGTTATGGGGGAGTGGGACATAAATAACGGGGGAGTGGATGTTTGAAAACAGTAATTTAAATAGAACACAAGCAGCGGACAGACACTAGGGGAGAATCACCAGATGCCAGATTCCAAGGGCAGACTGACGTGATGCTTAGGTGGTGCACTGATGCAAAATGGTGGTGGTGAATGAGGTTTGGTGCTCAGATGGTGACACTATATGGTGTGGATTGGAGGTACGTTGTGGATTGTGGAGTTTTTGAGTTGAAATATGTTGTTTAGGGCCGGATGTAGGTCGGTCGGTAACGGCCGAAAATCGGTATTTTCGGCCATTACCGACCGAGATTCACAAAATGGTATGTAGGGCCACATATTTTACAGAATCGGTAAATTTACCAATCGGTAAATTTACCGAATCTGTAAAATACCGAATCGGTATTTTTACCGATTCGGTAACAATGAGATGTAGGTGGGACTCTTCTGAGTCCTACAAGCCTTACAGAATCGGTATTTTACCATGAAATCCAACTTCATGGTAAAATACCGATTCCGGTGTGCATGCACATGTGTGCATGCACACCTGTGCCATATGACAGGCAGACCTGCCCTTAGGGCAGGTATGCCTGCCACATGGCCCCGAATCTTTTTTGGGGGTGCTAGAGGGTGTCAAAGTGACACCCCCTGCACCCTTGTCAAAATCGGTATTTACCGATTCGGTAAATACCGACCGGTAATGCCCTATTCATTCCTACGGGCTTCAAAGCCCATAGGAATGAATGGGGCATTACCGGTCGGTATTTACCGAATCGGTAAATACAGATATTTACCAATTCGGTAAAAGGAACATCTGGATGTTCCTACATATCCACCCCTAAGATTCACCGATTTTTAATTACCGATTCGGTAGAATTCGGTAATTAAAATTCGGTAAATCTATTTTACCAACATCTGGGCCTTAGTGTGTAATTATGTGGTGTGTATTGGAAATGTGTAAGGGTTGAATTGTGTGTCCTTGAACTGTGGTGTTCTGTGAAATTATGCTTAGTGAAGTTGTGTCATGGTGTGGAGTGCATTTTGCATTCAGTGCAGTGTAATTGTGTAGCATATAATTATGTGGCACTGAGTGGTATTGTGTGGAGTGTATGTTGCATTCAGTAGAGTGTAAATATGGGGAACTGAGTTTTATTTGGAGTGTATGTTGCATTAAGTGCAGAGTAATTATGTAGCATATAATTATGTGGCACTGACTGGTATTGTGTGGAGTTTATATTGCATTCAGTTAAGTGTAATTATGTGGTGGGTTATTATGTGGCACTAAGTGGTACTTGGAGTGTCTGTTGCATTGAGTGCAGTGTAATTATGTGGCGTGTAATTTTCTGGCACTAAGTGGTATTTGGAGTGTATGTTGCATTGAGTGCAGTGTAATCATGTGGCGTGTGATTATGTGGCACTGAGTGGTATTTGGAGTGCATGTTGGATTGAGTGCAGCGGTAATTATGTGGCGTGTAATTATGTGGCACTGAGTGGTATTTGGAGTGTATGTTGCATTGAATGCAGTATAATTATGTGGCGTGTAATTATGTGGCACTGAGTGGTATTTGGAGTGTATGTTGCATTGAGTGCAGTGTAATTATGTGGCGTGTAATTATGTGGCACTGAGTGGTATTTGGAGTGTATGTTGTGTTGAGCGCAGTGTAACTATGTACCATATAATTATGTGGCACTGAGTGGTATTGTGTAGAGTGTATGTTGTATTCAGTAGAGTGTAATTGTGTGGCGTGTAATTATGTGGCACTGAGTGGTATTGTTTGGAGTGTTTATTGCATTGAGTGCAGTGTAGTTATGTGGCGTGTAACTATGTGGCACTGAGTGGTATTTGGAGTGTATGTTGCATTGAGTGCAGTGTAATTATGTGGTGATAAGAAATAGTAGAGAAGTGGATAGAGGGGAGGTGCACGTAGAACGGGAGTGAAGTAACGAGGAAAGTGGGAAAATGTGTATGCGAAGAGGTGTGGGCGGAATCAAGAAGAAAAGGTAAAGCGATTGGATTTAGTCAGTAAGCAGAAACAAAGAGAGAATGAGTGATGAATTAAGTGAGAGAAATGTGTGGAGAAAAGATGAGCACAAAGAGAAGTGGGGGCGAGAGGGTAGAAAGAAAAGAAAGACGTGGGAGTAAGCGAGAGAAGCGAGGAGCTAAGGAAACAGGAGTAAAGGGAGGCAAATGTGTGGGGAGATGAGGAAAGTAGACGTGGCAAATGTTGAAGAAAAGAAAGGTACAGGAGATGGGCATACAAGGAGGTTCAGAGGGAATAGAAAGGAAGGATCGAAGTAAGGGTTAAATAGCGACAAGTGAGCAAGAAGAGAAACTAGGAGGCTATATGGAAGTTCCACAAGAGCAAGTGAGGATGAAAACAAGGCATAGGAAGGCGAAAGACGTGGCTCATTCAATAAGCGCGGCTCGGATGGCAAATGGTGACCACTTTTGCGGCTGCTTTGATGTTCTCAGTGGCCATGCGGCTCACTGAGAACATCAAAGCGGCCGCGAAAGTGCTCCTAAAGACTGCAGGCTGACAAATGGTGCGCGCGCCCGGCGCACATTCACTGTACCCGATCCGCCTGCAGACTTTGAGAGCACTTTCAGAAGCCCCACTAAATATCTCGCAAAGCATTGCTAACGGGATAGCTAGGCGAGACCTAAAAATGACCCTTGCTCTTTCAGCTGGGTGGGTTCTAACACCCTATAAACATGTCACAGTGAGTCTCTCACACTCATGGGCCCCAATGCCACTCAGCCGAGTCTAAGCATGGATTGTGGGCAGTCAGAATGTCACCATGTTCCACGTTATTCTCTTTAGACAACAACCCACATTAATGTCTCTTCTTTGCATATGAATGAACAAGTGAGAATTTATTCTGTGCTAAATGTCACAGAAGGGACTTCTAAGCACTATTAACTACTTTGTGGTGTCTCCGATAGAATAGAACTCATCAATTCCACTAAGGGAAAAATTATCTTGCTAGTGTAAACAATGGGGCGTGGCCATGTCGTGTCCTCCAGAAGGAGGATGTTTGTGGGCCCCAGAGAGGCTTGGTAGGCCTGCACAGTCTCCCTGATGTTAACCGACCTGTGAGGCTTGCCAAGCATCTTAGAATTACATTTTTATTAATTTAGTGTTTCAAGTAAATACTGAGCAGATGTGGCCTAAGAGACGGACCTGCTGGTTTTAGAACTGGGGAACCAGGGGCCATATTAGCAAGAAAGGACGCTATATTATCACCGCTTTTATCGGCAGGAAACTGCCGCTAAAGCGGCGATAATGGGCTTGATAATATGCCCATGCGAATTCCCATAGAAGCCCAGGTTCTGGTTTTAACCTGGGCTTCCATGGGAATTCACAAGGGCATGTTATCAAGCCCATTATCGCCGCTTTAGCGGCAGTTTCCTGCAGATAAAAGCCGCGATAATGTATCGCCCTTTCTTGATAATATGGCCCCAGGTTCGAGTACCGGTTTAGGCTCAACATCATGTGATCCTGGGCACATCACTTCATCTCCCCGTGACATAACTTTGTGTAATGTAACTGATGCTCGGCTATAGTACTTTGATGCTCTCGGGCCAATATATAGCAAGTCTCTGCTATTTCTCAGTGCTGTAAATAAAAGGGTCTGTACTGCCCATTGCGATGGCACTCAGTTTACAAACTTTGAAAAAGTGAGTTGTGATTCAAACTTCTGACTCCAGTTCACCACATACCTCAGTAGTGAGCGTTTAACTCCCCGACACATCCCACAGAAGTGCAAATATTTAAAAAAATGACCCGAATTTGCACTGAAATTTACTAAAGTAGCTAACGTGTCCCTGAAATGTAGGAACACTGAAGGAATGGCTTCAAAAAGTAGTGTCGAGGAAGCGTACAATGCAGATAACAAACGCCAAAAATTCTTTCTGAAAAGTGCGAGCAAGGTGGGCGAGGCCTAATAAACAGGGTGGACACCAACACACGCTGAGAATGCTTCATGAAAAGCCTAAGCAAGGCTAGCAAAAATAAGCAGTCAGGGTGGGCCAAAAACACGCAAATGTGATTAAATCATCACAGACTGACACAGACGGTCAACATTCACCTATAATTTGTGCTCTGACTGTTATAAGAGGTGTTACGCATTTCCCGATAAACAAACGGTTTCTGCAGGAAAACATAAGGCAGACTAACGGTGTAATAATATAGAATGCAAGTACAGCATAGTGATGGTTATCACATTTAAATAAGCATAACATGCAGATAACAAACGCCAACAAGCACAGCAGACATTGGCCGCGAAGCTTTGTGAAAGTGGCAGCAGGGGGAGGGGGCATGGGCGATTTCCTTTCAGGAGCGTTCAAAGATATGGCACCGCCGCCACGCGCTCCCGAAAGGAAATCGCCAAGATGTGTACGTGTTGCATTGCAAGCAATGCAACACGTGCACTTCTTTGCTGCAAAAGCTCTGCCCATGGCATTAGGTCCCCTCCTATGCAACACATGCACGTTGCGTAGGACGAGACCTAAAAAGGAGGCTAGAGCGTTGCATTGCTTGTCAGATGATATCAAAGTAGCAGTCAGGGCTGTTGATGATTTCAGCTCTTTCACTATCGAAAATATGCTTTTAGATGGATTCGCACAGCTCTTAATCTCCTCCGCATAATAGGTATAAAATCTATTGAGTGCCTACTACATCTTTCAAGACTCTTTCTGCAAACTTTTTGAAAACCATTCGATGCGGAGGACTGAAAATAATCTGTTTCTTGCTACTAGTTTAGGCCCATATTGTGTTTGCTTGCTATCTGAATTTATTTGTTAAATAATATGATGTAGTTGGTTGAATGATTATAAGGCTTATCCATCTTCTGTTGGTGGAAAAGACCCCAAGTACAAGGTTTTCACAAAATCTCTACAAGTATTAGTAAGGTAAAACAGTGTAGTGCTTAATTTGTACAAAAGTGCCAGAGCCCTCTTTAGGTCATTGGAGCTTGCACCACGCAATCCGCCTACCAGCGCTTCCAAGGACTGCACCAATACAACTTCTAACCATCACTACCCTACCATTGTGACAATTCAGACGATTGCAGGACCCCAAACTAATGAAAATGGCTTAGGCGCCAGGTATTAGTCATTTTTTTTTAATATGAATCGAATAAAAGATTGTTGCTATGCGCATGTCTAATAGGCGCAACAGCGCCACCATGTGGAAGACAGTCAGAAATGCTGGAAACACATCAATCCCAGAAATAGGAAGCGTGTCAGCTGATTGCGGAATCATTTTGCAAATTTCAGGTGAACTGAATGTTACCACGGCCCTCTAGATGGGACGTATTGGCTATTTCTGTAAAACCACACAAAAAAAAGTAACATAAGGTTTACAAAGAAACAGAAAAGAGTACTTCCAGTATCCTGGACTGATTTAACAACCCGTGTATTCTACATCACCGTGGAAAATCTGTGAATAAGTTATCCTAGGGTTATACGTAAAATAGGTAACATCATTATAATGTTGACTATTTTTCCTGTGAAGTTACAACTACGCAAGGCTTAGAATTTTGCAACATAGGATTGTTCAAAATTGTTGATTTCAATATGAGTTCTTACTTCGCACAAGCTCGCAGGAACATAGATGTAGCAAGCATTTCTACGTTCGCAAAAGGGCAGATTTGCGAACGCAAAAGTTGATTTTCCGATGCAGGAAACCCAATTTTGCGATTCGGTAACCTGTTACCGAATCTCAAAATGAGTTTGCGATTAGGGATTAGGGAAGGGGCGTGTTAAGGTGGTCCCTTCCTAATACCGAATCGCATCTGTATGTATGAATGTTTTGTGACCGCAATTGCGGTCGCAAAACATCCGAATTTTACCACCTACTTCAAGCAGGTGTTAACCCTTTCGCAAATGGTAATGGGTCCCCAAGGGACCCCTTCCCCTTTGTGAATGTTTGTAAAACTATTTCTAAGAGCAGGCAGTGGTCCCACGGACCACTGCCGGCTCTTAAAAAATGAAAAGAAAACTTTTCATTTTTCGTTTTGTAAAGCATCTCGTTTTGCTTTAAGGAAAACGGACTGCTTTACAAAAAAAAAGATTGCTGTATTGAAAAGCAATCACGGACATGGTGGTCTGCTGATATCAGCAGGCCACCATCCCTGTGATTTTTGCGATTCCTAGGGTGTCGGAAATTGCGAACTACCTCATTAATATTCATGAGCTAGGTCATTTGCGACCCCTTAGGAATCACAAAAGGTGTACTATACACCTTCATACATTGCATTTTGCTATTTTTTAATTGCAAATCCTTGTGATTCGCAATTAGGGAATAGCAAACTGAGGGCTACATACATATGGCCCTTTATGAATTGTCTACCTAAGGTACATTGATAGAAATCATGTTGTTTTAAAGTAGAGATCGCCAATATCAAAATTGAAGGTATTGTGCAGCAAATTGTATCTTCTTTTTTGCAGTTGTTGGTCAGGCTGACCCTTATTTCTCTTGTAGCAAAGCTTTGGCTTATGTAACCAATTTTGTTTAATATATTGGTTGTCTTGAAAAATATGAAATTCAGCCGAAGGGTGAAATTAAATTATACTGCCTCTAGATTTCTAGACTACGATCTTATTCATCTTTATTTACCACTGTATTTGCCTTTTTGTCTAAGAGGTGTGTTGTTGAAATTGGTGAGGTGTAGTTGACAGCACAGGGCTGTCCACGCATAACAACATCCTTAGCTCCAACTTCAAGAAACATTAACTACACTTTAGTATTTTATATTTTTTGTCTCCAGGAATACTTGTTAACTCTGTAGACCGCCAATGAATAATTTTTACAGACCCTGCCTTGCTCTTAGGGGCCCTGAATCCATGTCTATTTTTGAGGATTGATTGTTGGTAAGACCCTGAAAACACTGCTCTAATGTTTTTGTCATGTGATCCTGGGCAGGTAGTGTTTTAGATAAATAGTTTAATAATAGACAGTAAAATACCATTTAGTTATTCTAGTGTGTTTGTAAGTGGTCGATACTCTGCGTCGGAAGAAGGAATGTGACAGTAATTCAGTGAGGATAATTTCAGATGTCAAAGTTGATCTTTAAGTTAGTGTGATAGAAGGTTGCACACATCCAAAAAACATACAGTATATATATATATATATATATATATATATATATATATATATATATATATATATATATATATATATATATATATATATATATATATATATATATATATATATATATATATATATATATATATATGTCATCCCAAAGTGCCCTGTAGCAGCGGGAGCGCACACTACGGGGCTCTTTACCATCCGGTTTTTTCGCCTCATGCTGCTTGCCTTCTGACTGCCCTCAATTAAACAGCAAGCCGACGCGTTTCGAGGTTCTCCGCCTCTTCTTCCTGGGCTGAGACAAATGCACACTGAAAGCTCACCTCTTTTGCATTCCTTCTTTTATTTCTCATTTCCCAGCGAACATTTGGTCAGTTCATTCATCACAAAGCATTTTGGGAAAATGAGTTCCAACAGGTGAGTGAAGTTTTGTTATTCCCTTAAGTAGGTTCAGTAATCCGTTTGTCTTTAGTTATAAGCATTGTTTTTCTCCTTTAAGTAAGGTGGGCATACCAAAGGCAGGCTTTTGTTAGCATAAGAGCTCCGTGCTGAAAGACAGTGGAACCGTTCCACTGCCACGCCTTCCAACTTAACAGGAATGGTGCAGCTCCCCACGACCAGGACGGCCGCGTGTGAAATGTCATCCCAAAGTGCCCTGTAGCAGCGGGAGCGCACACTACGGGGCTCTTTACCATCCGGTTTTTCGCCTCATGGTGCTTGCCTTCTGACTGCCCTCAATTAAACAGCAAGCCGACGCGTTTCGAGGTTCTCCGCCTCTTCTTGGAAGGCGTGGCAGTGGAACGGTTCCACTGTCTTTCAGCACGGAGCTCTTATGCTAACAAAAGACTGCCTTATGGGGATGCTCAACATATGCCTACAACAACATTTCTTTATGTTTGGGGGCCAGACCTATCAGCAATTGAGGGGGGTGGCCATGGGATCTTGCTTCTCCCCCAGTTTCGCATGTCTACACATGGGACTGTGGGAGGAGCAAACCCTGATGGGACAACACAGACAACTAATGGAACAGCATGCGATTCTGTACCTCAGATATATCGATGATTTGTTTTTTATCTGGAGGGGTTCCACGGATAGTGCTACTGATTTTGTTAACAAGCTGAATGTAAATGATTTAAATCTTCAGTTTACTTCGACAATCCAAATGTTCGCTGGGAAATGAGAAATAAAAGAAGGAATGCAAAAGAGGTGAGCTTTCAGTGTGCATTTGTCTCAGCCCAGGAAGAAGAGGCGGAGAACCTCGAAACGCGTCGGCTTGCTGTTTAATTGAGGGCAGTCAGAAGGCAAGCAGCATGAGGCGAAAAAACGGATGGTAAAGAGCCCCGTAGTGTGCGCTCCCGCTGCTACAGGGCACTTTGGGATGACATTTCACACGCGGCCGTCCTGGTCGTGGGGAGCTGCACCATTCCTGTTAAGTTGGAAGGCGTGGCAGTGGAACGGTTCCACTGTCTTTCAGCACGGAGCTCTTATGCTAACAAAAGCCTGCCTTTGGTATGCCCACCTTACTTAAAGGAGAAAAACAATGCTTATAACTAAAGACAAACGGATTACTGAACCTACTTAAGGGAATAACAAAACTTCACTCACCTGTTGGAACTCATTTTCCCAAAATGCTTTGTGATGAAGGAACTGACCAAATGTTCGCTGGGAAATGAGAAATAAAAGAAGGAATGCAAAAGAGGTGAGCTCTCAGTGTGCATTTGTCTCAGCCCAGGAAGAAGAGGCGGAGAACCTCGAAACACGTCGGATTGCTGTTTAATTGAGGGCAGTCAGAAGGCAAGCAGCATGAGGCGAAAAACCGGATGGTAAAGAGCCCCGTAGTGTGCGCTCCCGCTGCTACAGGGCACTTTGGGATGACATTTCACACGCGGCCGTCCTGGTCGTGGGGAGCTGCACCATTCCTGTTAAGTTGGAAGGCGTGGCAGTGGAACGGTTCCACTGTCTTTCAGCACGGAGCTCTTATGCTAACAAAAGCCTGCCTTTGGTATGCCCACCTTACTTAAAGGAGAAAAACAATGCTTATAACTAAAGACAAACGGATTACTGAACCTACTTAAGGGAATAACAAAACTTCACTCACCTGTTGGAACTCATTTTCCCAAAATGCTTTGTGATGAAGGAACTGACCAAATGTTCGCTGGGAAATGAGAAATAAAAGAAGGAATGCAAAAGAGGTGAGCTTTCAGTGTGCATTTGTCTCAGCCCAGGAAGAAGAGGCGGAGAACCTCGAAAAGCGTCAGCTTGCTGTTTAATTGAGGGCAGTCAGAAGGCAAGCAGCATGAGGCGAAAAACCGGATGGTAAAGAGCCCCGCAGTGTGCGCTCCCGCTGCCACAGGGCACTTTGGGATGACATTTCACACGCGGCCGTCCTGGTCATGGGGAGCTGCACCATTACTGTTAAGTTGGAAGGCGTGGCAGTGGAACGGTTCCACTGTCTTTCAGCACGGAGCTCTTATGCTAACAAAAGCCTGCCTTTGGTATGCCCACCTTACTTAAAGGAGAAAAACAATGCTTATAACTAAAGACAAACGGATTACTGAACCTACTTAAGGGAATAACAAAACTTCACTCACCTGTTGGAACTCATTTTCCCAAAATGCTTTGTGATGAATGAACTGACCAAATGTTCGCTGGGAAATGAGAAATAAAAGAAGGAATGCAAAAGAGGGATGTATGACGTTACCACGCATACTATTACCACGCATACCATTACAACGCGGTATTTACAACGCATACCGTTACAACGCATAGCGCTTTGAGGTGCTGGATAGTGGTAAGTATAATTTTATATTCCAACTCCAGTCCCCGTGGATACTAGGGAAGGTGTTGGATATAAAATTAAACTTATTCCCTATCCTAGAGCGCCCCCCAGCGCAATGCGTTGTAATGGTATGCGTTGTAATGCCTGCGTTGTAAGTGTAGTGCGTGGCAAAAAATGTGTGGTAAACGTTGTATACCGCAAAAGAGGTGAGCTTTCAGTGTGCATTTGTCTCAGCCCAGGAAGAAGAGGCGGAGAACCTCGAAACGCGTCGGCTTGCTGTTTAATTGAGGGCAGTCAGAAGGCAAGCAGCATGAGGCGAAAAACCGGATGGTAAAGAGCCCCGTAGTGTGCGCTCCCGCTGCTACAGGGCACTTTAGGATGACATTTCACACGCGGCCGTCCTGGTCGTGGGGAGCTGTACCATTCCTGTTCAAGTTGGAAGGCGTGGCAGTGGAACGGTTCCACTGTCTTTCAGCACGGAGCTCTTATGCTAACAAAAGCCTGCCTTTGGTATGCCCTCCTTACTTAAAGGAGAAAAACAATGCTTATAACTAAAGACAAACGGATTACTGAACCTACTTAAGGGAATAACAAAACTTCACTCACCTGTTGGAACTCATTTTCCCAAAATGCTTTGTGATGAATGAACTGACCAAATGTTCGCTGGGAAATGAGAAATAAAAGAAGGAATGCAAAAGAGGTGAGCTTTCAGTGTGCATTTGTCTCAGCCCAGGAAGAAGAGGCGGAGAACCTCGAAACGCGTCGGCTTGCTGTTTAATTGAGGGCAGTCAGAAGGCAAGCAGCATGAGGCGAAAAACCGGATGGTAAAGAGCCCCGTAGTGTGCGCTCCCGCTGCTACAGGGCACTTTGGGATGACATATATATATATATATATAGATTCACTGAAAAACCATAGGTTTCACACACGTTATAGTTAGGAATTAGCATTTAAAAAACCTTTTTTCCGCTATTCTATGGATTTTGATACATTTGCTTTTATATTTATAATTGTATTCGTTATTCTTTCTCTACTATTACATATTTTAAGATATGCAATGTTATCACATATTTCTTGTACCGTATTTATGAAATGCTAATAAAAAATTATAACACAAAAAAAAACCTTAGAAATTCACTGAAAAAACCATAGTTTTCAAACATGTTATAGTTAGCTGGACATTTCACTCATACAAAACCATTGAAATTCCCCGTTATAGTTAATTTAGCTAACTATAACTCCCGCGCCCGCAATGCGCTGCTGATGATGTCACATATTACATCACTCATGACATGGTCAGTGACATCACTCATGACATCACTGATGACATCTCAAATGACATCACTGATGACATCACTGATGACATCATCCAGTGAATCTGTGTCTTTCTGAAAAATAAAATAAATATGTTTTATATATGTATATCTAAAGGTCGATGGAAGAAAGAATGTGTAAATAAGTGTCTAAATGGATGTTTTTTTGTAAAAATGATTGTATAACTGACTTATTAAGTGTATCTTAGTGAATACATATATTAGCGAGTAATGTTTAAATATGTAAATATATATCTCAGTGTCTCACTTTGTGTAAAAGTGGCTGCATGGGTTGGTAACTAGCTACATGAGTGTTGATATGGGTTATTAGTTGGTTTTTAGAGTATCAGTATGAGTGCCGGTATGGTTTGATGGGGGTATTTCTTACCGCATAGATGCATGAATGGGTGACTCACTGTTTGTATGTGTTTTGAAGACAGCATGTGTGCAGGACTGTATGGGTGGATGAGTGTGTGTATGGGTGTGTTAGTGAGTGAATCACTGTCTCAATAGTATCTTTATGAGTAACTACATATATGTTAAAATAGTATGTGTGAGTATTGATGTATATAAGTGAGTATATGTGAGAGCGAGAGATTGTAAGAGTTCCTGTATAAATAAGTATGTGTTTCTATAAGTGGTTGTTTAAGAGAATAAGTATGTGTACGATTCTGTAGAAGTAAGTGTAGTAGTGGGTGTATAGCTGTATATGTAAGTAAATGGATGTTTGATAGTTTATTTGCATGTGTGAGTTTGTGTGTGAGTAACTCTATAGATGAGTGTCCGTGTGTAATCAGATGTATAGGTGTATGAGTACATATGATGAGTGAGTACATGTATGAGTGCCTATGTAGAACTGTTAGTGAATGACTGGATGTGTATGTAGATTTTGGATTTACTGAATAGGCTGTTCTAACTGGAATTGGTATCTCCATTTATTTGAAAATGTTAGTTTCTATTTTTGAATGTGTGTATCTAGGGTTATATCACCCTGAGAGGAGGTCTGCCACTTTTTCACAAGGATGATGTCATCAGTGATGTTATTTGAGATGTCATGAGTGATGTCGTGAGTGATGTCACTGACCATGTCATGAGTGATGTAATATGTGACGTCATCAGCAGTGCATTGCGGGCACGTGAGTTATACTTAGCTGAATTAACTATAACGGGGGAATTTCAATGGTTTTGTATGAGTGAAATGTCCAGCTAACTATAACATGTGTGAAACCTATGTTTTTTTCATTGATTTTCTAAGGTTTTTTAAATGCTAATTTTTAACTATAACATGGCTGAAACCTATTGTTTTTTCAGTTAATTTCTAATGTTTTTTAAATGCTAATTTTTAATTATAACGTGGCTGAAACCTATGTTTTTTTCAGTGAATTTCAAAGGTATTGTAAATGATAATTTATAAATGTATTAATTGTTATATTTTTTTATACTGATTTCGAATATGCTACTTACCAGTATGCATCTGTTCTTGGCATGTAGGGCTGCTGACATTCATATCTGGGCATAGCTCGCCGCCTAGTGTTGTGTCCGGATGATTGCACATTGTTGTTCTGGAAGAGTCTTCGAAGTATCACGAGATAGGTTGCTCCTCCCCTGGACTACAGTGCGCATGGGCATCGACTCCATCCTCAGATTGTTTTTAGCCATTGTGGTCAAGATGGAGTGAAACTTAGTGAATGATGACCATGCTAGAAGTATATGTGAATTCTGCAGCTGCTACAGGCGCCGGGGAGGAGGGCGGGCGATATGAATGTCAGCAGCCCTACATACCAAGAACAGATGCATACTGGTAAGTAGCATATTCGGTTCGAGGCATGTGGGCTGCTGAATTCATATCTGTGCATAGAATACATAGCAGTCCCTCCATTAACGGCGGCCGCCCGTACCAGCTGCAGCAGTTTGGAAAAGTGTTTTGAGAACAGCCTGCCCTACAGCTGCCTGCTGTTTGGAGTGCACATCAACACAATAATGCTTTGTAAATGTGTGTGTGGTAGACCATGTGGCTGCCCTACATATGTCTTCCAAAGTAATGTTTCCAAGGAATGCCATAGAGGCCCCCAACTTTCTGGTGGAGTGGGCCCTTGGTGGAATGGTGAGAGTACGTTTTGCTTTCAGATAGCAGATCTGGATACATTTAACGATCCACCTAGCAATACCAGCCTTGGAAATAGGGTTACCTTTGTGGTGTGGTGCAAAGGTGACAAAGAGTTGCTTAGTCTTCCTAAAATCCTTGGTCCTATCGATGTAATACATCAGGGCCCTTTTGACGTCAAGGGTGTGGAGCATCCGCTCCGCCAATGACTCAGGATTTTGAAGAAAACAGGCAATTCAATTGTTTGGTTAATATGGAATTGAGACACTACCTTAGGAAGGAATTTAGGGTTAGTGCGAAGCACCACCCTGTTAGAATGAATTTGAATAAATGGCTCTTGGATAGTTAGTGCTTGGAGCTCACTAACTCGTCGCAGTGATGTAATCGCTATGAGGAAAGCCACTTTCCATGTCAAGAATTGAATCTCGCAGGAATGCAGTGGTTCAAAGGGAGGACCCATCAGCCGGGTGAGGACCACATTGAGGTTCCACTCCGGAGCTGGTGGAGTCCGCAGAGGAATGACTCGTTTGAGTCCCTCCAGAAAGGCCTTAATGGCAGGCACCCTGAAAAGGGAGAGGTGCTGCCTGTTCTGGAGATAAGCGGCCATTGCGGTCAGATGTATGCGAATGGAAGCATAGGCCAGATTACATTTGTACAGATGGAAAAGGTAACAAATGATATTCTGAATAGACGCATCTAGCGGGTTAATGTTGTGGTCTGCACAATAAATGACAAACCGCTTCCATTTTGCCGCATAACATGCTCTGGTGGTGGGCTTCCTCGCCTCCCGAATGATGTCCATACAGTCAGAAGGTAAGTGCAGGTAGCCAAACTCTAAGACTTCAGGAGCCAAATTGCCAGGTTGAGCTGTTGCGGATCTGGATGCTGAATGTCACCATGGCTCTGCGTCAGAAGGCTGGGTGTGAGACGTAGCCTCTGATGCGGTACCACAGACAGTTCCAGAAACGTGGTGTACCATGGTTGGCGAGCCCACGTTGGAGCAACCAGGATGAGAGTCATCGAGTGCTGCCTGAGCTTGCGTGCCACCAGCGGTATCATAGGTGCTGGGGGAAAAGCGTACGCAAATTTGCCTGACCAGTTCATCCATATCGCATTGCCCTGCGATTGTGGGTGTGGGAACCTGGCGGCGAAGCTTTGGCATTTTGCGTTCTCCCTTGTGGCGAACAGGTCTATCTCTGGATGACCCCACCTTTGGAAGTACGGTTGGAGTACTGATGGATGTATCTCCCACTCGTGCATTTGGTGGCTGTGCCTGCTGAGCAGGTCCGCCATCTGATTGTCTTTGCCCAGGAGGTGTTCCGCCATGAGGAAGATGTTTCTCTGAATGGCCCACTTCCACATGCTCTGAGCCAGGTGAGACAGCTGCGGAGAGTGTGTTCCTCCCTGCTTCTGAATGTAGTACATGGCTGTCATGTTGTCCGTCCGGATCAACACAACCTTGTTGCACAGATGTACTTTGAAGGCTTTGAGTGCCATGAAGATTGCCATCAGTTCGAGAACATTGATGTGCATCTTCCGTTGCTGTTGCGTCCATAGTCACTGCACCGTGTAGTGGAGGACATGAGCTCCCCATCCCTGGAGAGAGGCGTCCGTTGTCAGGATGATCTCTGGCACAGGCTCTTGGAACGGTCGGCCCCTGCAAAGGTTTCGTGGATTCCACCAATGCAGAGAGTTGTATGCCCGACCGCTCACCAACACTAGGTCTTTCAACTGCCCGTGAGCCTGAGTCCACTGACGTGCTAAGCACTCCTGAAGCGGACGCATATGTAGCCTCGCGTGCGGGACTATGGAAATGCAGGGGGCCATCATGACTATCAACTGCATGAACACTCTTGCTGGAAGCGAGTGTTGAGGTGTGAATTTCTGTATCAGCGATTGAATGCTGCTGACCCTCACTGAATTTGGCTGTGCTGTGGCCGCCAGAGTGTTTATGGTTGCGCCCAGATACTGCCGTACGCGGGCGGGCTGGAGGTGGGATTTCGGGTAATTCAGTGAGAATCCCAGATCGTGCAGGAGGTGAATGGTGTGGGACATGTGGGCGGCACACTGCTGGGCTGACTTCGCTTGGATGAGCCAGTCGTCCAGATAAGGGTAGACGTGGATGTTCCGTCTTCTGAGATGCGCCGCCACTGTCGCCAGGCACTTTGTGAACACCCTGGGTGCTGTGGTGACACCGAAAGGCAAAACCTTGAACTGGTAGTGCTGGTTTTATATGGTGAAACAGAGGTATTTCCTGTGTGAAGGGTGCAGTGGAATGTGAAAGTACGCATCTTTTAGGTCTAAAGTTGCGAGAAAATCCCCCTGCCTGAGCAACGGGAGCACTTGCTGCAGGGTCAGCATATGGAAGTGCTCCGACAGGATGAAGTAGTTGAGTGGCCTGAGGTCCAGGATGGGCCTGAGGGACCCGTCCTTTTTTGGTATTAAGAAGTACAGGGAGTAGACCCCTGTGCCTCTTTCCTGCACTGGCACGAGCTCTATTGCTCCTTTTTGCAGCATGACGGTGACCTCCTGCTGCAATAAGTGCAAGTGCTTGTCCGACATAGGACTGTGTCTTGGGGGCATGTTGGGTGGAGTGGATGTTAACTCCAGACAATAACCATATTGGATAAGTTTTCTGACCCACCTGTCCGTGGTGATGGACTTCCAGATGGGCAGAAACTGCTGGAGTCTCCCCCCGACCGGTGTTGTGTGGTCGGGGGGAAGTGACAAGGCGTCACTGTTTGCTGGTGGCAGAGGATCTGGAGCTGTTGTTTCCACACCCTCTGCCGTTGGCGCTGTAGCCACGATATCCACCTCAACTCTTGTTGGTGTAAGCAGTCTGAGTGTTGCCCTTGTAGTATTGCGTGGACTGGGAGAGCTGGCCCCTGGAGACGCCTCTAGTGCTGGAGCGACGAAAGGACCCACCCCGAAACTGCTGGGACTGTAAGGCACCCATGGATTTTGCAGTGTCAGTGTCCTTTATTTTTCTAGGGTGGTGTCAACCTCTGGGCCAAACAGGTGATCTGGGTTAACCGTTTGGTTCAGGATGGTGGTTTGGATTTCTGGCTTAAATCCAGAGATTCTCAGCCAGGCATGTCGCCGAAGCATAACACTGGTGTTTATAGCTCTGGCAGCGGTGTCAGCTGTGTCCAGAGCGCACTTAATGGAAGCGTTAGAGATTAGCTTCCCTTCCTGAATCAGCATCTCAGCCCCTTCCTTGTATTGATCAGGCAGGTGTTGCAACAGGGTCTCTAGTGTATCGTAGTGTGCCCTGTCATAGCGCGCCAGAAGCGCCTGTGTGTTAGAAATGCGCCAGATGTTGGCTGCCTGTGCTGCCACCCTCTTCCCCGAAGCCTCAAAGACCTTGGATTCTATGTCTGGGGGAGGAGCATCACCCGTAGTCTGAGAATTAGCCCTCTTCCGGGCATTCAAGATGACAAGGGAGTCCAGAGGCAACTGTCCTTTAATGTAGGTAGGATCAGTAGGCGCCGACTTGTATTTCTTGTCAATACTAGGGTTTATCACCCTTGCCCTGGTAGGTTCTTTAAAGATCTCAGCAGCATGCTTTAAAACACCTTTCAGCATAGGCAGAGTTTTAACAGTTTTTTCTGATACTGAAAAGGTGTCAAAGAGGAAATCCACATCCACAGGGTCAGCATGTAGCTGAACGTTGTGATTGTTAGCAGCCCGTTCAATGAGGGCATTGAAAGCAGCAGAGTCTTCTGTAGGTGAAGTCTTAGCAGAATAAAGTTGAGGGTCTTGTCCTGATTGAGGATCCCCAGGGTCACCACCAGATGCCCAGGGTTCATTGGTATCCTCAGGGTCTGTACAGACTGGATAACTGTATTCATCCTCATCATCTCCCTCACCAGCGTCCACATCTGAGTAAGTGGGCGACACATCATGAGTCTGTGGGGAAAGGGGTTCCACCAAGACGGGAGAGCAAGCAGAGTCCTTCTTTTTCTTGAGAGGGATCTTGTAAGACTCCAGTTGGGGTTCTGGGGTGATTTTCCGCTTCAGGAGGGAAAGCCTGACCGTTTCGGCGTCGATGAAGTGTTCCTGACGCTCATCCCCCGAAGGTCGTCGAGGTCGTGGGCCGTGAACCACCGATGATGCCTTCAGCGCCGAGGAGACCTTTTAGGGCTCGCCGGCCACTGCCTTAGGAGCGAAAGCCTTCGGCGCCGTCTTAGGCGGCAACGTGAAGTGGATCGGCGTGGATGCCTTAAGTGGTTTCTCCACAGGTTTCGCAGGCGGAGGGTCCTTCGGATCGACTGACGCGGTGCCCTCACGGATGCGCTGCAGGGAGTCCGTCACCTTCTTGGTGAACGCGGCGGATGGGCGCGCCGGTTCAATGGAATCCTTCGAGGCCACTTTCGGAGTCGACTCTCGGGGCGCAGCGCCCTTGGCCTTGTCGTGCGGACGCGGGGTCGTGAGGACCTTCGGGTCATTGAGTCGCTTCTTCGGGTCACAGAGAGTCTTCTTCGGTTCGCCGACAGCCTTCTTCGGGTCGACAAGGCTTTTGCCGGTGTCGATCGTCTTCGGCGCCGACGCGCCTGTCTCGACCACCTTCACTTTAGCCTTCGGCGCAGCAGACTTCGTCTCGACGCCCTTGACCTGAGTTTTCGGCTCGACAGCCACCTTCGGCCTCTACGGCGCCGAAACCTCCGAAGCCTTGGAGCCGACTAAAGCGATGCGCACTTTCGGTTTCGATGCTGGCACCTGCGCAGTATCTGGCGTCGAGACCGTAGGTTTCACCTTCGGTGTCGTTTTGCCAGGGAGTGGCTCGGCAACAATGTCCGTGGCCGGGCCCGAAGGCGGGGCCGTGGAACCCATAGCGAGATCTTGGGTAAGGCCCGAAGGCGATCCCTCGACCTGGGCCTTATAAATCGGCACGGCCCCAGAGTCAGTTTGAGGAAGCTCCTCATCCGAGCTATCCTCCATGGCCCGAGGGCTCCGTCGTCGTCTCCTACCTCGTCGGCGACTTCTTCGCCCTCGAACACCTCAGCATCCGCGTCGTAGTCCTCTTCGACGTCCGACGCGGGGTTTGATTCAGAAACGTCCTGGATAGATTCGTCCTCGACATCCCCTGCATCGAAGATGTCCACAGGCGCTGGAGCAGATTGCTGGGCCCCCAGGCGCGCAGCTCGTCGAAGCTTAAGCGTCTTCTTAGACCTGAAGCGGGAACAAGCCATACACTTGTCCTCATCGTGGTCTGGCGACAGACACTTGTTGCACACCGGGTGGACGTCGATGTGGGGGTACTTCGAGTAACAGACCGGACATCTCTTGAATGGACTTCGGTCCATGATGGACGGTCGATAGGTCAGGAGCGTCGACTGGGCCTTTCGCGCCGAGAGCACGCGGGAGTACAGAATCCGGCTCGGAGCCGAGCTAGAAGAAGTAATGCCGAACGCAAGACAATACCGACGTATAGACTAAAGACCTTTTGGTCTCAAGAAAGTTTTTTATCGATTCCGACAAGAGGGAATTAAAGACATCCGAACCCAATGGCGGAAAAAAACAATCTGAGGATGGAGTCGATGCCCATGCGCACTGTAGTCCAGGGGAGGAGCCACCTATCTCGTGATACTTTGAAGACTCTTCCAGGACAACAATGTGCAATCATCCGGACCCAACACTAGGGGGCGATCTATGCACAGATATGAATTCAGCAGCCCACATGCCTCAAACACTACATTATTTTAAACTATTTATTTTTAGATATTTTATTTTTTAAATTACATTACACATTTTTAATATAAATTGAAAAAAATGTTTTTAAAAATATTGAAATTGTAATGTTTTTTCTTTTATTTAATATTTTTTAAATGTATATATATATTTTATATAGCAGGCAATGATATCCTATGGAAGGAAATTCAAGCTACTGGTAAGTACAGTTAAATTTACTTTTCAGGAATAGTAGTGAGCTAGATTGGGGAATCGAAATTTGCCTAGCATAGTAACGGTGGGTTTCAATTCTATTAAGGACATGGAGGCGAGGATTATGCTTTTCTCTCTCAGCTGTTTATTCAAAAGTCACCGCAGAGCAGCCAGCAAAGCAATAAACATGAAAAAATATATCACATAATACCCAACATCGAGTTAATTAGATCAACAGAAAAAATCAGAACACATTCAGGGAACTCCATATTCCATCAGTCCATGTACATAGTCCTTCTACAGTGTCCATTATCCTTAAGGTAGGACGTCCATCTTGTGGTCTCTTCCTCTTGCTTTGCACCATCATTGCCTAGCAGGAAAAACACAACAGCGTGAGCGTTGCCATTCCGCCAGAGGAAAAAGACCAAACCTTTAAGAACAACACTCGTCATCACAACAAGTCTTAATGATCTCATTTAATGATAAACTGATAACTTACACCCATACGGGGAGGAATCTCCGCAGGAAGCATGGGTGGGATAATCCTCGCCTCCGTGTCCTTAATAGAATTGAAACTTACCGTTACTATGCTAGGCAAATTTCGATTCTATGTCAGGACCGGAGGCTTCAGATTATGCTTGTTCAAAGCTGATTAACCACCAAACTTGCAATATCCACCACAGGCTTAAAATAAAACCGCTTGAAAGTGGAGTCCGAGGACCAGTCCGCCGCACGCATCAGGTCCTCCAAACGTGCTCCTAAGGAGAAAGCTTTCGAGGCCATGGCACCTCTAGCAGAATGAGCTCCAAATTGTTTAGTATCAATGCTAGCTTCTTGGAGCACCCACCGCACCCAACGGGCGATAGTGGGGGAAGACACCGCCTTGTGCGGTTTTCGAAGAGCAATTAAAAGTTGCCTCTCGCCCGGGGGGCGAAATTCCACCGTCACGTCTTCGTACGTCTTCAAACACTGCACCACACAGAGTTTGGGGACGTCCACAAAGGCCGGACACAAGATGGATCTTGTAGCGGACTTCGTACGATGTCCCACAGTAAACGTAACCCCTTCAGGGGAAAATATCCGTGCAGAGATATCCAAGGCACGCACATCAGAAACCCGGCAACAGGACACTAAACACAAAAGCATAGCCAACTTTGCTGATAACTCTTTCAGTGAAAGATAGCGATTGTGCTGCCAGGAAAGAAAAAGGTTTAAAACCACATTCACGTCCCACAAGACGGAATACCTCGGCTCCGGGGGTAAAGAAAGACGTACGCCCCGAAGAAGCCTGCAAATCAAGGGATCCTCCCAGACAGGGGCCTCATCCAGTGGTTCATGTGCCGCCGAGATCGTCGAACGCATTGCGTTAATGGTCCTGTGGCCAGCCCATCCGCCGCCAGCTCCGCTAGGAAGTAGCCCGACGCCTTGGCCTCCTCCGCCATATCTAAGATCTTCGTCAGGGGGCCTATGGTATCCAGAAGCTTATCCTTGCATGACCGCCAAAAGCGGTCGATGCCCTTGTGATGGTCCTTCACAAACTTAGCCATAAAGGTGGCCATCTTCCCGCCAAGTTCCGGAGTCATGGCCACCTTCCCTTCGAGTGTCGGACGCGGACATTCTCCCCTCAGGCAACTACGTGCCTCCATCTCTAGAGGCTTGCGGAGGCGCCCCGCCACGAACATCGCGACCTTGTTGCCCAGCGTCCAGGCAGCCGACCTCGGATGGATGATATCGTCCGGGTCTAGCATACCTGAGGTGTCCTGAGGCAACTCAGTCGAAGTACCGGACGGGCACCAAGACCGCACTGAATCCTCTTTGTCGTCGGTGTCTGCAGGGGAGAGCCCTCCCGGAGAGGAAGGGGCTGTCCCCGTGAGCATGGAAGGGCCCGGGGTCGGGAGCGACGCCGGGGCAGGGTCAGTTGCCTTAGCCAAAAACGCATCTCTTAGGCGTTTGAAGGCGTCCTTATCCACACCCGGCTCACCCTCCGAGCACCGTCCCTACAGACCTTCTTGAGTGCTGGCGGGTGTCCCTCCCCAGGGGACTGGGAACCCGCAGGGGCACCCACTGGTGCGGGAGCCAGTTTCGCGCACTCCTTCGCAATACGGGCCGAGAGCCGATCCTCCATGGTCCCCACTATCTCCTGCACACACCTGTAGATAGATTGATCCACTGCATCATAAAACTCATCATCCTCCAAATACTGGTGGGTTTCCTCCTCCTCTATATAATACCCTTCCGCCATGCTGCCTACTTGCTATGTCGCTGGAAGGGCGGAAAGTTCTAACTGGCACTAGGGACCAGGGGTATGGGCCCACCGGAGGTTAGCAAAGGCTTTTGTCACTGGCAAACCAGGGAGTCTAGTGACAGCACTCCACCCAGCGCGCAGACCCTCTCAGCAGAGACCGGGTCAAGGCCGCCTCCCTGCGCGCTAGCTAAAGGTAAACGCTGGCAAGCGGGCCAACCGCCCAAAGTGCTGAAAAGTACAGCCGGAAGGCGTCAATCGCAGTAGTCCGCTAGTACAGACCCGTTAAGGGCGTAAATCAGATTGGGGCAATACAACCCAACAGGGTGTCAAGATGAGGCGGCAGAGGAAGGGCTCCGGCGTGGCTCTCCTCCTCAGCGCGGCTCCCGTCTGATGGGGAACCACGCCGAGGAGGAAAGAGGCCCGACGCCTCCCTTTAGCGGCGAGGAGGTAACACCGCAACTCTCGGGGACAGTCGCGTCATGGGCGAAACGTCCCCGCGACAAAATATCAGGACTCTGAAAGATGAACGTGCACAAAAATATCAATGAAGAGCCCCTAAGCCCAATTACAAAAATATACTGTGGCTAGAACCCAAAACACCCCCACATTGCAATAACGAGGGCGAGCATAGGAAAAAAGCACTTAACTGGCTGCGAAGCAGTGAAGAAAGAGGAAGAGACCACAAGATGGACGTCCTACCTTAAGGATTATGGACACTGTAGAAGGACTATGTACATGGACTGATGAGATATGGAGTTCCCTGAATGTGTTCTGATTTTTTCTGTTGATCTTATTAACCCGATGGTGGATATTATGTGATATATTTTTTCATGTTTATTGCTTTTCTGGCTGCTATGCGGTGACTTTTGAATAAACAGCGGAGAGAGAAAAGCATAATCTGAAGCCTCCGGTCATGACATAGAATTAATTCCTCTTCAATCCTGAGGTCCCCTGTGAGCCAACTAACCCACCAGGTACCTCCAGTATGCGCCAGGCAGCTGTGTTGCAGAGAGTCGTTTAAAGGGCAAGCCCCCTTTTTACAACACTCTGCAACACAGCTCTGTGGCGCTTACTGGAGATACCTGTTGGACTAGTTGCCCCCTAGGGGACCTCTGGATTGAACAGGAATTAATTCCCCAACTTAAAACGCGCCTCAGGGCATGTTTAGACTCACATCACCTCAAGTCCCGCCCCCTACCTTCACCACTGTGCTAACGCGCCCTGTAGAGTGTTGGGGGATTAAGTCCGCTTGCATACTGGGGGTCCCTGGGGGCCAACTAGCCCACCGGGAACCTCCAGTATGCGCCAGGAGGCTGCGTTGCAGAGATGTGTAATGAGTCCACGCCCCTTTTTACACCTCCCTGTAATGCAGCCCCCGGGCGCATTTGCAGAGGGGGAACTAATTCCCCTTGCATACTGGGGGTCCCTGGGGGCCAACTAGCCCGACAGGAATCTCCAGTATGCGCCAGGGGGCTGCATTGCAGAGAGGTGTAATGAGGCCACGCCCCTTTTTACACCACTCTGCAACACAGCCCCCTGGCGCGCTTGCAGAGGGGGTACTAATTTCCCTTGCATACTGGGGGGCCATGGGGGCCAACTAGCCCACCAGGAACCTTCAGTATGCGCCAGGGGGCTGCATTGCTGAGAGGTGTAATGAGGCCACCCTCCTTTTTACACCTCTCTGCAACGCAGCCCCCTGGCACGTTTGCAGAGGGGGAACCAATTTCCCTTGCATACTGGGGGTCCATGGGGGCCAACAAGCCCACCTGGAACCTACAGTATGCGCCAGGGGGCTGCGTTGCTTTGCCCGGGGGGGGGGTCCCCAGGGCAGTGTTGGGGGAATTGGGCCCCCCCACACTTCTTTTTCACTATGCCCCTGGGATTTGGTCCCCCTGGGGGGGTAATTTGAAAAAAAGCAGACCGGATTCAAAAAAAAAAATTGGGGGGCCTTGGGGGTCCTTGTGGGACCACCTGAGCAGGCCTAGGGGTCAAGCTGTTTCTGCCCTGCCCCCTTTTTGCGTTCTACATGTTTGGTTTTCTGCTTTCTTGTGCCTCGGTCTACCGAGCACAAGATGGCTGCCAACACTTCCTGGTTTGGAGTGTTCACAGCCAATGAGCATGCAGCTCGTACTCGGAAAGGTACGCATCCGGTACTCGTAAGGTACTCGTACGGTACTCGTACCCCGCGATTTTTGTCAAAAAAAAAATATTTATTGAGATTCTCTGGTGCAATAAAAAGTGAAAATTACAAATTCATTATTCCTTATAAAAAGACAGATATCATCATACATAATCAGAAATGTTAAAGAGTAAGACATAAATATTTAAAACCCTGAACAGACGATAAAAGCATATGTAACATACGGACGACTCTAAGATTCGGCATTCATAGATAAAACATTCCGTTAAAGTCTTGAATCCCTCCACTTTTTAAGTGGTGCCCATATACTTCTGCCCATTTCCCGAGTTTTTTTGCCCTTTTGTTCATATAAACAAGACTCTATATTATGCATTCCTAGTAATCTGGCGAGCCACATTTGAAAGGATGGAGCTGAGGTATCTTTCCATCCAGCAGAAATAAGCATCCGAAGTGCCGCCACTGAGATAAAAACCAAGGCTTCTGCATCCTTACCCAGCTTCAGCTTATCATCTGTACCTAATAAAATCAGGGTAGGGGATAGATTGATTTTATAATCTAGCAGCCCCTCCCAAAATTTCATAATCTCCCTACGGATTGGGACAAGCTTATCGCACTGGTAGAACATATGTAGTAGATCTGCGGGGCCATCATTGCACCTAGGGCACCTATCATCCCCCCTAACCCCCCAAACAAACAACTTCGTAGGGGTATGATAAAGGTTAAACAGAGTTTTATAACGTTGTGCCCTCAAATTTGAGGACCAAAATAATTTCTTATTTGAAAGGAGGGCTAGATCCAGATCGACATCTGGGTCTCCCAGCTTTAGTGCCAGTGCTGTTTCGGATTTTTCTAGATCGTCTTGTAGACCCAACAGCAGATGATTATGAACTATTTTTATCTTTTTACCCCCTTCTACTAAGTACTCAATCAGTGGATTACCTGTTGACAGAGATATCCTTGGTCTAAAAGCCAACAGCGTTCGTACAATCTGGCCGTACAAAAACCAGTGGCTGGGGGGATGTCAAACTTCTGCTGAATTGCTTTAAATCCTAGGATATCATCTCCTTCCATAATGTCCCCCAAAGTCATCACCCCATGCTCCTTCCAAAACAAACAATTCTTATCCGTGCCAAAATGTGGAAAGAGGCTAGAATTCCATAGATGAAGGTTTGCAATCATCTTTGGAATATTCAAAAACTTTTGGGCCGCCTTCCAGGTCCCCCAAGCCTCTTCAAGGATCTTGTACCGGTCCCTCTTATAATACCTACGATCTACTTCGCACATCAATAGACCGATAGCTTTTCTCCCCAATAAAAGCTCAAAAATGGAGGGGGGATACTGATTATCTCCTTGACCGACGGCCGGGCTTAAATCTGATTGAAAGAGTATGGTCATTTGTGTCAAAAGGCATGTCCAATGATATAACCTGAGATTCGGCATCGCCATCCCACCCCTATCCGATGGAAGAGACATAAAATTCGCCTGACCTTGCATATTGTCAAAGGAACCTTATAAAAATTGATTCCAGATTTTTAATTACTCTGTCCTCTAACAAAAGTGGTATAGCCTGAAACAGGTACAGAACTTTGGGGAACATTGTCTTTTTTAAGACGTTTACCCTCCCTATCAAAGAGAGATGTAACACGTCTATTCTTTTCAGGTCTGCTTCAATTGTTTTAATAAGTGGTAGATAGTTATCTGCGATAATCTTATCAACTGTGGCTTTGACTCTCACCCCCAGATATACAGCTGAATCGACATATCTGGCATCCGTCTTAATGATGTTTTTAGTACATATTATTTGGGTTTTCCCTTCATTCAATAGGTACTCTGATCGGTTGCCAAAGTCCTTCGCCAGTTGAGCCAGAATAGGCATCGCCTGCTGAGGATCGGTGGTTAATATTTATTTATTTATTTATATGCTTATATAGCGCAGGAATTCGACCCCCGAAGGGGTATCTCCGCGCTTTTGTTCTTACCAAAGCTATATCTAGAGAAAAGATCATCAGGCAGTGAAGGATGTCTACATGGTCAGAAACAGGTGGGTCTTTAAACACTTCCTAAAGGCAGCTAAATTGAGATTTTGCCTAAGGGTAAGGGGCAGGGAATTCCAGAGAGTGGGGCCTCGGTACGAGAGGGCTCGGCCTCCCTGTCTTTCTTTCTTGATCCGTGGTACTTGGAGCAAGGATTGGGTCTGAGACTGCAAAGAGCGACCAGGCTCATAGGGTCTGAAAATTTCAGATAAATACTTGGGGCCAGCGCCCAACAGGCATTTATGGATTATACAGCATATCTTGAACTTCACCCTCTGGCGAATGGGCAGCCAATGAAGTTTATTCAATAAAGGACGTGAGGGGGTTTTGGGTGGAACATTCAAGATTAGTCTGGCCGCTGTATTTTGTGCTATCTGTAGTCTGCTTAGTTGTTCCTCATTGGTAGAAATAAGCAGCCCATTACAGTAATCCAGTCTACTGATTACCAGTGCCTGGACTAAAGTTTTCCTATGACAGTCCGCTAGATAAGGGAAAACCCTTCTCAGAAGTCCAATGACCCCAAAGCAGGATCCAGTCACCTGATTAACCTGATCTTTAAGTGTCAGGGACTGGTCAAGTCGAACCCCCAGGTTTTTTACTACCTCTTTGGGGATGGGGACAGGACCTAGTTCGGGGGGCCACCACTCAGGTGACCATAGGAGCGGGGCCTCTCCAAAGAGCATGACCTCCGTCTTACCTACGTTACATTGTAGGCAGTTAGAGGTCATCCAATGGGATATAGCTCTCATCCCAGCAGCAAATGTATTTTTAACTGCTGGCGTTAGTGTCTGAAAAGGAAACAGCAGCTGAGTAACATCTGCGTATGAAATTGGTGTGAACCCATATTCTCTCACAATTTCAGCCAAAGGGGCCACATAAACATTGAACAATGTGGGGCTTAGGCATGAGCCCTGTGGAACCCCCTTGGTGAGCTCCCTGGAGATGGAAAGATGGGAGCCCAAGCGAACACTTTGTGAACGGCCGGTGATGAAGCTTTCTAGCCAAGCTAAAGCAGTTCTGCCTATCTCTACCCTCTTCAGACGACTGATAAGGATATCATGAGACACTGTGTCGAAGGCAGCAGACAAATCCAACAGCACCAGAATCATGGATCCTCCTCTATCCTGTGACATTCGGATGGTATCAGTCATGGAGAGGAGAGCTGATTCGGTGCTGTGGTTTGGTCTGAACCCAGATTGAGAGGGGTCCAGACCGTCTGCTGCCTCTATGTATTTAGACAGGTGGGTGTTAACATGTTTCTCAGTCATCTTACTCAGATGGGGTAGGAGGGAGATCGGGCGCAGGTTTTTCAGGTCTGACCATGGCATTGTAGCATTTTTACAAATAGGGTTCACAATCGCCTTTTTCCAGACACTGGGCACTTGTCCTTCCTTGAGGGAGAGATTGATTAGTGTACAAAAGCTTTGAGTAAGCAGGCTCCCTAAAGAAACTATCATCTTCGCGGGCAGGAGATCATCTGGAGATCCTGATTTAATATTACTATACAGAGCTGTGATCTCAGGCAGGCTGACTTCTGGAATGATTGTAAAACCACTGCTTTCACACTCTAGTTTCCTGGGGGAGGGGAGGTCAGCATCATTTGTACAATTTGAAGTTTGTATTATTTTCTGATAAATAGATTCAATTTTATTTTCGAAGAATACGGAGATATCATCACATAAAGTTTGTGTGAACTCATCAGGGCTTTCGCAGGCCACAGGTTTTACAAATGATTGGAGAATTTTGTAAAGTTCTCTGGGTGAGTTTCCTGCATCTATAAGTTGTGAGGCAAGACTATTTTTCCTAGCCAGTTTTATATTTTTGTGGTATTTAGCTAGGGCCTCCACATACATCTTCTTACTGCTGGGTGTATGCGTCTTTCTCCAGACTTTCTCCAATTTTCTACATCTCTGTTTCTCTACCCTCAGTTCTTCTGAATACCAAGTTTCTTGCTTATCTTTGGGATACTGTTTGTACAGTTTCAGAGGAGCAAGCAAGTCTACTGCCTCTAAGAGATATTTATTAAACTTTGTAATGCCACTTTCGACATTGTCGTTCTCAGAGATGGATGGTTCTTTCCAGGCCTTCTGAAATCCTTTGAACGTTACATTACGCCATTTCCTCCGCCATATGGCAGGGAGTGGCTTTCGTTGTGGCAAGTGAAGACCTAATACGGTGAATTCCACCACATAGTGGTCGGACCAGGTGACAGGGGTTGGCGGGAGACATTTTATTTTAGGACAGTTTGTTAGAATAAGGTCTAAAGTATGTCCACCCAAATGTGTTGGGCCACTGTTTTGGATTTTCAGTCCCAATAACCTTAGATCAGAGAGCAGAGAGATTGTGTCAGGGTGATTGGGTAGGTCAGTGTGAATGTTAAAATTTCCAAGGAGGATAAATTCCTCCTTGGCTTTAAAATAAGGTGCTAAAAGCTCCATGAGTGTGAGCGAAAAACCTGAACAGGGTCCAGGTGGTCGGTAGACCAGTGCTCCCTTCCAATGTGTTTTGGAGGAGGAGCGGATCTTAAAAATCATAATCTCCATTTGAGCACAGCATCTTTGCTCAAGCAGAGAGACTTTCAGGCCTTCTTTATATATCACTGCAATTCCTCCACCTATTTTTGTCGGGCGATCTAAATGAAGAATCTTGTTATTACTGCCAGATCGTCGGCAGAGGCTAGCAGTTTACTTGCATAGCTGTTGAGCACCACTGGGCTAATCTGTGGGCAGCCCAAGATCTTCTGAATCAGGGGATCAATGTATAATGAGAAAAGAATCAGAGAGCAGGGGCATCCTTTTTCGCGTCCCCCTTTTAATTACTATCTTCTCAGAGCCCTCTCCCATTACTAAAACCCGAGCTACCGGATCTTTATACATTGCTTTAAGAGCTCTCATTTTACACCTAAAGCCTCTGCCTGCCAGAATCCCCCACAGAAAATCCCAGACCACGCGGTCGAATGCTTTCTCCGCATCAAGGAGGATCATGGCCATCTCCCCCCCCACCCACGGCAACATGAGCATCAAACAGCACTATAGCTCGTCTAGTATGGTCCGTTGTACCTCGCCCAGGAACAAACCCATGCTGCCACGGGGAGACGAGACTGCCAATGATCCTACCCAATCTCTTGACCCTGGGTTTTCCCTCGGTTTCCCTTTCTTATGAAATATAATTATGTTTGTTTCCTTCCAGGAATCTGGAATCACACCTGAACACATTATACCATTAAAGAGGTCCAGAAGCAGTGGAATGATCTCAATTTCAAGGCTTTTGTAAACCTCCAAGGGAATTCCATCAGGGCTTGCAGCTTTACCGGCTGCTAGCTCCTGTAATGCGGCTGTAACCTCACTCATAGTCAGATCTCTGTCCAGCTCTTCTCGACACTGTTCATCCAGTATTGGGCCTTCATCCCCACTCTCCTCATTCTGCCTACTAGGACAGCCCTCCTTGTCACAAAACAAGGCAGGTTGACTAACCTTGCAATCCAGATACAGCAGGAGTGATGTCATTGCTATATTCTTCCCTCCCTTGGAGAGGTACCTCCAGTGAGTATATATATATATATAAACACTCCCCTATGAGGACCTCACCCAGGGAAGGGGAAAAGTGGAGAAAGAAAATATAAAGGCTGGCAGCCAGAAACCATCTACAGCAATTGATGACCAGATAGGCACCCTCTGTATTTCTGTGATTTGGGTTCCTGCAGAAAAGACATAAGCGATAGATATAAATACAAACCCCCCCTTTCTCTTCTGACTATCAGTCTATTTATGTGTATGTAAGAATTCAACTTACTTAAGAAGACTGCCTTAAACATCCAAGAAACAGGTCGTAAGAAAAAAGGTAAAAATAAAGAAAAGTAAAAAGAAACAAAGTCTACCCATGAATTGCAGTTCTGTTGGGCTATTGGTTGTAGCCTTCACAGGTAACTAGTCATTCCAATAAACAGCCACTTAGCTTATGAAAATGATCCTTCTCGCTAGCAGCACAGGGTCTGGATAAATCCAATAAGAGATTCCAAAGCAATCGCTCTTGCCTCCTTGTACTCTCCTTAATATACGATCCAAGCCACTCAACAGCTCTGAAGGAAAACGTGTCATTCGGAACCTCTATTCCTTGTCCGAGTTCAAACAAGTAGCTACTTGTCTCCAAACGATAGTCAAATGCGTACCAAACACCAGTATCACAGCGAGCTTCTTCGCGGTTTTCTCCAGCGCGGCTCCAGCAATACGGGTCAAAGTTCACGGTACGCCGCGAACACAGAGAGCAGCACTTGCTGCCGCAGTCATCCAAAGTAAGAACCAACAGCAAGATAATCCTGAGGGAGGACACGGGAAGTCCAGGGCAACACCACAGGTGACAAGCACCGAGCGCTAGCAGGAAGAGGAAATTATAGAATACGAAGAACAAACAGAAAGAGAAACAGAAGACAGACCACATAAACGGACATTCTGGGAGACGTAGTCTCCAGTCTGATGTACCTGAATCGTGACAGAACCCCATTACTGCGTCCCGGCGGTCCACCAGGTTTAGAAGGATGTAAAACATGGAACCGCCTCAATAAGTCTGGACAATGTAGGTTAGTGTGTGGTTCCCAAGAGCGTTCTTCTGGCCCATACCCCTTCCAGTCGATCAGATACTGCAAAGCACCCCTATGTTTCCTGGAATCAAGCACCGCCCACACCTCGTATTCCTCCTCCCCCTCGATCTCCAAAGGACAAGGTCTCCCTACAACCCTGGTACCCGGCACATATGGTTTCAACAAGGACACGTATGTGCCAGAGGGGGGTAGCTGCAACTTCATGGCTACGGGATTAACCACTGCAACAATGGGATAAGGACCAACAAACTTGGGTTGTAAACGAGTATTCCCCTTCAATTTCAAGTGTTTGGAAGTCAACCACACCTTATCTCGCACTAAATAAACCGGCTCAGGGGGTCTTTTTCTATCTGCTTGTAGTTTGTCACGGTTTCTGGCTGCCGCCAGATGCTCCTTGGCATCCTGCAAAACAGAAAGAAGATGAGTATGATGTTGCTGGATAGAGGGGAGGGGAGACACACCAGGTTGTTCAAATGGTAAAGAATTGGGGTGATACCCATTAAGGCAAAAGAAGGGCGAACATCCCAATGAAGAATGGGTAGCGCTATTGTAGGCGAACTCATCCATCCACAACAACGTTCTCCATTCCTCATTCTGCTGTAGTGTAAAACACCTTAAATACTGTTCCAGCATTTGGTTAAGTCTCTCAGTTTTACCATCCGTCTGCGGATGATAGCTTGTTGACAAACGAGCGTCAATACTCATAATGTCACAAGGATCCTTCCAGAATTTGGAAGTGAACTGTGTACCCCTGTCCGTGATGATAACAGAGGGAACACCATGTAACCGTACCACATTTTGTAAGAAGACTGTGGCTAATTCTCCTGACGTGGGCAACTTAGTTAATGCAATAAAGTGACCCATTTTGGTTAGATGGTCTATCACCACTAAGATGGTATTGTTGCCGAAACTGAAAGGCATTTCCACTATAAAGTCCATGGATACAGTATGCCACGGTGCAGGAGGTATGGGTATGGGACGAAGTAATCCACTGCTTCGTTGGTGCGATGCTTTGGCTTCAGTACATATAGGGCATCTGGCAATGTACTCTTCGATGTCTTTCCTTATCGACTCCCACCAGAAGTATCTGGAAGTGGTCTGGATCGTCTTTTGTACTCCCATATGTCCACTCAAGGAAGAATTGTGAGTCCATTGTAGGACTTGAGTCTGTAGGTCTTTCACAGGTAAGTACAATTGCTTATCTCTACAGAGTAACTTGTTTCTCCATGTTCTCAGTAGCGGTTCTTTAGCTATCCAGGATTGGGCATCCATATTTTCGTTTTCTTCTTCGACCCGCTTCAGGAAGTCAGAGGAACAGGTTATTGCTGAGGCAGATGGAATAAAAGAGGCCTTTTGTAATATGACAGGAGGGTCCTCGGATTCGATTGTTTGATCCCTGATTCCTGATTCTGATCTTGAAAGAGCATCTGCTTTGCCGTTTTGTGGGCCTGGGCGGTATTTGATCACGAAGTCAAAATCCAAAAAGAAGAGGGACCATCTCAACTGGCGTGGTGTTAAAGCCTTCGCACTCTTTAGAAAGAGAAGATTACAACGATCTGTAAAGATCTCAACAGTGTGTCGAGCTCCCAGGAGATGATGACGCCATTCCTCACATGCTCTCTTCATAGCCAGTAATTCTTTATCCGTGATACTATAGTTAACCTCACGAGAAGACAACTTCCGAGAAAAGTATGTCACCGGATGTAATTTGCCTGATTCAGGGTTTCTTTGCGATAAGATGCCTCCTATAGCATAATGTGAGGCATCCCTCTCCATCACGAAGGGTTGACTGGCATCAGGATGTCGCAAGATGGGCGCAGTGATGAAACATGTCTTCAAAGCTTGGAAGGCACACTCAGCGGGGTCAGTCCACTTGAAGACCGCTCATTTCTTTAATAAATGGGTCAACAATGGGAACTCACCTGCACTCCTGAGGCGGAAGCCGGGAGGGTTTTTAAAAAAAAATGTGAATTGTCATTTACTTTGTGTACCTTTCAACTTCACTGCACTTCGCCGCTCAGACAGGACACAGCTCAGTCCTAGTCTTCCCGCGCAGCTGATCACAAGCTGACGCGGACACGAGGGAAAGACTATTCACTTCCCGACGCCATTACCGGCGACCCGCGAAGACACGCCCCCTCTGAGGCCACGCCCCCCGCTTGGGATATAAATAGACGCTGACAGCTAGCGCCCAACAGAACTCACCTGCACTCCTGAGGCGGAAGCCGGGAGGGTTTTTTAAAAAAATTTGAATTGTCATTTACTTTGTGTACCTTTTAACTTCACTGCACTTCGCCGCTCAGACAGGACACAGCTCAGTCCTAGTCTTCCCGCGCAGCTGATCACAAGCTGACGCGGACACGAGGGAAAGACTATTCACTTCCCGACGCCATTACCGGCGACCCGCGAAGACACGCCCCCTCTGAGGCCACGCCCCCCGCTTGGGATATAAATAGACGCTGACAGCTAGCGCCCAACAGAACTCACCTGCACTCCTGAGGCGGAAGCCGGGAGAGTTTTTAAAAAATTTGAATTGTCATTTACTTTGTGTACCTTTTAACTTCACTGCACTTCGCCGCTCAGACAGGACACAGCTCAGTCCTAGTCTTCCCGCGCAGCTGATCACAAGCTGACGCGGACACGAGGGAAAGACTATTCATTTCCCGACGCCATTACCGGCGACCCGCGAAGACACGCCCCCTCTGAGGCTACGCCCCCCGCTTGGGATATAAATAGACGCTGACAGCTAGCGCCCAACAGAACTCACATGCACTCCTGAGGCGGAAGCCGGGAGGGTTTTTTAAAAAATCTGAATTGTCATTTACTTTGTGTACCTTTTAACTTCACTGCACTTCGCCGCTCAGACAGGACACAGCTCAGTCCTAGTCTTCCCGCGCAGCTGATCACAAGCTGACGCGGACACGAGGGAAAGACTATTCACTTCCCGACGCCATTACCGGTGACCCGCGAAGACACGCCCCCTCTGAGGCCACGGCCCCCGCTTGGGATATAAATAGACGCTGACAGCTAGCGCCCAACAGAACTCACCTGCACTCCTGAGGCGGAAGCCGGGAGGGTTTTTAAAAAAATTTGAATTGTCATTTACTTTGTGTACCTTTTAACTTCACTGCACTTCGCCGCTCAGACAGGACACAGCTCAGTCCTAGTCTTCCCGCGCAGCTGATCACAAGCTGACGCGGACACGAGGGAAAGACTATTCATTTCCCGACGCCATTACCGGTGACCCGCGAAGACACGCCCCCTCTGAGGCCACGCCTATCCCCCCCACCCTCTGAATAAAAATATGTGTGCTCCACGGACGCGCAGCGGACGGGCGCAGCGGGCGCGCCGTCAGCGCGCCGAAGGCGCGCCAAAGGCGCGCCAAAGGCAAGCCCGTCTGGGCCCGTCCGGGCCCAGCCGGCCCCAGGCCCCACCACTATGCCCATTTTAGCCAGGAACAACCTGACTTACTCCCGTGACAAGCTTCTAGCCTTAAAAACCCAGAAACATCCATCCTGCACGCGCACCCTGACGGGCGACAACCCTTTCATCAGATGTAATCTCTGCAACCCCGCCGGTTCGGACCCAGTGGTCTTCATCTAGGCCTACTCAACTGCAGGTCGCTCGTGAAGCACGTGCACGAAATCAACCTCCTAATCACAAACCACGCCATAGATATCCTGTTTCTAACTGAAATTTGGCTCACTCCCAGCAACGGCCCGACATAGTCCTTGCACTCCCTCCCGGGTACCTTATGTGCTCGCTGAATAGACCAGAGGGCAGAGGAGGTGGATTAGCCATAATTTACAAGGACGTCTTTACCTGCAGAACATCTGACGGCAACATCAAGGGATATGAAAGCTGTCACTTTGCCATACAAATCTCCCCAGTTACCTCGCTGTCTGGAACGCTGGTTTATCGCCCCCCGGGCCACCTGGCAGAATTTCCAAGCAAAATCATCGATCAGATCTCCATTAAATGTACGTCCTCTGCCAACTACCTACTACTGGGGGACCTCAATGTACACTTTTCGGACCCGGTTGACAAGCAGGCCAGAGAACTGCTACAGGACATCACCTCCACCGGCTTGAACTAAAAAACCCACAGGCCACTCATGAAAGAGGGCATCTGCTCGACCCCATATTCTCAAACATCCTAGACCTGAAAACCCTTGATCACGTCCCACTCCCGTGAACCGACCACTTTCTGGTCCCCTTTGAATGGGGCATCAACATTCCGCCCCCTCAACCCCCCAAAATCAGAACCCATACTAGACGATGGCAGAAACTGGACCCAGACGAATGGGCAGCCAAACTAAGGGAAAACGTTCCCCTCCCCTCTCACTATAGCTGCGGACAAGGAATTCAATACCTGGGTCACCCAATCGCTTGATGCCATCCTGCCGAAAACCAGCTCTCTGAAACGCACCAAGAGAGTCAACCCATCCCCCTGGTACACCCCCGAACTCAACCTTCTGGGGAAGGCTTACAAAAGGAACGAACGCCTTTGGAGGAAGGACAAAACAGGAGAGAAAAAAGAAACATTTCGTACCTCCGTAAGTGCCTACAAAAAGGAGCCACGCAACACCAAAATCGCTTTCTACGAGAGCAGAATCAAAAACGCTGCTTGCTCGGCCCACGAAACCTTTGCCATTCTTAAAGAACTCCTTCACGCCCCTGACCCCCCTCTCAAACCTCTCGACCCCAAAGAAGCGGAAAGCAAATGTACCAATCTTGCTACCTTCTTTGACGAGAAAATACAAAAATTCTCCTGGCCATTCCCCTCCCTGAACCGGGTCACACGGATTGGGATCCTACCATTTCTACCATCCACCACTCCCATCCGCCTGACAGCCCCTCACCTTCCCTGGACGCCTTTGGGCCAGTCACCACGGAAGAGGTTGTGGCAACACTGACCTCAATCAAAAGTGGGTCCCCCTTCGACCCCGCACCCCTCCGATTCCTGAAAAAAGTTACAAGCACCATCACCCCCCCCCTCACGGCACTGATCAACTCCTCCCTCTCGGAGGGCACAGTTCCCCCCAGCTGGAAAGCGGCAGCGGTCAAAGGCCTACTAAAAAAACCCTCTTTAGACCCACAGGACCTCTCCAATTACAGACCCATCTCCCTTCTCCCAGGAAATAGTAAGATCACGGAGAAGTTAGTGAACAAACAACTGTCACTTTTCCTGGAGAGCAACAACCTACTAGGGGTCTCCCAGACAGGGTTCCGTCCAGTCCAGGGCACTGACATTGCCCTCCGGGCAGCAGTGGAGAAGGCCAGAAGCATTCTGGATACGGGAGGATCAGTGGCAGTGATCCTCCTGGACCTCAGTGCGGCCTTCGACACTGTGGACTATCCCACCCTTATCCAACGACTGGGAGAAATTGGAGTAAGGGGTACGGCCCTGAAGTGGCTAAAATCCTTTCTAACAGGCCGTTCCTTCCAAGTTTGGGAGAACGACAGCCACTCACCCGTTATCCCCCTCCGCTGTGGAGTACCGCAGGGCTCATCCCTGAGCCCTACGTTATTTAACGTATACATGGCCCCATTAGAGAAAAGGGTCAGTCCGTTCGGCGTATCAATTATCAACTACGCCGACGACACCCAGCTGGTGGTAACCCTCTCACACCCCCATCACTCCCCCTCTGATCTCCTCAGTTGTCTCACCGAAGTCCACCGATGGATGAACCTCTCCTCACTAAAGCTAAACGGTTCAAAGACCGAGATACTCATGCTTGGGCACAAAGGGCCCTCCCTGCCGCCTCACCTCTGGCCCAGCTGCTTGGGTGATCCCCCCGCTCCCAAGGACGAGGTCAAAAGCCTAGGCATTTGGATTGAAAACGACCTGAGCTTCAGAAATCAGGCAAAAAAGACGGCAGGAACATGCTTCGGTCTCCTCAGAGCTTGTAGAAAGATCTTCCCCTTGCTCCCTGCGAACGCCAAGAAACTCCTGATTCAGGGCCTCATTCTGGCGAGATTGGACTACTGCAACGCAATCTACCTGGGAGCTCCCGAAGCCACCCTCAACACATTGCAGAAAGTTCAAAACGCCGCCGCCCGCCTACTGACTGGCACACCTGCAAGATCCTCTGCCAAGCCAGCTCTCAAGTCTCTCCACTGGCTCCCAGTCAGAGAAAGGGTTGTCTTCAAGGCTCTCTGTCTGGCCCACAAAACCCTTAACAACAACGGCCCCCCGCTTCTCAAGGAATTCATCATCCCCTACAAAGCGGAAAGGGACCTCCGGTCCAGCGGAGAAAATCTCATTACAGTCCCCAGAGTTAAAAAAGCCAGGGCCGGTGGCCGCCGCTTCTCGGTCCACACGGCCAAACACTGGAACAACCTACCACGAAGACTGAGGACAGAACCTAATCTCCTCCAGTTCAGGAAATCACTAAAGACCTTCCTTTTCCCTCACCCATAATTCCCTCCACTGCTGAAACCCCCGGAGATTCAGGTTTAGCGCTGGGATGCTCTAGGGTTACTATGCGCTCTACAAAACCTTTAAATAAATAAATAAATAAAGGCTGTATGATTCTGGAAAAGTCTTGGATGAATCGTCGATAAAAGTTTGCGAATCCCAGGAAACTTTGCAAAGCTTTTACACAAGTGGGGGATTCCCACTGGATGATAGCTTGTGTCTTTTTGTGATCCATCCGTAATCCATTCGGGTCGATGACATACCCTAGAAACTCCACTTCTGTGGTATGAAAGAAGCATTTCTCCAGTTTGGCATAGAGTTCATGTTGGTGCAACCTTTCCAGTACTTTCATAACGTGCTTAACATGATCTTCTGGTGTGGGTGAATAAATCAAAATATCATTGATATAGACTATGCATGATACGTCCAGCAAGCCCCTCAACACCTCATCCATAAAGAATTGAAATGCCGCAGGGGCATTGCACAGGCCAAAGGGCATGACCTGGTACTCGTAAAGCCCATATTTGGTGCGGAATGCTGTTTTCCACTCGTCTCCTCAGCGGACTCTCACCAAGTGATACGCACCCAGCAAATCAAGCTTGTTGTATATTTTGGCGTCCTTCAACTGATCTAACAGGACCGGTATCAAAGGGAGAGGGTACCTGTTCTTTCTGGTCACCCTATTAATGGCCCAGTAATCAATACAGGAGCGTAATCCTCCTTCCTTCTTAGGGATGAAAAATAAAAGAGACGATGCAGGAGAGGTAGAGGGACGTATGAATCCTGATTCCAATAATTTCTTCAGATATTGTTGAAGATAAGTGTTCTCAGCCTCCGTAAGGGAGTATATCCTGCAGCAGGGAATACTAGCTCCAGGCTCCAACTCGATTACGCAATCGTACTCCCTGTGTGGGGGTAGCTTGCTAGCTTCCTTCTCGCTGAAGACGTCCTGATACTGTCAATAGACCTCTGGAAGGCTGGTGACAGCATTTACACACAAGGATCTCCCACTGTTTGCTTATGAACTTGCTGGGGGTTCCATCCGGACTTCCTCATGTAAACATTGAAGGGTACAATGATCAGCACAATAGTCAGAGCTGAGTGTGATCGTACTAGCTGCCCATCTTACAACAGGATCATGTTGCGTTAGCCACGGCATTCCCAAGATCAACTTAAACTGAGAAGCATCAATTAGATCAAATGAAATATGCTAGTAGTGGTTTTGCCCTACTTGCATGACCAATTGGCGAGTATGGTAACACACCGGTCCCGACGTCAAGTCTGAACCGTCTACTGCCTTCACGGCTTCAGGTATTTCCTTCTGAATACATGGAACTCCCAGTCCCTTGGCGTATTGTAGATCTATGAAATTACCCGTAGCTCCAGAATCCAGCATTGCGTGTACCATCACTGGTGTTTCTCCTGGCCATTTGATGGTGATGCACAAGTTCATATGGGGCACAGACGGTTGCATTATGTTTGCTATAGCATGATAGACCACTTTCTCCACGTCTTGACTCAAACAAGGGGTCTCAAGCTTGTTTGAGCATTCTCGTTTCCCGACACACTAAAGGGATACTCAACTGCTGGAATGTTTCTCGCACTTTTTGTTTTCGATTTGCAGTCTTAAATAAAGTGCCCAGACTTCCCGCAGTACATGCAGAGTTTCTGATTGCGTCTTCGGGTTCTTTCTTCTGGACTTAATGGACCCCGTACTCCTCCGATCTGCATAGGTTCTGTTGCATCAGTTGGTGAAGCACCCTCCAACACAGCTCTAGGTCTAGATAATGGAAAACGCATTTCATATCGATGTTTATCGCCTTTGCGTTCCTGCAGTCTATGATCCAGCTGTACCGTAAGGTCTATTACCTCTGCACAAGTCGTTGGCATATTCACCACTTGGGAAAGGACGTCCTTTAACTCTCCTCTCAATCCTTGATAAAACCAGGAGACTCTTTTTGCGGATGGCCAATCAGTTTTAACAACAAGACGGTTGAAATTAGTTATGTAGGACAAAAGATCTTGTGAGCCCTGTCTAAGCGTGATCAGTTCCTTATCTAGGGAAAGCATGTGAGCCTTGCGATCGAACAATTTACGCATTTCTTCGCAAAACTCATCAAAATCGTTTAATACCGGATCGTTTCTATCAATCAAAGGAAACAACCAACTTGCTGCGTTACCGCCCAAATACGACAACATAAATGCGGTTTTAGAATGATCATTGGGAAAGACAGTGAGTTTGCACATAAAGTGCAACTTGCACTGCCCCAGGAATGTACCGAACTTCTTAGGGTCCCCTAAGAACCTCTCTGGTGGTGCTAAAGGTAATTGTACTGGTTGTATGACCTGAATAGTGGAAGGACATTGCATTCCTTGAATTATTGGGGCATTTGTCTGCACAGGAGGAGATAAGGTAGCTTCTCTAATATAATGGGCTCCCCTAGAACCTGTGGGGCTGGACCGAGCCACTCCTGCTACCTCATTTCTGAGGATACTCATATCATTCCTCATTCCTTGATTCTCCTCTCTAATGGCTTCCACTTCCACCCTTAAAGCTGAAATTGCATCCAACACGGATACCAGAACCGTATCGGTGTCCATCGCTCAGGCCGTATGACTACGTGGGCTTGTCACTCTGTCACAAAACAAGGCAGGTTGACTAACCTTGCAATTCAGATACAACAGGAGCGATGTTGTTGCTATATTCTTCCCTCCCTTGGAGAGGTACCTCCAGTGAGTATATATATATAAACACTCCCCTATGAGGACCTCACCCAGGGAAGGGGAAAAGTGGAGAAAGAAAATATAAAGGCTGGCAGCCAGAAAACATCTACAGCAATTGATGACCAGATAGGCACCCTCTGTAGTTCTGTGATTTGGGTTCTTGCAGAAAAGACATAAGCGATAGATAAAAATACAACCCCCCCCCCCTTTCTCTTCTGACTATCAGTCTATTTATGTGTATGTAAGAATTCAACTTACTTAAGAAGACTGCCTCAAACATCCAAGAAACAGGTCGTAAGAAAAAAGGTAAAAATAAAGAAAAGTAAAAAGAAACAAAGTCTACCCATGAATTGCAGTTCTGTTGGGCTATTGGTTGTAGCCTTCACAGGTAACTAGTCATTCGAATAAACAGCCACTTAGCTTATGAAAATGATCCTTCTCGCTAGCAGCACAGGGTCTGGATAAATCCAATAAGAGATTCCAAAGCAATCGCTCTTGCCTCTTTGTACTCTCCTTAATATACGATCCAAGCCACTCAACAGCTCTGAAGGAAAACGTGTCATTCGGAACCTCTGTTCCTCGTCCGAGTTCAAACAAGTAGCTACTTGTCTCCAAACGATAGTCCAATGCGTACCAAACACCAGTATCACAGCGAGCTTCCTCGCGGTTTTCTCCAGCGCGGCTCCAGCAATACGGGTCAAAGTTCACGGTATGCCGCGAACACAGAGAGCAGCACTTGCTGCCGCAGTCATCCAAAGTAAGAACTAACAGCAAGATAATCCTGAGGGAGGACACGGGAAGTCCAGGGCAACACCACAGGTGACAAGCACTGAGCGCTAGCAGGAAGAGGAAATTATAGAATAGGAAGAACAAACAGAAAGAGAAACAGAAGACAGACCACATAAACGGGCATTCTGGGAGACGTAGTCTCCAGTCTGATGTACCTGAATCGTGACACTCCTCATCATACAGTGTTTGGTAAAAAAATGTAAAAACCCTTAATATTTCCTTTGGCTCTGTATATTCTTTGCCATCCTCATGTATGCTACTGATTGTGTTTTTAACCTTATCCTGTCTAATACGGAGAGCCAAAACCCTGCCTGCTTGTTTCCCCGTTTCATATCGCTTTGCCCTGGAGGTCTGATATTCGCTGGTTACCTTCTGCGTTACCATTTTCTGGATCTCTGCTTTAATAATCATCAGTTTTCTTTGGCTCTCATCACCATCTACCCCCTGTCTAATGTCCCTGATATGCTGCTCTTCTGCCTCGACTAGTTCCCCCATAAGTCTCTCTACCTCTCTCCTATCCTCCCTCCTTAATCTTGCTGAACAACTTATAGATTCCCCCCTTAAAGTAGCCTTGAATGCTTCCCATACGCCATTACGTGACGTACTGTATCTGTTTGCATCGAAAAATTCCTTTGTCCATTTCCTGAGATGTTCTACAATCTGTTATCTGCTAATAGTCTCCTTTCAAAAGTCCACCTAGTGTGTTTCCTTTCTATCTTATCCACTTCACAGGACAGGATCAGCGGATTATGGTCTGATATTACTTTCGGAAGTCTCCTTATGCTGACCCTATTCAATTCTGAAGAGGAGATTAAAAAATAATCAAACTCGGTGTATTTCTAAGAAAGGATTGGAAAAATATGTAAAACCGGGGTTGAGCGGCTCCTTATCCCCCCAGACATCCTTCAACCCATGTGAGCTCATAAGGGCATTCAATGCCCGGAACACTCTGGGTCTCTGTCCTACATATGCCGATTGATTATACCAGTCAACGGAAATGTTTAAATCGCCACACACTATGGTAGGGGTGGGCTAGCTGGCTAGCTCTCCTTCCAGAAAATCATAGACCTCAGGATCATCTTGATTTGACCCATAGACTACACATATTGTGTAGCCTAAATAGAGCTCGGCGATAGCCCATCTCCCCAAACAATCGGCTTTAAGCCGCTTGACCCCCCCCAGTGAGGATCTCGCTGAAATTGCAACTCCCCTGACTGACAATGTTTGTGATGAACATGCCAGCAACTAAAAGCCTCTAATAAATATCAGGTTTCTTTTTACCCATGGTAAGTGGGTCTCTTGGAGACAGAGTACATCAATCCCGTTATATTTAACAAAGTGAGCTAGCCTTTGACGTTTCCTCCAGTCATTCAACCCGCCCACATTGATTGTACAAATTCTAATGTTCAGCATTTTCTTGATCAGGGTTATTTCCTACACTTTTCTGAAATAAATGTATCCATACCTTAAATGGGCCAATGCTTATGCCCAGACCAAACAAGAAACAAGGAAAAACTACCATACACTAAATTATCTCATTTTTTAGTTTCCGCCCTTACCACCCTCCCACTTCCCCCACCCCTCATTCTCCCCTCACCACCCAGCTCAGACCCCAGCACCCCCCCCCCCCCGGGACACCCCCTGCACCCTCTCACATCAAGTGCTCAGACCTAGTCTGTGCAAGTGATGTTTTACAGTAGAAGCAGTGAGGAATATTAAACAACAACTAATACAAATACACTCCTGCTCCTTGTAAACTTCTAACTACATCAACAGATGACCGAACCACCCACCTTTCTATGTTATGCTTAACTAGGCTTAGAGAAGACATATCAATAATGAATAGCTAATTGCCCTGAGAGCAAGATACTCCTTTGCTTTAATTTCAGATGCGAAGTATAAAGTCCTCCCTTCATTTATAATCTTTAATTGGGCTGGATTTATCAGGTAGGCCTGCATCTTCTTCTCCTGATAGGGTTTAATCATTTGCCTCAATCTCCAGTGTCTCTCAACGGTTAAGTGGCAAAAGTCTGGGCGGACAAAGAATGACACCCCTTCGCAGATCCTCTTCGCATCTGGTCTTGGCTTTTCTGCGATGGTCTGCCTCAGAACAAAGTTACCCAGGAATATTAATATTGCCCTGGGTTTGTCTCCTTCCCTGGTATTTCTACGTATTTTGAAGGGGGTACAGTGTGCTCGCTGAATTTCACCAGCCCAGTTCCAGCCAGAGAGCCCCGGAAATGCCTGCTCGAAGAGCTTAATAATGTACTCTCTGACATCTGGTCCTTCTGCCCCCTCCGGTATTCCAAGGATCCTAAGATTGTTCCGCCTGAGCCTATTCTCAATGTCTTCAAGCTTCCACTGGATGTCTGCTACTTGAGAGCTTTGGGCGTCAACCTTACTCATGGCTGCAGCGGCCTCGGCTTCCGTTGACACAACTCTCTCCTCTAGATTTGATACTCTGTCCCCCATATTGGTGCAAGCTTTAGACAGCTTTCTCACAACGCCCTGCATCTTTCGCTTCGTGGCCTGAGATTTTTGACTGTCCTGTCGTGTTTCCTGCCTGTGAGCGATGATTTCTTGATGGATTACCTCCAAGAGTGATATTTGGGTTGATTCGACACAGGGGCTACCTTGCAAAGGCATTGCAGATGAGTGATCCCAACTTAGCTCGCGTTGAGGATGCTCTTGCCCCTTTGATACAGCCACAGATCTAACTGCCGTTGCTGGAAGTTCATGCTCGGGATCGCTCTCAGAGTCTAGATTGCTGTCCTCCAGAAATGAACTGTGCTCAACATCCTCATCAGACAACTCGGCCCCCTCAGATACTGAGAAGAAACATTCGCTTGGGACTTCCTCCTTATCTTTCCCAGCCCTCAAGGTAGCATCGATGGTTTCTAAGGCCAAATCGCCTGCGTTCATCATGTCTCCCACCTTGGTCAGAGCTGTACCTGTCGTAGCCAAACCGTGTTGCTCTTTAGTGCTGTTTACTATACCTACATAGCCCGTAATTGTGGAAACATTTATGGCTGTTTCCCCCATCTTCGGCTGGGGGATCTCATCAGGGATTTTCTGAGTGGCTTCCTCCGCTGGGGGGATGGCTGAGGTGTTCGCTACTTCTTCGTGCTGTGGGGGAGATAGACTAACCACAACAACACTTTCTGTGGACCCCTCATCCACCACCTCTTGAGTCAACACATCCCGCCCAGCCGTCCGACATCCTTAGCCCCCTTCTCCTTACCGCCTTTGGAAAACATATCGGCAATTGATGCCGTAGCCTGGCGGGTTCTGGCTGCTACCTGCTGTTTCTTCACCGGGGGCGTTTTATTTTTCTGACGGCTATCAGCTTCCTCGGCCGCCACCACTGCCCCTTCCATCCCGGCTTTCTTTTTAGCCATTGCCGCTTTTGTCCCTGTATTCAATTTTGGGCCCATGACTCTCCTTTGCCCTCCTTCTCTACGGAAGCACCGACTTTGCAGTCCCAGAGCCTCGCTGTCTCTTCTCCGTCCCGTACTCGGCTTGGCTCCACTCCACTTCCCTGCGTGGAAACTCCACCCTCCCGTGCTCGCTAGGTGCCGGCGGCAGGGAGAGAGAACAGCCACAGCCAACGCCAGCGCCCGTATCAGCTGTCTCGCCGACCTGCAGCAGGTAAGAGCCGATATCATCGCCTTCAGAGCTTATTGTTTCTCGTATGTGGGGTTCCGTGGCTGCATTAACATATCTTCTTTAGGGCTCCGTCCTCATCCTCACTGCTCCACTGTAGAACGGCCACAGCTACGCGGCCGCCATCTTGCTTCTTGTGCATCGTCACTAAGTCAGCTCCATTGATCCATTCGCTCGCCCTGGTCCACGAATCACCCCCAAACTTTCAGGGAAGGAGCGGAGCGGAGAAGGCCATTTTCTTGGAGAAATTCGCAAAGATTCGTCCACCTGCGCCAAAGTTATTCCAAATAGTCAAGTCAAGTCAAGTCAAAACCACTTTATTCGATTTTGTTAAAAATCATAAAAGCATACTACAACAATATAAAATCATTCCAATATAAAATCATTCCAATTACATATTTTGCAATTTCATATAATACAATGCAGTTAAAAACACATTTTATAAAAAATTCCATATTATACAATTCAATTTTGAACTATAAAAGGTCATAAAAGACTTATGTGCAAAAGAGCCAGAAATATTTAAATCATCCCAGTCCCCGTTGTTGGGCTTGTGCTTTCCTCCTCCTAATTCGAACAGCAGCCACAAGATAATTTGCCACACTAAACATTACCAAGGGAGAATCAAGCATTTGTAGGAACAGAAAAGCGGGTTTTGCTTGCAGGAACGCTTTCTCCTTCAATAAGGGTAACAAATACTTTCTCCTTGGAACTTGATAAAAAGGGCAAAATAACACAAGGTGTATGTTGTCTTGTATGGAAAAGTTGTCACATTCACATACTGGTGCATCCTCCAGTTTGCACCAACCCTGTCTATCACAGAGTACCAAGTATATCTGGTTGAACCTAAACTTAACCAGAAGCCATCTATGAAATGGGATATTAACTAAAGCAAGGTACGGTTGGATGGCAATACATGTGAGAGTCATATAATGTGCTCTGACCGTAGGTTTTGATAACTGGAGTTGTTCTCTCTCCAAAGACTTGAGTCTGCAAAAATTCTCTTTGACCCAAGCTAGGTCAGCTTTTTTTAAATCAAGCGGGGAGGAGAAAATCTCCGGGCGTCCAAGTTCTTTCGAGCACCTATTAATGTAAGCCAGCCAAGCAATATCTTTATGTTTATCCAATTTTAAACAGTCCAACAAAATTTTGTGGTTAAGACTTAAGTTATTGTTGGTCCAAACTCTTATCCATAATAGAATAGGAGCCATGGAGAGGATATCTGTAATATAACAAACTCCAAGCTCCTGATGGACAGAAAAAGTGGCTGTTGATAAGGGGAGTCCTAACACAGAACATAAAAACTTATTAACCTCTGTTTGAATGGTTTCAGTTTTTACATAACCCCATAATCCAGCTCCGTATCTCGCTATAGCCAATGATTTTGCCCTATACAAGGCTAAAAGTGCACCGCTTGGTTTCCCCCCCAATCTCCTTGCGAAGCTTAAGATGGCATTAACAGAACTCCTTACAGCTTTGGTCTTTGCTACTACCTGAGGGGTCCAGCTGCCCTTGGTGTCAAAGATTACTCCGAGGTAAGTGAACACTTTTACATTGCTGATCACTTCCCCTTTGCAGTAAAAGGATTTGGTGTTATTCTTTGCTGCCCCAAAGACCATAACATGAGATTTTGCGTTATTAACTACAAGGTCAAGAGAGGACATAAAATCACTAAATGCATTTAGAAGTCTCTGGAGGCCCAAATGTGTCCTAGCTATTAAGGCAGCATCATCCGCGTACAGGAGCACTGGGATGTGAGTGTCTCCTGCACGTGGAGTGTCCACAGATGAAGCCAAAAGAGTTTTTTCCAGAGAGTTTATGTACAATGTGAACAGCATAGGGGCAAGGATGCAACCTTGTCGCACACCCCTGCCTGATTTAAACCACGCTGTGCGATGCCCCTCTTGGTCCATTCTAATGGAAGCCTTGAGGTCTTTATGAAGTTCAGCCAAAAAGTGGACCAGAGGGGGGTCCAATCCCATCTGTAACAGCATGCCCCACAACTTGGCTCTATTCACTAAATCGAACGCTGTAGACAGGTCCATGTATGCAACAAAAATAGTCCCTTTTTTAGCCTTTGTATATTTAGCAATTATCATGTTCAAGTTCAGGCATTGGTCCTCTGTCCCTCTGCCTGACCGGAAACCATACTGGGCATTGGACAAAATGTTATTCTCTGTGGACCATTTGTTAATTTTCACCAATAGGACTTTTCCTAGGATCTTCATGGAGGAATCCAACAGGGATATGGGGCGATAACATTTTGGGTCATTTCTTACTCCTTTTTTAAAAATTGGTACAATAATTGAACATGCCCAAGTATTTGGAAAGCCCCCCTTAAGCACATTCAGCCTGATTCATGTACGGGCCGTTTTGCGTGTCCCTAATAGCGAATCATAGCGATTCGCTATTGAGGACAAGCAAAACGGCATTCATGTAGGAATTGCTACTTAAATAGCGATTCCTACATGTTCTTTATTTGCGAGTAGCAATTTGCTACTCGCAAATACTCCCCATTCATTCCTATGGGCCAAGAGGCCCATTGGAATGAATGGGGATTTGCGAGTAGCAATTTGCTACTCGCAACTGAGATAGCGATTTTAAGGGTGACAGGGGTGTCCAAAGGACGCCCTGTAGCACCCCTAAAATGCACTTTTGGACAGGTGTTGCGCACACACATGTCCAAAGGACATGTGTGTGTGCTACATGCAACTTTGAAAAATGCTTTTAAAAGCATTTTTCGGAGTTTTTGCTATTTACCGACAGGTCTGACCTGTCGGTAAATAGCGGCCCCAAAAGTCCCAAATCGCTATTTTGTTGTGTGTCATGAATAGCATTTAAGGAATCTCTATTAGAGATTCCTTAAATGCCATTCCACGCAAATATGCGAATTCTTAAATAGCGATTTTTGCATTTGGTATCATGAATACCAAATGCAAAAATTGCGCTCGCAAAGGGCCAGATTCTGAGAATCTGGCCCTTTGCGAGTGCAATTTAGCTACATGAATCAGGCTGAAAATTATAAACATTCGTTAATACAGTTGCCCATAGCTCTAGGTCTGATTTATATAAGTCCAATGGGACCCCATCGGGTCCTGGTGCTTTGTTCTTGGCGGACCCAATTATAGCGACCTTGACTTCATTTTCAGTAAAAACAACCGCAGGTTGAAGATTAGTGTTACACGGTAAACAGAAGCTTTCATAAAGTAAATTGCTCCCATAAATAACTGAAAAATGGTTAAGCCAATCTGACTCAGGTATATTGGCCTCAAGGTCTGTGTTACATGTTTTAGCAAATATGGGGTTATTTACAATGGACCAAAATTTAGAGCTGTGTTTTAGGGTGGTGGAGTCCATTAGAGCATCCCAGGCTTCTTCTTTGACAGCTTTTTTTCGTATTTTTACCGCCTCTGCATATTTTTTCCTCAGTTGAGCTATCACTGGCCTGTTTCTTGGGGAATGTTTTAGTGCAGCTATCAGTGCAGAGTGGGCTTTTGAACAAGAATGGTCAAACCAGCCGGAGACTGGAGCGGGTCCCCTTTTAGGGCTAAGGGTTAATTCTTTCTCCACCTTCAAGCAAATAGCCTCAAAAGCGGCAATAATCTCTTTGTCCCCCCTAGCTGGGTCCCTGCAAATCTGGAATTCTACCGCCATTTCATGTTCAATGAGATTCAAAAAATCTTCAGGGCAAACTTTGCACCATTTTAAACGCCGCCCATTATCTTTACTCTTAATGTGCTTCACAGAAGTGGATAACAGGACCTCCTTCAACAATCCAAGTGATCCATCCAACGTTAGACACACCGGATTGTGATTCCAAATAGAATGTTGCGGATTTCCTATGGAAACTAGGTTTTAACTATAACTACCTACTGGCGACCGCTAGTAGGTAATATATATATATATATATATATATTCTGTAAGGTAAGTATATATATAAAACCTTCCTGCAGTGGGAAATGCAGGTATGCTTCCCAAGCGTCAGGGGTGCTGTCAAATTATCGCTCTCTCCTCCATGCAAGTCTTCAACAAGAACATGACACTCCCATAAGCTTAAGCAATTTCAGTTTATTGCAGCATGAGCGGAAACATCAGCGCGTTTCGACTGCTCAGCAACCTTGGTCACAATCTATTGCCATATTGGATTGCTATATCTTGTATACCTTAAAACCCATTGCTCAGTGTAAACTTCGAAAACGGACTCCTTAGCTTTCTCGTCTTCACACTTGAAAGGAAATTAAATGAAATAATGATCTATAAAGCGCACTACTACCCGCGGGTGTCTAGGGGCTGACTACCAAAACAGGGTGGGTCCGAGTAGAGAATAACACCATCCCTAGTGAAACACAACAGTGGTGGACAAGCAAAATAAACTAGTGGTTGAATAACCAAGTTTTAAGAGCTTTCCGAAACATGAATAGATTTTTTGAAGATTTGAGTGTTAGTGGCATCGTATTACAGAGTTTGGCAGTGGCCACTGCAAAGCTCTTGCCTCCCCAGGTAGCTCTTTTAAACTTGTTAGCAACCAAGTTTGCCTGGGAGACTGATCTTAAGGTTCTGACAGGGATGTATTGATGGAACAGTTGCTTAATAGAAGCTGGACCTTCAGAGTGGAGAGCCTTAAAGGCTATGCACAGGGACTTGAACAAAACCCTCTTTTTGACCGGGAGCCCGTGGAGTAGGATGAGAGACTTGGACACCGACTGATGCTTTGGAATTCCCAAAAGCAGTCTAGCTGCCACATTTGAGACCATTTGTAGTTTATCCAGGTCTTTCTTACGGTCAGTCAGGAAGAGTCAGTTACAGTAATCTAATTTAGAAAAGATCAGTGCTGTGATCACTGCTTTGCGTAGGTTTATAGGGATAAAAGGAAAAACCTTCCTGAGTGATTTAAAGATGAAAAACCATGACAAGGTAATGGCATTGGCATGACCCACAAAAGACAGTTTTTCATCAAACTGTACTCCCATGTTTTCCACCTATGGCACCGGAATGGGGAGAGTGCCCAATACAAGAGGCCACCAGCAAGGGGACCAAAAAGATGGTTGCTTGCCAAAGAGTAGTACCTCAGTTTTGTCAGAGTTCAATTTCAGACAGTTGTTTGACATCCACCTCCTAATCTGTGCCATGCAATTGTGAAAGCATTTAGCTGTGTTATCTGCATTTTCTGTGACTGACACTACAATCTGGATCTTGTCAGCATAAGATACAACTGAGAAGCCAAGGCCTTTGATTTTTGAAGCCAAGGGTGTAAGGTACAGATTAAAAAGGGTGGGACTCAATGCAAGCCCTTGTGGTACGCCACAGGGAAGGGTGAAAGATGTAGATCTGTGACTGTTACATTCCACATATTGCAGTCTGTCAGTGAGAAATGAGCTGAGTAGTTTAAGAGCAATACCTCTAACTCCTATCTTGAACAGCCAGTTGATAAGGAGTTGATCGTTAACAGTGTTGAACGCTGCCAAAAGATCTAACAATATTAGGGCAGCGTTCCCTCGTTTGTCTAAAGTTGATCTAAAATATTCTGCGGCTGTGATCAGGGATGTCTCAGTGCTATGTTGGCTTCTGTAGCCAAACTGAGAGGGATCCAGTAAATTGTGATCCTGGATAAATAAAGTGAGCTCAGTGTTTTATAGCTTTCGCTATCAGTTTGGCGGGGAAGGGAGGTCGAGCGATTGTCATGTAATTATTGGAATTATCAGCATCCAGGTTGTTTTTTTTTAAAAGAGGAAGGATTGATGCAACTTTGCAATTTTTAGGGAAGAATCCAAACTGGAGCATTTGATTAAAGATCCACAGGAGATGTTCAGGCACTACGGCAGAACCTAGCTGCATGACTTAATTTGCTCAAACCAGTTGGTTATTTGGTCCATTGTAAGAGGGGAGAATGCAGAGAGAGTGGAATTATTGGATTGGCATTTCGTGTGACGATCATATTTAAACAGGCAAGTCTACAAAGCCAGATATGTAGCACCATCAATATTCATCCACCTACTTACAACTTCATTTATTTACAAATTAATATATTTACAAATTGTTCTAATCATAGTGTTGACATTTCAGAATTCACTCATTTAACATTATGAGATGCCACTCTATCAGTAAAACACAAATCTATTGGTAGATAAGTATACTTCATATCTGTATATACCCTCAATCCTTTCAGTGTATTTTATTACTGGTTGCCAGTTATTATCATGTATGTACCTTTGATAGTGAGATATGTATGTACGGAATGGCCATGCTTTGTCCGGTTAAATACATCTTATGTCATGTGAGATGTCATCAGTGATGTCATGAGTGATGCCACTGAGCCTGTCATGAGTGGTGTAGTATGTGAGATCATAAGCAGAGCATTGCGGGGGGCGTAAGTTATAGTTAGCTCAGGTAACTATAACTGCTAAATTTACTGGTTTTGTATGAGTGAAATCTGAGCCTAACTATAACCTCCCTATAAACTTTGTTTGTTTCAGTGAATTTTTAACATTTTTTAAATTCTATTTTGTAACTCTAATGTCCCCGTAACCTTTGGGTTTTTTCAGTGAAAAATAACACACACACACACACACACACACGCACACACGCATACACACACACACACACACACATATATATATATATATATATATATATATATATATATATATATATATATATATATATATATATATATATATATATATATATATACCAACCGGAAGGTTAGTGCGACGCCTTTCGCACCAAACCTAGTGCGCAGACACAGTTGAATAAATCCAAGCCAGACTTACTTCGGATATTCTTCCTTTATTGCATATGAAGTGCAGAGGTGCAACACACTGCCAAACAGAGGCGTTTCGGGCGTGAACGCCCTTGCTCACTGTACATATATATATCTATATATATATATATATATATATATATATATATATATATATATATACACGATACAACTCCCAGCACTTCCTTTCGGCGAACTGACAGAAACGAACCACCAGGACAATTCGAATGCCAATATTCTTTATTCCTCACTCCTTATCTCCCATTCAGTCAAGTAGCTCCAAAGTGACGTGCATATGTGCAAAATATGTGCTAAAGTGCCACCCTATTAGTGTCTAAAAGTGTGCAGATATATAAATAGAAAATGCTGCTAGAGGCGGCAGGTACGGGAATGCTGTGATATTTTATACTGTTTCTATCCCGACCAAATCCTCTGCCGCGAACAATAGGGAGCCCCCTTAAAAATTGCTAAAAGATATAACAGCTACTAATAACATGATGAGCACAGCTATAATAATTATTGTGGGACACTGAGGGGGAAAACTACTCTCAGATGACCCACATGCTATTTCAGTAGGAAGTGTATATTTCAGGTCCACCGTGTTTGAATAGTCCTGATCATAAATTACAAGTAATTGTGCAAATCCTCTCCTGTGTTCAAACCCTGGGGGTACTTAGTATCAAGTTCGATGATGTATCTGGATTTTAATTGAAGTCGTTTTTCATGATGGCCCCCTCTTTTGTTCATAGGTACTGTGTCAATGACAAGATATTGAAGACAATTCAAATTGTTAACATGTTCCAACTTGAAATGTCTTGCCACTGGGTAGTTGGGTCAGAATTAAGTATGGCCCGCAGGTGTTTTAGTATTCAGGCATATACTTGTAATTTGGTGCTGCCAATATAGCGCAACCCACATTTGCATTGTAAAACGTAAACAGGGTATTGCGTTCAACAAGTAAAATGACCTTTGAGTTCTATGCTCTCTGAGGAAAATGCTGTGGTGTATGATGTAGTGTTTATGCCAAATTTACACACACACGGCAGGAGCAACACTTGTAGAACCCTCTTTCGGGAGATAACCAACTGCTCTTATTGTCAAGTTCAGGACTGTTTTTTTTTTCTTTCAGAAATAGGTTTTATTGACATTTCAGATATGATTGCAAGACATCCACAGCACTCCGAACACCGGAGGGGCTGTGAGCATATAATCAAGAAGCATAGTATAGCAATCAGTACGGTAAGCAGGATAAGACATTAACATTGAACTACCCGAACCCACAACCCCGTAAAACCACCCCCTTCCGGGTCCCCCCCTAGCCCTGTTCACGATGATCACCTGGATCTAAGCAAATCAGTCTATACAATAATGGTAATACACTCCCACCCTCACCCCGGTTCTTAGGACAATTGGTCTTCAGTTACATCCTGCCGCGGCGGCGGTTCCAGCCACAGCCCCCTGTAGTCCGCCCACCTCTTCCAAATTTTATAGTGCTTTCTGGGGCAGCCACGGGCCTCAAACACTGGACGTTCCAGTCCCATATAATAATTCAAGCCCCGTTTCCATACCTCGATCGGGGGAGCCCTAGGGTCTTTCCAGGCGTGGACCACATCTCTCTTGGCCACTGTAAGGCCCAGGAGTAACAAGTGCCTTTTATATATGTTGCCACCCACTTGCTCCAAGACATGTAGGAGGCCCAGCTGTGATGTACGTGGGAGTTGCCAACCCAGAACCTCATCCAAACAGTCCCATATACGCTTCCAATATCTCTTCAGTGCCCCACAGGTCCACACGGTATGAAGGAACGTGCCCACCTCTCTGCCACACCTCAGACAATCGGGGGAGGCAATCAATCCGGCTCGCCACAGCCTCTCTCTCGTGTAGTAAGCCCTATGTAGGTATTTAAATTGGATAAAGCGCAGTCGTACGGCTACGGCCGCCTCCCTTGGAGCCGCAAGGGCCTCCCTCCACCCCTCCTCGTCAATTTCTTTGACATCCCTCTCCCATTTAGACCGCACGCCGTCTAGGGAGGAGTAACAATGGGTAACAAGTGATTGGTAGATGCAGGATATTTTCTTTTCTGTCAAGTCTCCCATAAACAATTTAGCTTCTAGCGGACTAAATTCCGGCAGGGAGTCTAACCCTCCAAGGCAGGGGAGATAGCGTGGCGGAACTGCAGGTATTTGAAGAACTGGGTACGTGGCATATCGTACTCATCCCTCAGCTCCTGAAAGGATTTAAGGGTTGTGCCCCTCATGACATGTCCCAGCGCCGAGATCCCTATCGAGTCCCAGCCGCGAAACCCCTGCAAAGTCGACAAGGCCGGCAGGCGGCCGTTCTGCCACAGCGGGGTCTCCCTAGTCAGCCTATCCCACCATCCCATACGACTAAGTGCTCGACGCCAAACCTGGAAGACAACCTGCGTAACCATCAGGAGCCTCCTCCTCTTCCCCGCCGAGTACAGTAACGTGTGCAAAGTATCTGGTTCCATTAAATACCTCTCCAGAGCATACGCCAGATCGCCCAATCCCCATACCACCATTCGTTGAGTATCAATAGATGGGGCGCTTGATAGTAGGAGAGGATGTCCGAAGACGCCAGGCCACCGCAGTACGTAGAGAGGAAACAGGTGCGAAGGGCCACACGAATAGCACCCCCAGCCCAGAGAATGCGGCCCAATGCCGAGTTAACTTAGCGAAACCATTGTGGCGAGATAGGATAGGGATGATTCTGCAGTTGATATAGCAGACGAGGGAGAGCTACCAACTTAAAGATGGCCGACCGGACATACAAGTTCAAGGGCATACAGGACCATGTTTTCATATCCGACCGGACCCTGTCCCAGAGCGGAACAATATTACGCTCCCACGAGACTCCAGGGATGTCTGTCATGAATACCCCAAGATACTTATTACCTCCTGTCGCCTTCTGAAGGGTGGACGCCCAATTACCAAGAGCCACACTGCTACCCAGGGTCCACAAGACGGACTTCTTTACGTTGAGGTTAAGCCCTGAAACCTCGCCAAACACCCTCATGATGTCAAGAACTCTTGGGCCCGACCTACTGAGATCTGTAAGAAAGAACTGCACGTCGTCCGCATAAAGCGCAATTCAGTCCGACGGCCCAGCCTCCCATTCGAATCCCTTCATCTGCGCGTCTATTCGCTCCCATGCCGCAAGAGGTTCCATCGCGAGAGCGAATAAGTACGGCGAGAGCGGGCATCCCTGCCGGGTACCCCGCCCGATGAGGAAAACGTCTGAAATCGCACTAGCCACTCGCACAGACGCTGTCAAATCGGTATATAGCAGCCGTATATACGAGAGAAAATGAGGACCGAGATTTAGACGGGGTAGGAGTGCCTGCAAGTAAGCCCAGCTCAGTGAATCGAAGGCTCTATCAATATCAGCCAATAGAAATGCCGCCTGGGAGCCGGTGGCCCGCATCATTTCCAAGGCCACCTGGGCCCGCCTAATGTTGTGTCTGGTGGCCCTGTGTGGCATAAAGCCGGCCTGGTCTGGGTGGACTAGAGTGGTAATCAATGGGAGGAGGCGGTTGGCGAGCGCTTTCGCCAGTATCTTCACCTCGATATTCAGAAGTGAGATAGGGCGATACGATTCATGGCGATCCGGTGGTCTTCCCGGTTTGCAGAACACCACGATCTCGGCATGCCTCCAATCCGGCGGCAGATGACCCAACTCTCTAGCAGCATCTAATTCCTTCTTGAAATGGGGCCCTAACTGGAGATGGTATTTCCGAAAAAACTCGCACGGGAAACCGTTCGGCCCTGGGGCCTTCCCGGCGTTCAGTTCACCAAGTGCCTCGCCCAATTCCTCCGCGAACAAAGGAAGCTCGAGACTGTCACGCTCCTCATCAGAGATCCCCCGTGGCGGGAGGTCCGCTAGAAATTTGTCCACAGCCTCCGCTGGGAGAAAATCTCTGGGGGCGCATTGTGCTTCATAATAGCGCGCAAAACTATCGGCAATGACCCCTGGATCAGTTATAGAATTCCCGGCCTCATCTTTCAGCGCTGGCAGCGTCTGAGCCTGGAACGTGCCCTGGCACAGCCTATACAACATTGAGCTGGATTTGTCCCCCCATTGGTATATTCTACTCTGCTTTGCAAGCCATATGTGGCGTGACTCCTCAAGGTGTAGGGAAGCAGCATCGCTCTGCGCCTGCAGTAGCTGTCGTATGTCCTCCTCCGCCCCGGTCTCCGTGGACCGTGTCTCTAGAGTGCGGACGCGATCCGCCGCCCTCTCCAGATCTTCTCCCCGCGCCCTACGGGCCCTCGCACACCAGGCTATATCCACTCCCCTGAGTGTAGGCTTCATGGCCTCCCAGAGGGTCACCACGTCTGATTCCGACCTCTCGTTTTCATCCCAGCAGTGTGCGATGGCCTCCCGCATATGGGACTGGTAGTCGTCCTGTTGCAGGTGCCAAGTAGAGAGGCGCCACCAAAATGGCTGCCGCCTCCTATCAAGGAGGATATCAATCGTAATGGAGGAGTAGTCAGAAAGCCCACGCGGCAGTATAGCCGTCGATGTTACTCTTCCTATCTTGGTGCATGGGACAAACAAGTAGTCTAACCGTGAGAAGGACTGATGGACCACCGAAACATAAGTATATTCCTGACTGTGTGTGTGTTGATAGCGCCAGGCATCCATACATCCCATGCCTCGCACCATATCATTCAGTCTCGTAGGGGCAGCCACCAGCTGTCCCCCATTCGGCCTGTAGCGATCCACGGTTCCATCCATAACATCATTCCAATCGCCTCCTATCACTGCCAGCGCGTCTGGAATCTCAGCCCAAACAGTGAACAGCTTCTCCGCCAAAGACCACTGCAAGGGGGGGGGCATACACACTACCAAAGACCACTGGTTCCCCACCAATCAGTCCTTTAACAAAAACATATCTGCCCTGGGCATCTATCCAATGTGTAGAATGAACATAAGACACCCTGCGGTGAACCAGGACCGCCACACCCCGGGATCCCCAGACAAAACCAGCATGGAACACCTGATGATACCCATAGCGCTGTAAACTAAGAGTCTTGGTACCTAGGAGATGAGTCTCTTGCAACAGTGGGACATCAGCCTTCTCCTTTTTCCCCTGTCGCAGCACAGCACCTCTTTTAATTTTATCTAGCATGCCCCTCAGGTTCCAACTCACAATTCGCAGCGCAGCTCTGGGGAGCTCCGAAGCAGAACCTCTAACCGCCATCAACTGGAAAGATCTGCAATCGCCTGGGTGTAGGTGAGTGCAACTGTCCATAGGACATGAACCAAACCTGGTGGACCATCGTGTGTGAATAAGTTACCCCTGTGGACCCAAACATTACGCATCCCCCCACCCTCCACCCCCGGACCCAGCCCCAACCCAACTCCCGGAAAACTGGCCTCCCCCCTCCCCTATACCTCAACAACATTGAAGTACCTGTCGCGGTGCAGGAGTGCCCTAACCCCCAACGGGAGGTCAGCGGCCACCCACTCCAAGGGATCCCCATTAACCACTCCCTCAACCCCCAACTAGCCCCACTAGGGGGTAAGTAACGTCTGCGGACGACTGGACTGCCGCTACCCTGGGGCAATAGTCCGCCTCACCGTCCCCCCCCCACCCTCTCCCACCCCGCATCTCATAACTGTTAGCCAAGTCCGTAACGCAGGTTAGCGGTGTTTCGGCCATCGTCCGACATCTCAGGCTGGGCCACTCTCAGTCGCTTGCAGAGTTCACTCCGCAACCCAACACAGTTAAGTACCACATGTCTCTTCTCCTTTCAAGAATCTGCCTCCTGAGAGTCCTGAGGAGCAGTCTCCTCCGCTGTGCTCTTCTTGGTGGGGGACCCCTTAGTGGAGCGGGACCGCCAGTTGCTCCTACTACGAGAGCGTCGGTGGGTCTGCCGCGGGCCGTCGAGGAGTATGAAGCAGAGTCCCGAGCCAGTGAAGTGTGCGGCCGAACCCGAACCATCTCGTCAGTCCATGTAAACACTTCTTCCGGAGAATTGAAGAACATGGTCCGAGATTGATAAATCACTCGCAGGCCGGCTGGGTAAAGGAGGGCGTACTGGATTTTGAGTCCCCTCAAGCAAGCCTTGGCCTCTGTGAAGGATTGCCGTTGTCGCTGTACTAGCTTAGTGTAGTCTGGGAATATCATAATCCGATGATTGTCGCACATAAGGGGTTCCTTCAACCGAGCTTGCTTTAGGATAGTGTCCCTATCGTGATAGTTAAGCAGTTTGGCTATTACAGGCCGTGGGCGCTCTCCAACCGGCGGCTTCGGAGCAAGCGCCCTGTGTGCCCGCTCAATGACAAAGCAGTGAGAGAGGGACTCCGGCGGCAACCACCCCTCCAGCCATTGAGCAAGAAAGGACTCCATGTTTCCTTTTTCACAAACCTCCGGAAAAACGACGAACCGTAGGTTGTTGCGCCAGGCTCGTCCTTCGGCATCTACCGCCCGAAGCGCCAGGCCTTTCTGGATCCCTTCCATGGCAACGGCTTTCTTCTTCAATATGGCCACGTCGTCTTCCACCCCGGTGATCCTTGTTTCAGCCTCGGTGATGCGTGCCACAGCGTTTCGTAAGTCCTGGCGCAGCAGCGTGACATCAGCTCCGACTGCCCCTATCTTGGCGTCCAGGGCATCTCTAGACTGAGTGATTGCCGCTAGTATTGCAGCATTTTCCGGCTCCACCCGCACCCGTAAATTTGTCGAGGGTGCCTTGTTTCGAGGATCCGCTGCCTCCTCCACCTCTGGTCATGGTCCACAGCCGGTGGGGTCTGCTCGGTAGGAAAATTCCTCTTGCAATCCACTAGGTTTCACCGTCGCGGCCTGAGGGACCCTCCGCCAGCCGCCAGCCAGGCCCACCTGGTAGTTCCTCCGTGAGGTTCCTGGCATAAGCGGTCAGGTAAACCACAGGCCGGCGCGCCGGGGCAGGCAGCCATCCTCCGCTGTGTTATGCAGGCCCCAAATATCTCCACGGCTCACCCCGAGCCTCCACGCGGCTCCACCGGCCCGTGATTGGGACACGGCAGCGCAATCACCAGGCCCCGCGCTGCCCCGGGCAGCCCCGCGTGATCAGGAAAGGCCAGTATCGTGGGTGGCGTACCGCACCACGCACCCAATGCCCCGAGTCGCTGCTCTGTGGCAAGGGGGCTCCCCGGGGGGGGGCACACCACGGCTCGATTCAGCCGCCGAGTCGTGGGCCACTATAGCGGCAGATCAGGCACCAACCAAGCACCCCAGTTCAAGGACGGCGTACTCGCGCCTCTGGGACCAGGTCAGCTGCGGTCCGATCCAACCGCCGGAATCACCACGGTCTCTTTTCCGCTCCTCACACCCGCCCCCAGTGTACACTCACCACCGGGGTCGCGTCTCCGGGTCCAGGCCTCACTCAAGGTCTCCGCCGCCACCAGCAGCCAGGCGATCAGCGCTGCATCGGCCGCAGCCTCCCGGCAGCCGTCCGGTCCCCCAGGGGCAGCGCCAGGCCCGACAAGGAATTCGCCAGCGGCCCCTCTGCTGTTACAGTGTCCCGAATGGGGCCGGGCCGCTGCGCTGTTGCCTCTCGCCGTCTGCCGCCTGCCCGCCCACTCCTCGGGCGTCGCCAAAATTTAGGTCCCGGCTTCAGCCGCCGACACAGGCCGCTCCGCCTCCGGGGCCTGCTGAACCTGATCTGTACCTCCGGCGCAGCCAAGAATTACGCCACACCGGCCGGACACCTTCCGCCACCCCTCACTGCCGCGGGATGGGCACAGGCGTGGGGGAGGCAGGATAAATTACAAGGAAATGAAACGGCGGGACGGTGCTCTACTAAGCTGCGTCCGCCATGACTGCCGTCTTAGCCACGCCCCCCAGGACTGGTTTTGACTATATTGTACATGGAATACGCCTTGTGTAAGGTGAACTTAGGCCGCTCAGGGAGCACTTGTTTCAATGTAGCATCTGTCAGGACTATAGGTCATTGCTTGGTTAAAATAGATTGAATTTCTTAGGCCTGCTTGCTGTAAGTGTTAATGAGCCTGCATGAGGCCTTGTTTTGTTTACTGTTATCTATTTTATTGTTGGATGTGGCACTTGCCGTATGGTCTTGTCCTCTCAACAGTATCTGTCTGTCTTTACTGTTGGCTTTTATCTTTGCTGTTTCTAGTTTTTTGGGACTATAGCATCTCTCTATGAACCTCTGTGTAGCTGCATTTTGATGAAATATTAAGTCAGTTACAGAAGTGCACGCTCTGCGAATACGTAAATATTCACCATAGGGGAGGCTAGTAATGGTGTGTTGGTGGTGGAAGCGCAATGGCATCTTTATTAATTACTCGATATTGGGTAACTAGATAGCCTTAACTCTCGAGACGCTGTTTAGATTCTATCCCTTGTTATTACGGAGGGAAGTAGATAACCGTGGGTCCGCTGTCTATCTCCATGACAGCACAGCGAGGCTCCGTTTTAGGAAACAGCGCGGCGGCAGAATTTGCCTACTCTTCTAATCAGGTAAATGACACCCAATGGAAACTATACAAATTACGAATGTGTTGAACCTGATATTAGAACGTCTTTGAGAATTAGTGAAAAATGTGAAATGTGAAAAATGTGACGTTTGCCACTTTAGAACCTAGCAATAAGTTCATGTCAATTCCTTTTTCAGATCGTCTCGTCCACTAACGACTAACCAGAACAGCATTCGTTTTAAAATAAATTTGATACAGTCATCATAATGATTTTTTGCCTGTATCCCTATTAAATGGAACATCAATTTCCTTTAGGTATGTACCATAACCCCTTCAGCCTCAGTTGAATAAAAATCGGATTATATTTTGAGATATTTATTTGTAACTTTGAGACATTATTATTTATAGATTTTGGCTCTTGGACGAGAACATTACCAACATCCTGTCTTAGGCGATTCAATCTATATTAACGAAACTAGTAAATGCATCTCTTTAATTAAAGAAAGACCAACATCTTGTCTTAGGCATCGCCATCCATTTTAAAGAAACTGGTAAATGCATCTCTTTAATTAAAGATCGATATCGACTGCCACTTTTCACCTATTCTTATTACCTACCATTAGGGTCACTCTATTCTAGTTAACGGTGCCATAGATTTTTAGATGCCCTATAATCATGTGGACATTCGACCTTAAGAGGGATAATTGATTAGGTAGAACAACTATGCCCGATATCTTTGTGTTTATATTATACCCTGAAAATACAGAACAACCATGCCCGAGATCTCGATGCCTATATAATACTCAAAAAAAAATTACAACGTATTAATTTTCATACCAACAGAACAGAAAAGAATTCAGGAGTTTTTACCGCAAATTGAATTCATCGACATCCTCTTCCTATCCCATTTGAAAGTAATACGATTTGGCAACTTTTATTTTATAAAGACGAAAGTAAGTAATTTGGATATAGATGAATGATATATTGCTTTTTAATTAGCCACCAAACTCCATCTATGATCAGTCCCTAGAAGCTAATCTGAATATCCTCTATGAGAATTGTATATGTATTTTTTGAAAGGAGTTCCCTTATCTCTATTTACCATTAACATAGTTGTCTGGAACCTTCAACATCATGTCCATAATTTATTTTGGATCCTGATGTTTATTATGCATTTGAGACAAATGAGCACAGAAATTTACTATGATTCGTTGCATTTACTAATAATATGAACTTGTCTGTAGATGGGCTTTGGACCAACTCTATATTATGTTGATGTATGATTGTTGTTTGAGGTGTTTTAACAAATGTTGGCTAAAACATAATAGAATTTGTTATTTGGAATGTTGTAAATTGGTTTTCCCTTTGATTAACACACTATGTTATGTATTTATTTGATTTTAATATATGATGTTTATTATTATTTAGGTTACTGTGTGGCTTGTCCTGAAGAAGGCGCAGGTCGCCGAAACGCGCGTCGAGATTAATTACTTTTGTGCCACGTATATTTGCTTTGTATTTTTGCTTTTTATTTGTCTTTCTTACGTAGTGATAGTCTTATATGTTGTCTATCTATTTATAGTTCTTTTGAACTATTTTTTATTAACTTCTTGTTTTATTGAAACTATTTTGAACTGTTTTATACATTTTTGATGTATTGCCAATAAAAATTGTTTTAACCTCATTTTTGAGAATGGTCCCTTGCCCATGTAATACCTATTTGACAAGCATTATGTCTCCCTAGGTTGTTGTTTACATATATGATTTATCCCTGACCTAGGAGTACAGATAGTTCTTTGCTCAGGGGGTCCTTCATTTATACATTATTGCCATTCTCCAACACAACACAGGTTGTTTGGGAACAGAATGTGAGGATATTGTTCCCCCTGGTATTCCTGCTATGTTTCTCCCAAAGCAAAAAGGGCTAAACAGAATTCTGTTGTAAGGGGGTCCTTATTCCCAACAAAAGAGAGCATCGGACCTAATGGTACTGATAAATCTATTCTAGCTAACAGTTGTCACCTATCTGTATGTGACCCATCAGTACTGTGTACTAATAGGTTTTCTGTCCTGGCGAACATACATAATGAGAGCTCTGTGTCATAAAACATCGCAATCAACTCGAATAGGTGTGGTTCCTGTTTCAAATCTTCCACCAAGTCATGTCCCAGATTTTCAAATTCAACTTAGCGATAAGGACAGAAATGATCCACAAGACATTCGAGACCTAATAAATTTAGTATCTCTTCTAAGAGATGAAATTGAGTCTATGAAAACTCTGATTGTAAGTCTTTCAGCCATGGTAGGGCCTGTACTTAACGGGGATAAGCACTCTGTTTAACTCTAGTGCAACCGACACTAACTCTTTCCCTCTGAAATCTGGTTCGGTAAACCTGTTGGATACGGAAAAGGAAGTGGGTGGCGGGCGTAAAATTACCCCCTCCTATAGTGAGGTGGCCAAGACAAGAAAACCTACGTCACCCCTGAAAGCTCAAAATAAACCATTGACATCCCTTACAAAAAGGTTAGTACACCAGCGGAAGACACCTGAGAGGGAGTGTTTGCTAGTTGACACTAGGTGGGGCGCTAACAATAGGTTGGCATGTAGAGATAAAACCCCAATTAGAAGGGAGGGTCTGAATATAAGTGGATTACACAGAGCAAATAAAATGTATATGACTAATGTTCCCAAGTTAGCTTCAGACAGAAATAATGAGAGTGCCGACTCTCGGACTAACAAAGCCATTCATTGGCTACTTTATGTCAGAGGGTGCCGCTCGGTAATTAGGGATGATATTATTAAGGTGAGTAGGCTAAGCTTTCCCTCTGAGCAATATGATTCAATTAAATTAACATTACGGTCAGAGTTATTGACTGAAAATGTATTTGCCCTCGAATTTAGCACTGGTCCACCAGCACATTCATGTATCCAGCTAAGGAAGATTCCCCCTTCACTCTAGGCTCATTCTCTTTTTGGGCGAAGACTATGGGGGAGGACTGGATGTTCTGGGTTGGAAAACATTGATTGACTCCCTAATGTACACGCCTTAAGTTCCTCCAGTGCTAGAATGGGGGACTCTGGTAGGGGAGAAATTGTCAGTTTTATTTCCGACAAAAGATGCAGGTCTAGTTATAGCGCTGAGGACCAAACCAATAGTGTTGGTATTCTTAGTAACACTATGGGGAGGTCGCTCAGCATAATCCAGTCAAATAATCCCCCTAATTCTGGTTTAAAGAGACAGCCCAGGTCGAACTTGACAAGCAAAGGAAATATCTTACCATTTACAGGTCACGACTTCAAGGGGGCACGCTAATTTCATGGAACATAGCAGGCTTGGGTCCTAAACACTATTACCGGAATGGCTCACATTCATCAATGAATTTGATGTTTGTGTCTTCCAAGAGACCTGGTTGTGTGAGCCGCACTTTTGCCAGGGCTAGGACGCCCAATGGGTGGTCTAACTATCTGGGTCCGCCAACAACTACCTCTTACTATTAAAGAATTATCCTCTAGGAGTAATGATATTCAGGTCGTAAGATTTGATCTGGGTTCTCTGGGTCCTCTGGACATTTGTAATGTCTACATGAGGGAAACCCGGGGGGGCGGGGGGCGCTAATCTCAGGTCATAGCGGCCTTGGATTCACTCTTAGAGCTTCACTTGGCAGACAGTAGTGTAGTTGTTGCGGGCGACCTAAATTCACCTTTTGAGCCCTTGGCTGCTCCAGATTGGCACCTTACTGATGATGAGGATAGCCAATGGGGGGGTACCAAAACTGGATCTCAATCCCGTAAGAAAGTGGACAGAGGCTGTTATCCAGATTAATACCATCTGCTACGAAAGGGGACTTAGGGCGCTAAATGGCAGGACTCTGAAAGATAGGTCTGTGGCTTATACATTTGACAATGAGCGTAGTAAAAGTAGGATTGATTATGTCCTTTGTAGTTTGAAGCTCTGGCACACGATAGTGGACATGATGGTTAAGGACCGCATGGAAAGTGATCACAACCGCTTGTGTGTTATGCACAACGGGTGGAAGTCAGAGCAATTAGGGGCAGACGAGGTTGAGCTCTGTGCCCCTAATATCGTTCCTACTAATGATATGCACCGGCTCAACTGCTCACATGTAGCAACCAACTTGAAGGTCCTGGATAATATAAGCAAGGAGGCTGATAAACCATCCTGGACCTAGAACATGTAAATAATTCAGGAGACGATCTGAGCCGTGTAACTCAACTGCATGACAGTCTTTTCACGTGTATCAGTGCCCATTTTCTTAAGCCTACTAAAACTAAGAAGTTAGTTGCCATAAACCACTGAGGTGGTATAATGATGAGTGTAGTCGAGCTAGAATCGCCCTGGGCATCGCTATCAGGGGTGGGGAATTTGATGCTGTCCGTCTAGCTAGAAAGGAGTACAAAAGAGTTATTCATGAAGCTAAGAGACTATGGGACTATGGGACAAGCTCCGATGGCAGGACCTCAAAGAGGCAAGTGATAACAAGGATACTAGATTATTTTGGAATATTGTCAAGTGGGGGATGGGGAGGCCAGTCTGACCAGCCCCAAAATCACATCACACAGGAAGGCTGGGTAAATTATTTTAGCACACAATATGCGCGTAACCCTTTAGAGAATGAAATGGAAGATTTTAGACTTGTTTTTTATAAAGATGAACCTTTTAATGACAATGATATTTTAATAGCTCTTAACGCAGTGGCTGGAGGAAGAGCGCCGGGACTAGATGGTGTCCCCTTGGATGTCCTTCTTTATGATAAAGTACGGTGGGGCAGATATATCCTGTTGTTGGCAAATGCTATGGCACAGGGCACCCCGATCCCGGTTTCCTGGAAAGGGGCAGTGATAATTCCAGTGTACAAAAAGGGTGACAAAACGCAGCCGGGAAATTATAGGCCTATCAGTTTGATAGACACGATTCAAAAGGTAATTGAGAGGATGACCTTGAATAAAATCTTAGACTGGATCGAGGAAAGTAGCATGCTGTCCCCTTTTCAAGCGGGCTTTCGCAAATACTTTAGTACTATCGATCAAGTCTTCCGTTTTATTCTACTTTATTGGAAGACTGTGACACTGGGCAAAGGCAGCCTTTACGCTGCCTTTGTTGACTTACGTGCAACCTTTGACTTCCCCGTCATGGGTGGTACTAAAGAAACTAAGTCTCTCTGATGAAATTTTAACTATGGTAATGAGGTTTCATAAAACTAATTATGCTTAAATCCAATGGGGTGGACAGGGCAGGGCAGGGTCACCCCCCAATTCCCGGTTGAACGTGGCGTGCGGCAAGGCTGCACAACGGCCACTACACTATTTTCTTTGTACATTAATGGAGTTGTCGACCATATGTCACTAGTAAATACAGATTCCCCCACTTTAGCTGGCGCTAAGATCCCGATTTCAATGTTTGCGGATGACACGTTAATTTGATCTAAAACTCCTAGTGGCCTCCAGCGTGCTCTTGTAATTTTTGAAGAGTTTTGTACTGCCCCTGGCCTGGAAGTTAACGTGACAAAAGCTAAATTTATGGCTTTTAATCCGCATCACAGTTTTAAAGGGAAAGTTTTTATGAATGGTCAACCGCTTGAAATGGTCTCAGATTTTACTTATCTGGGTATTCATTTATTAAAGGATCTCAAGTGGGATCACCACATAGATATAGCTGCCCTAAAACACCGGCAATATGCAGGAGCTTTAAACTTGGAGCCCAAAAAGTAATTAACAAAATCAATCAAGTCTGTTCTCCAAGTTTACAAAGCAAAAGCTGTTAGCTCCGTGCTTTATGGCGTGGAATTATGGGGGTTTGAGAAAACGCTGCCACTAACCCTGTCTGAAAATAAGTTCCTTCGCAGTATTACCCATCTTCCACAGAGTTCCCCGCTAAAGTCGCTTAGATACGATTTGGGTAGGAAAGCTATTGTAGATGTAGCAAAGCTTGGCCTATTTTATATTGGCGCAGGCTATGGACAACACTTGAGCTCTCTCCATATGCCGCAGGGTTCATTGATGTTATAAAATCTGATAATTTCCACAAGATCGGCTGGCTAAGGGATGTCAGAAAATGTCTGGTTGCCTTGGGTATGCAAATGCTGTGGGAAAAACCTGCGGACGCCTCATTTCCATCTAAAAATGTTTTAAAGGAGAAATATTGGGAACAGGCGACATATCATATCTGGAGCGGCACTGATTCAACCACTATAGCGGGGGTTTTCCTAGGGGCAAAGCCTACCCCCAGGCTAGAATCATATTGGGATATTATTACCAAGCCTGGGGATAGGAAGCTTTATTTTCAGCTTAGGGCTAGATCTCTACCTCTGAAGTCATTGACCTCTAGGTGGATTGGTACAAGTAGTAATATCCGCCCGGCTTGTGGGAGTCAAAAGGAAACTATTGCCCATCTTCTGTTTGCCTGCCCTGTATATGTAACCCCAATGCGCGTTTGGCTTACCCCAATGTGCAAATGATTGGGCACAAATAGAAGCGCTTTAGCGGAAAGGCTTATATGCACCAGTGATGGAGCGGTAATTTCTTCTGGTAATTTCTCAATGCAAAACCTTCATGCTACCTCTAATTTACCGCTCAAAAGGTGTTGGGCCCTTCACACCATGTATTACCTTCAGGAGACTTTAATAATCATGAACAGTCAAAAATGCAATTATTATTTTAAGCCAATAAAGAGAGTTGTTGAGTATTTAAAGGGTTTTATTTTCTAGTCAAAAGTTAAGTTTTCTCTGACCCTTTATTCATTAGTAAAATATCAATCAGGTTACAGAATTTGGAAAACAGAAAAAATAGCATTAATACAGAACATTTTACAGTCTGCATATAACCATTACATATAGGATAGAAAATGTGGCGCAAAATGTCATTCAAAATTCTTAAGGAGTTTCTAAGAAAAATAGTCTTGCAAGGCTAATCAAAATCAAATAGTTTGCAAAAATTTCCCATTAAGAGAAATAAATGCATAAGACAAATACATCTTTTCAGACCAAATTAATTAGTTAAGCATAAACTTGAAGTTTAGCATCTAATTCTATTTAATCAGCTGCACTCTCTGTCTGTCTGTGTCTAAAGAGCAAGCAGGGAGTGAGATAGCCCCTCCTTCACCAGTCCTCAAAGGAATGTGCCTGCAGTGCCAAGATATGACGTGGAAGCAAGAAACCTCCCCCTGAGTCTCCTCGGACGCACCTCCCCTTCAGCAATCTCCCGGGACGTTCTCGTACCTAACCCATAGGCTGTCTGGCCTAATCTATTCCTTCTCTTCAAGAGCTCACACACCCCCTAATGAGTCTAGAAGCCAGCTGAGCTAAGAAAGCCAGCCCCTGTCAGTTTTTATACACAAAATTTTGGCAGACTACACAAAATGTTGCATTTCAGGAAAACCTGTATGTTGATTGGTTAGTCATGGTGGCATGAGTTTGCACTTTCCTGACGCATTAAAAAAAACAGTTTTAACAAAAAGAAGCATACATGAATAATACATTTATAAACATTTGCAACATTTACTAGGGAAAATGTTTCATTTTAATTCTTCCTTCCTTTTCTCAGCGCAGTAGGACGGATACTTTAGTTAGCTGGTACATTGGCACAATCACAAGAATGTACAGTTCAAGGTGTTCTTCACTTCTTGTCATGAGGAAAGCTGCCACGGTCTGCGCATGCTCCCTTCTCATTCAAAGCAAGCCATAGCTTTTGATGGTTTCACAGGCAGCCATTTAATGGTAGGCCCCAAAAATAAAATAAACAAAAAGATAATGTTAATTTCATGTAAATCAGCCCATTATGTTTCCCAACTTCATACTATTACTCCTTATAAATGTTTACCTAGCCAAGCTACTAGTGTAAACCAGCTTTTCTATTATTTATGACAACATGCAAAATAAATATGCAATGTGCAACAAAGTAAAAGAGGTGTTATTAACTGAAAATATTTATCAAAATATGCAACAAGTCAAAGTCTTTTAAGACAGAAATAGTGGATTTAGATTACATGGGATGCGCTGGGAAGAGAGAAACACATTCTATTAATCTTCAAAGCTAAAAAGGCCACTTTTCTCTACATTGCAAAAACACATGTTAATTCAGCAAAAGCATGTCAGACTGAATTGGCCTCACTTTCATATTTTTTTATGTGCCATGTTTTTAACTTGCACCAAAATGTGCGTGGCAATTTAAATGCAGTTTGTCTGAAGCACAAAAATAAAACAATGCCTGACTGCAGATGAAATCTGCTCCATCAATCCACCCTTCTGATAATTCAAATCATAATAAAATGATTTATAATTCATCACATATATTTCATTTTCACAAGTGACATTTTTTTTTAAAATTGCAAAAGCTGAGCATATAACAATTTTAAATCTATTTCTAAGGCAAACACAAGTCTATCTGCAATCAGATCATATATAGCCAAGCTCAAATGTTTTAGTGCAGAGTTCTGTAAGTAGCTTCTTGGAACAGTTAGTCTTCTTTAAAATAAATAACTAAAATAATTAAAAAAAAGAATTCAACAGGACAGTTTCAGAATTTCTTTTCTCTTTGTCATCAGCTTGCCATCAGAATGGCTCATTGGCATTCTGTAACTTTTCAATGCAAATGAGACTACTTAGGTGCTGAGAAACTTGGACAGAGCACCATCAATCCTTGGCACTTTTTCAACCAATGCCTTTCACTCTTAGTTTCACTTTGATCAGATTCAGATGATTCACCACACCATCTCTCAGATCAAAGCCGTTGCACCATCCATTATGCAGATCTTGTGTAGCAGCTGCAATCTGGTGAGAAACTGCACACTGTACATCAACCAGACCTACACAGCCATGGCTAGTGTTCTCCTCAGTGTTTTCCACAAGTGCATTTGCATATGCATTTTCAAGCCACTTTGGTGTTGGTGAGACACCGTCTTTTGCAAAAGGTAACTCAGTGCTGCCATTGTGTTGCTTTATTATGCTTGACACTGCAGGCAGATAGCTGCAATCCATTCCTTGTCCAATCTGTTGTTCTGCACTCTTTATCTTTGAGACTACATTATGATCTGATTTCAGAGAAACTGGCAATCTATACCTGGGCATCAGTCTTTGCAATAACACTTTTGCCACTATGCAGTTGTCACTTTTCTCAAAAACAGTTCTGATACAACCCTGTTGTGCTGCTTCAAAAACATTTTCTTGAGCCTCTTTTAATTCACCTGTGAAGATTCCATAGAATGTGCATGCTAACAGAACACAAATGTGTGCAACTGAATTAGCATTTATCTCTCCCATGACAACAGTGACTCTCATTTGAGCAGATATACTGCATGTCATGGTAAGGGCAATCAATTTCGAATTTTGGGCTGGGGCAACTACTGAAAGCCATGAAGCTTTGACAACATCATGTATAAGGAGCACAGCATGTGCTGCTTTTAATGTGTCACCTTTCAAACATGGGCCATCTACACAATGGACATTGTTGGGCTGACTCAGACATTCATCATTAAAGTCTGATTTTGGCTTTATGCATATTTTCATGATATTTAGACACTCATATTCAGTTTCATCACAACTCAATTCATTTGCTGACATTTTTGTGAAGTTAGGGTCAAAGGTCATTGGGCAATACATCACAGACCTTTGAACACAGTCATCTTTTTGAATAGGCAATGAGAGAGTGCAGCCCTCCCTCTCACTGCAAATTGGTGTATTTTCTTTTAAATAAACTTTCATTCCTAGTGCTGGGGCGCAACATTCTTTCTCTTTCAACTCTAGGAATGCTTTTGTGCAATTGTTGTCCAATGGAAGCGGATCAGACACACCTTTGTGTGTCAGCCTCAGTAAAGGCTTAGCCACTAGGGAAAGGTTTAGTAACCACTCTCTACAGCAGCTAACCACTCCCAAAAATGTCCTGACTTCTTTCTGAATTTGAGGTGGATTTTTCTTGGAAAACATTTCCACCCTTTCTGGTGACACCTTTCTACCTCCCTTTCCAATTTTGTGTCCCAGATATTCATCTGCTTTTTGACAGTACTCCTGACTATTCTCATGCAATGGCACTGTTACATGGACTTTGCAAAAATCAATAAAAGTAAGCCATTCTTCAGCACATGGAATGTGAAAAAAGATATTGGCTGGATTCGGTACCACAGGACAACATGGAAAAAATATGCTTTTAATCTCCTGCACTATTCTGTTCTTTTCATTTATTTTCTGTGAACCTGTGATCAGAAAGTTACACAAACTTCCAATCAAGTCCATCAAAAATCTTTTTATTGGTAAAATTCCTGCAAATGATGGTGTTCCTGAATGCATGTCATTTGGTTCTAATTTTAATAAGACATGTTCTGCACATTTTATTAATCTGGCATCCTTCTCTGTGAACTCTCTAATTTCTGTTTTTTCGAAAGCAGAAGGTAATTTTTCAACTGTCTTTTCTGAAAATAATGCTACAGCTGTTTCTTGTTGGGCCATTTTAAAATGTACATCGTCATCAGGAATCTGAAAAATAACACTATCTGGTGTACAGTATTCTGTGCTGTTTAATTTGCAAAAGAATTGTTTTTCTGCTAGGCCTGAATCACAGACAACAGTTTTGCAATCTTCCTCAAATGGGCCTAATTTTGGTGCAAATTTTTCTAAAACTGGGTTTGTAATTTCTTTGTTTAAAACTCCTGCATTTAAATCTGGACTTTCCACTGCCTCCACAATGCACTTGGTAAATTCTGAATTGTGAGGGTTAAAACTCTCATTTTCAAACACAGCAACCTGTTGGACTGGGTTCTGATTTTGTCTCTGGAAATAATTCACATTTGCTCTAGACAACTTATTTAAATTAATTTTAGCATTTTCCATATTTTGTGGGACCATCTTTGCTTGGAAAATTCTTGCCATAGGTACCTGTTTCAGAGCTGACATTTGCATTTGCTTAGCTTGCATATTTTGCATCTGCATTTCTCCATGTTTTTGTGCATCATGTTTAAATTTATTTTTCTTCTTCCAATGCTCAAATCTGCTATAAAGATGGCAAAAGGACACATTTTCCAGCAGTACAACATCCATACCTGAATTTTCACAAACCAAAACACCTTTACTTCCATCCTGTGTTATTTTAATCTGTACCCAATCAACATCATTTGCTGGCACTCTGCCCTTCAGGAAAATAATCACTGCTATGTTTTCCTCCATAACAACAGAAAATGATGGTGCATTCATGCAAACCCTTTTCATTGTCTCCTCACCTGGCCCTTGAGCAACTTTAGATTCAAACCACAATTTAGTCTGCATGGCAATGTAAAAGAACATTTCCAAATTAATGCACAACTCTTTTAAAATGTCATCAAATCCATCAACTTGTGGGTACCACAGCATATGTCTGTCTCTCAATTGAGGTAATGTGCTCAGCAATGCTGCAAGTTCACTTTTATTCTGTGGCATAGGAACATGTACTTCTCCCACCTTTTCTCTCAATGAGTAAGCAAAAGCTTCTCCCTCATTCTGCTTATTATTTTTCTCAACTAAATCTGGTGGCTTCTTTTCCTTATCCAGTTTCTTTGCTAGGTCTGGTGGTTTCTTTTTCTTCTCATGTTTTCTTGCCCATTTGTCTCCAAATTTCTCAACCCCATTGCATTTAAAAATATATTTTATTTCTGCAATGCGCAATTGCATTCCTGAAGAACACATTTTCTCATTTGCTTCATCATCCATATGTACCCTAAAGCTTTTCTGAGATGGAAAACTTCCTAAAACATCAGTTTCATATTTTTGAGCCAAATCTGTCAGGCCATTATGTGTAGTTAATGCACATGCAACTGTTTCCTTACTCAGGGAAATTAATTCTTTTTCCTGACACTGGTTCACATTTTCCTTATTTAAACAGCATGGACTGTTATTTTCTACATGTTCAAGTGCTGAATTTAAAACACTAATCTGTCTCTCTTTTTCAGGGCCTGTGTTAATATGTTCTCCCATGTTTTCTATCTTTTTAATCACTGCTGCTTCCTCTAAGCAGGTTTGAAAAATCACATTTTCAATTACATTTATTTTATTCTGAGCTGCAGATGTTGTAAATACCATTTTTCCCTCACCTTTCAGTGCTTGGGGTAATTTCTGTTCAATAATCTGTGAATTTTGAGTTTCTGAAATAAACTCTGCCATAATCACTCCTTCTGCAGCTCTTTGAACCTTTTCAGTAGGGACCATATTAATTGGGACAGTCATAATTTTTCTATGCATTATCTGTGCGTCTGCAGTTAGCACTTCTTGGACTGAATCAGGCACATTTGAAGCAGTAACACCTGGAGGTATTACTGTCAGTGCTGAATCAACAGGTAATGGGTCAATATAAAAGGTCTGCACAGTTTTCTCAATCTGTGTTTTTCTCTGTTCAACAGAAGCAGTAGCCACTGTAGTGCTTACTAGTACACTAATTTCAGTATTTGTCATAGGAACTACATAAAGTGGTGGACACTCAGTTAACAAATCATCCATTATTTCATCCCCTGAATCATTATTTATTTGAAGCTCTTCATCATCATTAATTCTCTTCTCCTGCATTTGGTGCTTTACCTTTTTATCCTCACTTGCTTTCTCTCTTGCTACCTTTTCCCATATGCTTAAAGCCTCAAATTGTGCAGCTTTAGATGGTGTCTTTATTTCACATAACACTTCCCTTAATTTGTCAATAATTTGCAATTCAAAAGTACCATCTTTTGGAAACCTCAAAACACCAGTTTTTTCAGTAATCTTGCACCATTGGTGAACCCACATACATGTATTTTGTCCCAAATTGGTAGACATAAAATGCACAGGTGTTCCTTCAGGAGCATCACCAATAAAAAACGAATTTTTCACTTTACCTCCTAACAGCTTCTTTAAGCCTTCAAACAATTTCATTTTTGCAATAGTTCAATGCAATTTCTCTTTTACAAAGCTGTCAGTCTCAATTTCAGTCAGTTTTACTCCTACTACTGACCCTCCACAAAATCTTACTGCAATATTTCTCTTAATCAATAAATCTGTTAGTAACAACATAAATACATTCGCTACTCTGTCTGTTGTGCTAAATAAAGGATAGATTTATATTCACTGCGAGTAACACATTCCGCTTACCCTTCACAAAGTAAGACCTTCCGTTTACTCTTCAAACACTACAGGTAAATCCCTTCCGCTTACCCTTCACAAAAGCTCAGAAGAACCTGCTACTCCTTTGGACTTATCCTTCAGGATATATCTTAGGCCAAAGTTTCACCAGCGAACCCTTTTGCTGTCAATCAAGCTCAGAAGAACCTGCTACTCCTTCAGTGTGACCCTTTCTAGGTGATATCAGACTAAAGTTTCACCAGCGAACTCTTTGCTATAATCACTCACACAGAAAATAGTCCCTAATTTAACACTGCCAGCCCTACCTAGCTTCTCAGTGCTATTCCAACAGACAAGTAACCTCAGTGCAGTGTGGCTTCCATTTACCACCCCCTATTCCTTCCCGGGATTCCACAGGTGTGCATACCTGCGTGTTCAGACAACATGGAACACAACACTAACTTAACATGAAAAGTTAAAACATGTAATCAATAACCAAAAAAGTATGTCCTATGAAATTACCAATATATTTCAATAACACCATCAATTCAAAATGAGCAAAATGTCACCAACAGTAAAAAAAAAATCCTTACTATTTTCAACACTTCAAAAAAACACATTAGCATATTAATAACATTTCACAACCCTATTCATACTCACACCACTTCTTGCATCACCTGCCAGTACTGCTTTGCCAGTCTTCAGGCTCTGAGCATTGGAGTCAGGAATCAGGAGTTGGACATTTATCTAACTTGGGCAATTATTTTATTTCCCTCTTAAGGTCAATGATCCATTAGTTGAGTAGTTGATGGTGAAATCAATAATCAATAATCACCAAACTAATCAATAATAACCATCCTCTGATTACCAAAAACTGATGGAGCGGTAATTTCTTCTGGTAATTTCTCAATGCAAAACCTTCATGCTACCTCTAATTTACCGCTCAAAAGGTGTTGGGCCCTTCACACCATGTATTACCTTCAGGAGACTTTAATAATCATGAACAGTCAAAAATGCAATTATTATTTTAAGCCAATAAAGAGAGTTGTTGAGTATTTAAAGGGTTTTATTTTCTAGTCAAAAGTTAAGTTTTCTCTGACCCTTTATTCATTAGTAAAATATCAATCAGGTTACAGAATTTGGAAAACAGAAAAAATAGCATTAATACAGAACATTTTACAGTCTGCATATAACCATTACATATAGGATAGAAAATGTGGCGCAAAATGTCATTCAAAATTCTTAAGGAGTTTCTAAGAAAAATAGTCTTGCAAGGCTAATCAAAATCAAATAGTTTGCAAAAATCTCCCATTAAGAGAAATAAATGCATAAGACAAATACATCTTTTCAGACCTAATTAATTAGTTAAGCATAAACTTGAAGTTTAGCATCTAATTCTATTTAATCAGCTGCACTCTCTGTCTGTCTGTGTCTAAAGAGCAAGCAGGGAGTGAGATAGCCCCTCCTTCACCAGTCCTCAAAGGAATGCGCCTGCAGTGCCAAGATATGACGTGGAAGCAAGAAACCTCCCCCTGAGTCTCCTCGGACGCACCTCCCCTTCAGCAATCTCCTGGGACGTTCTCGTACCTAACCCATAGGCTGTCTGGCCTAATCTGTTCCTTCTCTTCAAGAGCTCACACACCCCCTAATGAGCCTAGAAGCCAGCTGAGCTGAGAAAGCCAGCCCCTGTCAGTTTTTATACACAAAATTTTGGCAGACTACACAAAATGTTGCATTTCAGGAAAACCTGTATGTTGATTGGTTAGTCATGGTGGCATGAGTTTGCACTTTCCTGACGCATTAAAAAAAACAGTTTTAACAAAAAGAAGCATACATGAATAATACATTTATAAACATTTGCAACATTTACTAGGGAAAATGTTTCATTTTAATTCTTCCTTCCTTTTCTCAGCGCAGTAGGACGGATACTTTAGCTAGCTGGTACATTGGCACAATCACAAGAATGTACAGTTCAAGGTGTTCTTCACTTCTTGTCATGAGGAAAGCTGCCACGGTCTGCGCATGCTCCCTTCTCATTCAAAGCAAGCCATAGCTTTTGATGGTTTCACAGGCAGCCATTTAATGGTAGGCCCCAAAAATAAAATAAACAAAAAGATAATGTTAATTTCATGTAAATCAGCCCATTATGTTTCCCAACTTCATACTAATACTCCTTATAAATATTTACCTAGCCAAGCTACTAGTGTAAACCAGCTTTTCTATTATTTATGACAACATGCAAAATAAATATGCAATGTGCAACAAAGTAAAAGAGGTGTTATTAACTGAAAATATTTATCAAAATATGCAACAAGTCAAAGTCTTTTAAGACAGAAATAGTGGATTTAGATTACATGGGATGCGCTGGGAAGAGAGAAACACATTCTATTAATCTTCAAAGCTAAAAAGGCCACTTTTCTCTACTTTACAAAAACACATGTTAATTCAGCAAAAGCATGTCAGACTGAATTGGCCTCACTTTCATATTTTTTTATGTGCCATGTTTTTAACTTGCACCAAAATGTGCGTGGCAATTTAAATGCAGTTTGTCTGAAGCACAAAAATAAAACAATGCCTGACTGCAGATGAAATCTGCTCCATCACCAGCACTTTGCCATTTATTTCAATAGCGGTAGCCAAATACTTGGGGTGAGTGTGGGTGTTAAGACAGAACTCAAAATTGGGCTAATTGTTTCTTTCTGAATATTAATTGTGATTTACCTAGTCTGACCATGTAGTATGTTTGACCAGAATCTTATTTTAATAGTTTTTCATACTATCTCTAAATGAGTTTTATCCTATTGTAATCATCGAAATGAATTTCTATTTCTTCCATTTGCTCAGATCCTGTTTTTTAACTTAAATTTCTGTATGCATGTAAATATCAATTCATTATTCTGTAACTTTGTATGCATTGTGGAAGTTTTATTCCTATGCTTTTAAGAGTATATCTCGAATAAAGCTACTTTGAACTTGATTACCTTTTCCACATAGTGAGGTCATCCTTATAGTTTTTGCTGATCTTCCTGACCTCCACAGGGCTGATTCTCTGATAACATTCTTGATCGTTTAGATGACGATATGCTTTGGCCTTGTATTTGTCTTTTCCCCACTGGACAATGTTACCTCCCTTGTCCGATTTATTTATCACCACATCTGAATTGGTCTTAAGTTTAGTCATTAGTCGAAAATATTGTGATGTTTGGTGATTGGAGCTTTTCTTATTTTTTTGGGGATATTTTATAGAATTTTTTTAAGTTCATACGTGACTCGGTCGTAAAAAATATCCACAGCGCCCCGGGGCATGCTGGGTACAAATGTAGATGGAACCTTGAAGGTACTATGTCCGGGGGATGATATGTTGACCTCTTCCATCCCCGCTTTGCTTTGGGTATTTGTACTCATAGGCCCCTGGTATTGTTGAATTAATTGTCTACATTCTTAATGAGGGTTTTCATAAGGTGAATGTCCCCTGCTGTTAAGTCTGCATTTTTAATTTGGGGAGCTGCTTGTGGTTCTTGGTCATTTCCTGTTTGCTTTTTGATGGTGTAGTACTTGGTAAGTTTCAGCTTTCGAATGAATTTATAGACATCAATTCGGGTCTCACTGTAATTGAAATTGCTCTCCGGACAGTAGCTTATACCCAGGGCAAGTAGTTGTTTTTCAGCTTTATTGAATTCAATGTCAGTCATATTAACAATTGGTTTTTTCCAGGGAGGCTAGCGTTGTTGCCATTGCTTGTTCTGCTGCCCCCTTCCTTGGACTTTTGAGGCATTTGATGTTTCTTTTCTGTTTTGTGTGGTGTACGCATTCCGTGGTAGTAAGGATTGTTTCCTTTGTTCTGCTAAAAAATCAATTTCCTCTCCGTAAGTTGGATGACCCATGTCAGTTCTTTGGCCTGGAGCATTGTCCCCACTGAAGTTGGATTCAGAGACAATGGGTATGGTGCTGACATCGGATGCAGAGGCATGGGTATCTACAGTGGTTGTAGGAAGTGTTTTACAGCTTTGATCCTGTCTGCCTGATTTCTTTTTCCTCAGGTAATCAAATTTGCGCCAAAAGTAAATACTTGACCCTGTTCATAATCGTTTTTGTCATGTGCAAATTTGCATGCTACATATATATATATATATGTAATGTTTTTCAACTCTTGATATAATGCCAAATTATGTTAATTTACTGTGTATTATGGTTTACATATTTACCCCCTTCCTTATTTTTAGGTCTCGCTGAACCAACGCACATGCGTTGTTCTGCGAGAGTATAGTAGGCAAAACAGCTCTTGAAACCAGCGAGGATTGTCCCCAATGCATGTGAGTTACTCAAGCGCGATGCTTCCCCAGCGCGCGCTTGAGCTCATTTCTCAATCACACCCCATTTGGTGTTCCCTCTCACTCTCTCGCATATCAAAGGCTGCTGCTCCCCCGCCAATGCGCTCCCGCCTTTCACACTTCAAAGGAATGCGTTTCCCGGCCGCTTTTCATTTCATTTCGCGGCCGCTTTTTGTACCTGGGATCCCCTGGTTAATAGAGTCACCCAAGGGGGCCTGGGAACTTTTTATTACACCGGGGATCGGCCGATGATTAAATTTCACATGTCTGGTGCTTTTCCCAGTCTTTGCCCCAATATATTTGATCTCTTCTCCCACCAGATGTATGTACTTAGATGAAACGCTTTCCACACGTTGAACACACACATTTTTATTTTGAAGAAACTTTTTCATATTTGAACATGATGGTTGTATTATTTACATGGCAACAATTTTTCGGGGCTCGCTCGTTTCATGCCTGGGTTCAGTAGAGCCGTGTGGCTCTCCCTGTTTGCTGACTCGCCCACATCGACCACGAACGTTTGAATGTTTGCCGTTTTCAGTAAGGGTTGTTATTTAAAAAAAAAATATTACATGCACTTCCTGATTGCAGAAACACCCAAATGGTATTATCATCAAATGTTATGCTGTGTAGTTATTACATGTGTTTCGTTCTTGTTTTTGCCCCATTGTCCTTGAAGGTTGGGCTCATAGCAGAACTAAAGTGTCACTGCCTGTCCTACGGCCAAGTTAGGTGCCGAGGACTGAATGGCCATTTTCAGACCTCGAACCGTGATAAGACTTTGAATAAATCAGGTATTTTTCCCGCTGCCACCTCCGATGATTCTGGAAATTGTTAGCAAAGTCCCCGCTGCCCGAGGTACTTCACCTCTATCTCCAGCACCGAAGGGGGTCTGTGAACATTTTATTACACCGGGGATCGGCCGATGATTAAATTTCACGTGTCTGGTGCTTTCCCCAGTCTTTGCCCCAATATATTTGTTCTCTTCTCCCACCAGATGTATGTAATAAGATGAAACGCTTTCCACACGTTGAACACACACATTTTTATTTTGAAGAAACTTTTTCACATTTGAACATGATGGTTGTATTATTTACAAGGCAACAATTTTTCGGGGCTCGCTCGTCTCATGCCTGGGTTCATAGAGCCGTGTGGCTCTCCCTGTTTGTTGACTCGCCCACATCTACCACGAACGTTTGAGTGTTTGCCGTTTTCAGTAAGGGTTGTTATTTTTTTTTTAATACTACATGTACTTCTGATTGCAGAAAACCCGAAATGGTAGTATCATCAAATGTTATGCTGCGTAGTCATTACATGTGTTTTGTTGTTGTTTTTGCCCCATTGTCCTTGGAGGTTGGGCTCATAGCAGAACTGAAGTGTTACTGCCTGTCCTACGGCCAAGTTAGGTGCGGAAGACTGAATGGCCCTTTTCAGACCTCGAACCGTGATATGGCTTTGAATAAATCGGGTATTTTTCCCGCTTGTGTAAATCTGTACTCATTCACGGGACTATTTTTCAGCTACAGGAATTGCTGGCTGCCTTTTCATCTCGAAAATTGTATTGATGCCGTTTACAATAAGACCTAATTAAAGATGTGTTTTTGAATGTGCAGTTATAGTCTACCTTTACAAAAAATAGACTATACCTTTCGTTTTATAAGGCATTTGAGTTTGTCAGACTTTACTAAAATTCCAGTGGGTTATGCCTTCATTCAGCAGTTTAAAGGCACCACATGACTTCAGGAGGTGAACGTGCCTGGGCTTACATTTCGTTTTAGAAAAAAAATGGAAAAACCCAAAACAAACAAACCATTTGTAGTCACCAACTGCAATAAGCACATCTGCAAACAGTTTTACATGGCAGGCAGGCAAAATCAGTATGTCCCTGAGGTCAGGGCTTCTCATGTGATTTTCAGCCTGTTCTTAACTGTGTTTCTGATTTGACAGCCCTTTTGTTTGGAGATTATTTTCCACCTAGGTTGGGTTTTCTTTGCATAGTTTTTCTTTTTTTCTGTTTTTTTGTTCTTCCCTTAGTCTCTTGGGCGCCCCGGTCACCACCACAGAACCGACCCCAGGTTTGCTCCTATCTTTTTTCCATTCCAACATGATGGCGATGTATGTTGTGTCTCTTGTCTGTCAGTGGAGTGTAATGGTGTTATGTTAAGAGTCTATAAAGCACCACGTATATGCCTCCTGCATGCTGTTTTTAGGTCTCGACCTCTGTCAATGCCTCTGGCATTGCAGATGTCGAGAGTATAGAGTTGAAACCAGGAAAGCTAAACCAGGCGGATTGCGCCAAGTGCATGTGCCTGTGCACACGCTTTCCATTCAGCACCACCACAGCACCACTCAGCACCACCACAGCATCACTCAGCACCACCACAGCATCACTCAGCACCACCACTGCATCACTCAGCACCACCACAGCACCACTCAGCACCACCACAGCATCAATCAGCACCACCACAGCACCACTCAGCAGCACCACATCATCACTCAGCACCACCACAGCACCACTCAGCACCACCACAGCACCACTCAGCACCACTCAGCACCACCACAGCACCACTCAGCACCACTACAGCACCACTCAGCACCACCACAGCATCACTCAGCACCACCACAGCATCACTCAGCGCAACCCCAGCATCACTCAGCGCAACCCCAGCATCACTCAGCGCAACCCCAGCATCACTCAGCACCACCACAGCATCACTCAGCGCCACCACAACATCACTCCACGCCATCACAGCATCAATCTGTGCAACCATTCAACAACAACTGGTTCAAATATGTTCTCTCAATGTTTCAAGCTTTATTACAAATGTCACAAAAAGATGTTAATATTTCACTTCTGTTCTTGGATTTTCATCACAATAAAATACACTGAACATAATCTTCAAAAAAGTTATTCACAAAAGTTTAAGCTATTGCCATTATAAATTACAATCACTTTTATTTAAGTATTAATTATTTAAAAAAATTAAAAGCCGTTGTTATTTGTAATATCAATACATCTAAGTCATGTAAATACAAAACATGTTGCATTAGAAATGCTATAGGTGTCACATTTGTGAAAGTTATACCTATTGGCATTGTAAATGACAAAGCTATTAATTTAGCTATTTTCAAGACCAACACATAAATAAAAAAATTGTCATTTACAAGACCAATAGCTCAAACTTTTATAATGCGAGACCTATTGCATTGCAAATGCTTGTTTACTTTGATGGTTTACTGTTTGCACATTGCACTTTGAAAAATGTAGGAAGCTGCTATATTTTGCATTTGATCTTATCTTAACCCTTGTTGGGAATATATATGCACATTGCACTTTATTCAGTTCCGATGTTGGAATGTCCCATACCTACAGTGGGATACAACAACATATTGGTGCAATACTGTTTAGATGTTTATGAGCCCTGTGCAATGTATGATGATGGAGAATCAATTTGTTATGTTATGTTACATGGGTATTTATATAGCGCACGTACACCGACAGGTTTCTTGGCGCTGTGGAGTCTCAGCTGTGAACAATTAGGCAAGTGGACAGCTATTTGAAGTCCAAGGTGAATAGTCAGGTCTTAAGTTGTTTCCTGAATCAAAAATAGTCACTCTCAAGCCTGAGGAAGGCGGGAAATGTGTTCCAGAACTTAGGACCTAAAAATGAGAACTGAGTTCCGCCTATACATTTACGTTGAATTCTAGGCACAGTCAAAAGATTCTGATGCATAGATCTCAGAGTGCGCATTGGTTGATGTTTACTAATGAGCGAAACAATACATCTAGGGCCTGTGACTTGTATAGCTTTGAAGAGTATGCAGACAGTTTTAAACAAAGCTCGTTGCTCCACCGGTAGCCAGTTGAGATCTTTAAGTAACAGGGTGATATGGCATTGTCTATCCTTTGTGTAGATGATTCTTGCTGCTTGGATTTGGATCATCTGAAGACGATGTCTTGGGCATAATGGGAGTCCAATGTAAAGGGCATTCCCCTAGTCAATTTTAGATAAAATAAGGGCTATAGTAATTTGGGTAATAGTCTCTTTGCTAAAAAAAAGTCTGGTCTTGGACAAAGCATACCGATGTCACTGAGCCAATTTGGGTGTTCACAGAGAGATCCACATCAATATGAAGGCCTAGGCTCTTTATCGCTGGTTTCGAAGTGGGTATTGCACCCAGTTCCGGGGGCCAATAGGAGGGGGTCCAGTGAGCTAATTTGCTGTAAGGGACAATGATCTCAGTCTTTTCAGAGTTTAACTTTAGATGGTTGTCATTCCTCCAGGTTTTGACATGCAGCATAGACCTCCTAACAAAGTCTTTAGATTCCGTGGAGCTATCAAGTGTGAAAATGAGCTGCATGTCATCAGCATCGTTGAAAATCTTGACTCCCATTTGCCACAGACCAAAGATCAGGGGATGTATGTACATATTAAACAGAATTGGCGAGAGAGAGGAGCCCTGTGGAACCCCACAGCTCAGAGCTACCGTTTTGGACTTAAACGGGGATAACCACACTGACTGTTTACGGCCCTCCAGAAAGGAACCAAACCTGTCAATTGCTGAGCCCATGAGACCTGCTGCGGCAATGCGATCCAACAGAATTTTGTGGTTCACAAAATGTCGCAGACAGGCCAAGGAGGATCAGGGCCTGGGTGTGCTCTTATCAACCTGTCCCTTGAGATCGTCCAGAACGGATAGAATTACAGCTTCGGTGGAGTGCGCCGGGCGGAAGCCTACCTGGTGATTGTCCAGGAACTTAGTCGTTTCCAATTTAGCCGGGAACCAGGGGCGTAACGCCCCGCAGGCCCTGCAGTGCGGGGGGGGGGCCCCAGACTGAAGTAAATGAAGGGGGCCCCGGGCCTCCCTCATCTCTTTGCTCTGAGCTCTGAGCCCCTCCCGCTGACTGAAGACAAACAATGTTTCAACTTACATTGTTTCTTCAGTCAGAGCCAGTGGCAGGCCCGGAACAAGGGTGGGGGCCCCAGAGACAGCATTCCCCACAGGGCTCTGCTCCTCTGAGAAGTATCAGCTAGTCCGACTTCCCACAAGTGCCAGCCACTCACTCTGCCACCAGTGCCAGCCTCTCACTCTGCCATCAGTGCCTGCCGCTCACTGTGCCACCAGTGCCTGCCGCTCACTCTGCCACCAGTGCCTGCCGCTCACTGTGCCACCAGTGCCAGCCTCTCACTCTGCCACCAGTGCCTGTCGCTCACTCTGCACCAGTGCCAGCCTCTCACTCTGCCACCAGTGCCTGCCGCTCACTCTGCCACCAGTGCCAGCCTCTCACTCTGCCACCAGTGCCAGCCTCTCACACTGCCACCAGTGCCTGCTGCTCACTCTGCCACCAGTGCCTGATGTTCACTCTGCTACCAGTGCCAGCCTCTCACTCTGCCACCGGTGCCTGCCGCTTACTCTGCCACCAGTGCCTGCCCCTCACTCTGCCACCAGTGCCAGCCTCTCACACTGCCACCAGTGTCAGCCTCTCACACTGCCACCAGTGCCTTCCGCTCACTCTGTCACACGAACCAGCCACATCTCCGGACATCTCAGAGACCTGCATTGGCTCCCCGTCAACAAAAGAATCACCTTCCGCCTCCTCACCCACGCACACAAAGCCCTACACGACCAAGGCCCGAGCTACCTCAACAACCGAGTCAACTTCTACGCTCCCAAACGCCACCTCCGCTCAGCCAACCACGCCCTCGCCGCCGTCCCCCGCATCCGAAGAGCGACACCAGGAGGAAGGTCCTTCTCCTACCTGGCCGCCAAAACCTGGAACTCCCTCCCGACCGATCTGCGCCTGACCCAAGACCACCTCTCCTTCAGGAAGAAGCTGAAGACCTGGCTGTTCGAGCAGTAACGGCACCCCCCTCCCCCAGCGCCTTGAGACCCTACGGGTAGGTAGTGCGCTCTATAAATGTCTTTGATTGATTGATTGATTGTCACCAGTGCCAGCCTCTCACTCTGCCACCAGTGCCAGCCTCTCACACTGCCACCAGTTCCTGCTGCTCACTCTGCCACCAGTGCCTGCCGCTCACTCTGCCACCAGTGCCAGCCTCTCACTCTGCCACAAGTGCCAGACTCTCATACTGCCACCAGTGTCAGCCCCTCCCACTTCTCACCATTGCCAGCCTCTCACACTCCCACCAGTACCAGCCTCTCACTCTGCCACCAGTGCCAGCCTCTCACACTGCCAACAGTGCCTGTCGCTCAGTCTGTCACCAGTGCCAGCCTCTCACACTCCCGCCAGTGCCTGCCGCTCACTCTGCCACCAGTGCCAGCCTCTCACTCTGCCACCAGTGCCAGACGCTCACTCTGCCACCAGTGCCTGCCGCTCACTCTGCCACCAGGGCCAGCCTCTCACTCTGCCACCAGTGCCAGCCTCTCACTCTGCCACCAGTGCCAGCCTCTCATACTGCCACCAGTGTCAGCCCCTCCAACCAGTGCCAGCCGCTCATTCTGCACCAGTGCCAGCCTCTCACACTCTCACCAGTACCAGCCTCTCACTCTGCCACCAGTCCCAGCTTCTCACACTGCCACCAGTGCCTGCCGCTCAGTCTGCCACCAGTGCCAGCCTCTCACACTGCCCATGTTTGCTACACTCCTGCCCAGTGCCAGTTCCTGTACAGTGATGCCACCTATATCACACTGTGCACCAATGCCCAGCAGTGCCAGCTCCGTGCACTGCCCTCATGTGTAAGTCAGTCCCCCTCAGGTAGTTGATGGAAAGGTTTAGACTCCTTGGCCAGCACTAATATTTGTTCACTGTCTTGCAGCTTATCTTTTTTAGCCTACGTTTTCAGATAAAATCCCCTTAACTCCGTGCCCAGAATGCATTTGAAAAGGTACAGTCAAAGCGCTATAACTTAAGATGCCTACTTCATTCCATAAACTTCTCGTCACAACAGGAAGTGACATCACGAAAGGTGGCTTGCACCATCAGACTCATTGCCTCCCCTCGCTCACCCCTTAGATGCGATTGCATCAGAGAAGCCAGCGCATGAGCCGCGTTCTGAATGAGCTCCGATCTCGCCCCAGAGAGGCCAAAGAGTGAATGTGTGGCTCCATTTGCTCCAGTTATCGAGATCCCGGTAAAATAAGTGGGGGAACGCCGTCCACACGCGTGGTACCCCAACTCGAGCCCTGCATTTACTCCTGTAAACCCCTGCACCTAGGTGTAAATCTAAACCTTTTTGCCGTCCAGCATTTCCTACTGTAGATTTACACCTAAGAGTAAACTTACATGTTTCCACCCACTAGTGGACTTTCCTTCAATAGGATTTATGAGTCTAAAATAACTACTAGTAACTTTTCACTCGTAGGTAGTGATTTCCACCACTGTAGTGGAGATCTTGCTATGAGGAAGTATAGGGAAATTATTAACGCTTATTTTTAATTTAAAAAAAATGAAAATATTGAAATATAAAATATAAATGTAAATTCATTTAGGATATTTATAATAAATCTAGATGTAATAAAATAAAATGTTGCAGTGGAGAGAGAGAGGAGAGAGACAGTGGAGAGAGAGTGGGGAAAGTGGAGAGAGAGAGGAGAGAGAGAGAGAGAGAGAGTAGAGAGACAGTGGAGAGAGAGACAGTGGAGAGAGAGTAGAGAGAGTGGAGGGAGTGGAGATAGACAGTGGAGAGAGAGAGAGTGGAGAGAGCGTGGAAAGACAGTGGAGATAGTGAGCGAGAGAATAGAGAGAGAGAGAGTGGAGAGAGTGGAGGGAGACAGTGGAGTGAGAGTGGAGAGAGAGTGGAGAGAGAGAGCGAGAATGGAGAGAGAGTAGAGAGAGAGAGGGAAGGGGGAGAGGGTGGAGAGAGAGAGTGGAGAGAGACAGTGGAGAGAGAGTGGAGAGGGAGTAGAGAGAGAATGGAGAGAGAGAGGAGAGAGAGAGTGGAGAGAGAGTGGAGAGAGAGACTGGAGAGAGAGTGGAGAGAGAGTGGAGAGAGAGAGAGTGGAGGAAGACAGTGGAGGGAGAGAGAATGGAGAGAGAGAGAATGGAGAGAGAGTAGAGAGCGAGAGAGAAGGGAGAGAGCGTGGAGAGAGTGGAGGGAGACAATCGAGAGAGAGTAGAGAGAGAGAAAGTGAAGAGAGAGACAGTGGAGAGAGAGTGGAGAGAGGGGCATTGGAGATAGAGTGGACAGAGTTGAGAGAGAGAATGGAGAGAGAGAGAGTGGAGAGAGAGTAGAAACTGACTGGCTGACTCAGAGACTGAATACTGACTGACTGAGAGACTGGCTGAGTAACTAACTGAGAGAGAGAGAGAGAGACTGGCTGACTGAGAGAGTGACTGACTGACTGACAGAGAGAAAGAGACTGATTGAGAGTGAGACTGACTGACAGAGAGAGAGAGACTGACTGACTGAGGTAGAGCGATAATAACTGACTGGGGTAGAGAGATAATAACTGACAGAGTGATTGACTGACAGAGAGAGAGACACAGAGAGAGGCAGAGACTGACTGACTGAGAGAGATAGACTGACTGACTGCGAGAGAGACTGACAGAGAGAGAGAGAGAGATGGAGAGACTGATTGATGTAGAGAGAGAATGACTGACTGAGAGAGAGAGACTGACTGACTGGGAGAGAGAGAGAGACTGACTGACTAACAGAGAGAGAGACTAAGAGAGAGAGAGACTGAGAGACTGACTGGCTGAGAGAGAGACTGACTGAGAGAGAGACTGACTAAGAGAGAGACTGACTGACAGAGACTGACAGAGAGAGAGAGAGACTGGGAGACTGACCGACAAAGAGAGAGACTGACTGACAGAGAGAGACTGAGAGAGAGAGAGAGACCGACTGACAGACTGACTGACTGAGAGAGACTGGCTGACTGAGAGAGACTGAATGACAGAGAGAGATAGACTGACAGAGAGAGAGAGACTGATTAACTAAGAGAGAGAGACTGACTGGCTGACAGACTGACAGAAAGAGAGAGATAGAGAGACTGACAGAGAGAGAGAGACTGACTGACTAAGAGAGAGAGAGAGACTGACTGACTGACAGACTGACAGAAAGAGAGAGATAGAGAGACTGACAGAGAGAGAGAGACCGACTGACTGACAGACTGACAGAGAGAGAGAGAGAGAGAGACTGACTGACAGAGAGAAAGGGAGAGAGACGGTGATGGAATTGGGGTCAAAGTGTGTATGAAGCTATGCAATGCCTCTTAAGATTGCTATTGTCTACTAATAAAAATGTATTATCAAAATGTGCTCTTTGTAGTTACATCTGCTTTTGAAATACTGCTTTGTCGCATTGTCTAAAGTTTTAAAACGGAAATGAGAAGGAGCAGTGGATGCACATTTGTCAAAACTGAACGATGAGTGGGCCCGGTGTTTTATATCATGACAGGAGTCTGCATCAGGAAACCCACCTAAAAATGGGCAAACTACCCCGGCCTACTGATGGCAGGGGCCCTGTAATGAATGGACCACCACCTATGATAGCCTGCGGGCAGACTAAGCCCAACCTTTAACTCCACCATCCAGTGTTACCTATAGCGGCTGGATTGGTGACAGTGGCGTAACAATCACCCGCATCCCCTGCAGTATGGCGGGTGGCTGGCCTGAGAGATCTAGACTGGCACGGAGAATGGGAGGGGGGCCCCCTCCATGTAGTTTGCAGGGGGGCCCCCTCAAGTTTCGTTACGCCACTGCTGGGAACGGGAGGAGAGAGATTGGTCTGTAATTCTCCAGTTTGTTGGGGTCAATGCCTTGCTTTTTTGTAGTGGGATGACCACTGCTTCTTTAAAGGCAGGTGGTACAGTACGAAGGGACAGAAGGAGGTTCAGAAACTTAAAAAAGATGTCTGGGAAGGACCGATATATTGCTTTCGAAACGTTAATGTGGCAGTCCTCCTGATTTGAGTTTAGCTACGAGGTCCAAGAAACGTTTCATGTCCAGCATAGGGAAGGTGTTAAGAGAACATGAATTGGAAAGATCCCTATTGCATATGATACTACAGTTGTTGGGGGCAATGGAGTTTGAGATTTTTTTTGTTTTTTCTATGAAAAAATTATTCAGGTCATTACCGAGTTCCTGGCTAGACGCAAAGGGTGGGGTCACGCGGCTTGGGTTGGAGAGTTCTTTCACTATCTTAAAAATGTCTTTGGAGCTATTGTCAGAGTTGAGTACCCTTTTAGTAAAAAAGGCTCTCTTAGCCTTCCGAATCGCTGCTTTATACAGGTGCAAACTGGTGATAAAGTGTAGTTTGTCTTCCACTTTGTACGTTTTTATCCATCTACGCCCAGCTTGGCGTGGTTGGAGTTTAAGCGTTTTTAGGTCCTTATTGAACCATTTTGATGCTTCGTGCTGCCTAGGGCGGTAGGTTTTAGTCTGTAAAGGGGCATGGAGGCCAAAGGCCTTCCTTTGCCAGTCAGTGATCTCTCTCTCCCAGTTGCCTGGGCCGCTTTCAAGTGCTGGTTGCTCCCTGGACAGTGTGTCTACTAGTTTACCCAGATCAACCCGGTTCCAATTTCTGAAGGAACTTTTGGAGTGAGAGGAATTAGAAATCAGTGGGAAGAGCATGCAGATTGAAGCTGATCATGTAATGATCAGACCGTGCATAAGGCTGGATTGTCAGTTTAAGCAGATTGACATTGATGGACCACACTTGATCAAGAGTGTAGCATTTGATGTGCGTGGAGGTATTGATGTGTTGGGTGAGTTTAAGGCAGCTAAGGGTTTCAGTGAGTTCCCTGGAAGACTTTCCACCATCAGTCTCATTAGTCCAGTATTTCAAGTCTCCTGAAATCATTACTTTGTCATAATCAGTTGTCAAGGACGCAATATAATTGGCAATGACTTTGGGAAAGTCAGGCATTGTTAACGGAGGTCTATATAATACCACACAGATCAAAGTACTCTTGTGCAGATTTAATTTGACTACAAGAGAGTCAACTGACGGAAATTCAAGGTGGGGACGAGTAGAGGCGGGTAGTTCTTTTTTGATAACCGCTGCCATTCCTCCCCCTTTTATTTTTCCTTGTGGTCTATCAGTGCGTAAGAGAAAATAGTTATCAGGAAGGGCAGCCAGGATATCAGGGGAGGATTCCTTTGTGAGCCTAGTTTCAGTCAATAGTAACAAATCAGGTGCATCAGTATCTAAAATATTATACATATCTAATGGATGTTTAACCAGGGAACATGTGTTAAGAACATAACATTGAGGTCTGTGACTGGGCATCCGACCGTGACAAGTGAAGGTGACACTAACAGACTCATAGAGCGTTCGCCTGTATTTAAGGTATACGTGAAAACCAGGGGTGTGGGATTTAAAAGCTCCAGGGATTGCAATTTTTTTTATTAATTTCTCTTCAAGTGGAGATACCTTCTTTGGTGCCATATCTATAAGGCTGGCTGCTGAGTAGATGTACTTCTGGGCAGAGTAACATGCCCGGTGTTACATCCTGGCGCGGACGGGCGCAGGCAGGCTTGTCATTGGCGCGCCATCGGCCGCCCGCTGAGCGCGTCCACCTCTGCATGGATTTAAATTGCTGGCTGACACGGGAGAGTCTCAGCGCTCCGCCCACTAGGCCGGAAATAAATCAGTCAATCAGGGAGGTGTGTCCGCTTCCCTCTGAACAAACGGCAGTGCCGCGTCAGACCGGGAAGGCGGAGATGGATTAAAACAAACACAGTACGGCGATGAGTATGTTATGTTATGTTATTACTTTTTTATATAGCGCACGGATGCCGCAGCTAAGAGGCGTCCCGGCGCTTGGAGATCTGAATAACACAACACGAATGAGAAGGCAGAGACAGAAAAACAGACTAGACTGTGGAGAAGAGGAAGATCTTCAAGGTCTTCCTAAAAAGAAACAGGTCTGGAATTGAACGGAGTGGAGCTGGAAGAGAGTTCCAGAGGGCAGCCGCCAGCACTGAAAACGAGCGACCACCCATTCTAGCCCGTTTAAAGCGGGGCACTGTAGCGAGGTTCAATCCAGCGGAGCGAAGAGCTCTAGCAGGAACATAGTGCAGTATAGTCTGTGAAAGGATCGGGGGAGAGGCTAGTTTAAGAATTTTAAAAGTTAAGCAGAGGGCTTTAAACTTAACTCTTTGCTCAATCGGGAGCCAATGAAGATTCCGGATGGTTTGGCGAGCTGAGACAAATTTCGGCAGGCCGACAAGCATCCTAGCAGCCGCGTTCTGAACCCTCTGAAGACGGGACAGTTCGGCCTGATTTAGACCCAAAAACAGAGAGTTGGCATAGTCCAGTCTGGTAAGAACCAGAGCCTGGACCATAATCTGTCTTGTCTCAGCATCAAAAAATTTAAAAATAGGTCTCAGACAATGCAAAGTACCAAAACATACGCCAGCCACGCGTTTGGTATGGGAGATAAATGAAAGCTTGTCATCAAACCACACCCCGAGGTTTCTGACTTCACTCACAGGGGTAGGCACAGGGCCAAGATCAGTAGGCCACCATTGATCTCCCCATAAACCACTTTCCTTACCGAAAATAATGACCTCGGTCTTAGAGGCATTTAGTTGAAGCCGGTTGTCCGCCATCCAGCCAGAAACAGCTTTTAACGCTGACTGGAAGGTGGAGGCGTCCATGTTAGAGTCGCCGTTTAGTGCCACCGCCAGCTGCGTGTCATCGGCGTATGACACTAAGGAAAGACCAAAACTGTGGGCTACCTCCGCCAAAGGCTGAACATACAAATTAAATAAAGTGGGGCTGAGAGCCGAACCTTGGGGAACACCCTGAAGAATAGGACGTGAAGCAGAAACAAAAGGAGGAGTGGACACTTTGAAACCTCGATCCTTAAGAAAAGAGCGAAACCACTCGAGAGCTGTCTCTCCGACTCCAGCCTCCATCAGACGATGTAATAAAATCTGATGGGACACCGTATCAAAGGCGGCACTGAGATCCAAAAGGATCAGTGCCGCCGTCTGACCCTGATCCAACATCTTCCTGATATGTTCCACCACAGCCAAGAGAGCTGTTTCGGTGCTATGACCTGCACGGAATCCGTTCTGGGAAATGTCCAGTAGATTCATTTCTTGCAGGTAAGCAGATAGAATACGGTTAGCATGTGCTTCCGCTAGCATGGCTGGCCAAGGAAGAAGGGAAATGGGTAGTGTTCTGGCTTAGTCGGATCGAGGGTAGGTTTCTTAAGGATCGGAATGACCATCGCCTGTTTCCAGGCCTTGGGAACACTGCCCGAACTGAAAGACAGATTGATGAGCTCGTGTAGGGCAGGATAGCAACATTCAGCAAGTTCCCGGAATTGAGCGGGACGCAAGGGATCATCCGGAGAACCGGATTTGACTTTTGTTTGAGTAAGAGCTTTAAAAAACACATGTGCAGGAGAATACAAAAAATGCAATGTGCAAAGCAAGCAAGCAGTGAAGGTAACACATTTGAGACAGAACTGAGAGGCGTAGTCTGTAGCAAGCGGCAAGAGCAAAGAGGACAGGAGCGACACAAAATAAGACTGCAATACAGCGAGGCAGTTCGCAGCACTTACACTCCCATCATAACGCACTTTACTAAACTTAATCTATGGGGAGATTAGTATAATGCACTTTGTCAAACTTCTAGAGCAGCTCATGTATTGAAAAAGTTGCAATTGATATTAAGCAATGTGCAATGATTGTATTGTGGGAAGTAATATCTAAGGTCTAACAAAGGCTCGGGCACTATGCACTTAGGTGGGATATTTCAGAATGCACTGCGGGGAATGAGATTTTGATATCTTTTCTGAATATCTAGATACTTATCTCATTCTTCCAATTTTGGATCGATTATTGACTGTCATTGAGTAAAAGGCAAACCCACATAAGTTAAATCAACCCCATAGACTGACGCAACTCTGAAAAACCACTTACAACTGGTAAAGTTAAAAAGTTTAATATAAAACTAAAGTCAAATGTAAATACAATCCTCTCAAGATAAGATTCAACAAGTATACAGGAACTAAAAGGAACATATATTCTCTAAAGAATCTCAGTCTACAAAAGAAAACGATTAAAACCAATTCCAAAATCAGCAAATTGAATAACATAGACACAAAATGAATATGATGCGTCATTTACAGAAAGTGAATAAACAAAGTAGATCTGTCCCTACTCTATGCTAGATGACATTCCTACTCAGAAAGTCCTTTTCCTAAAAAGGTGTCAGCAGTTTGACTTCCAAAGAAGTTCAAACTCTCTCAATCTCTGATGGAAACCTATGTCGAGAAGCAGTACCCTTTCTGCCTACCCATCCGCTCTCTAAGGGTCCTCGGCCTACTGCTCTCTTCTCTCTCTTCTGTTGTTCTCTCTGCTCTGACTTCTTCTCTCCCCGGGGTGCTGTCCCTAAATACAAAATCACAGTATGGGTGGAACGCCCCTTTGAGACGCCCACCAAGTACACATTTCACGTAGTCCCGCTTCTGGGTTTTTCCATAGCTTCATCTCTTCGCGTCGTCTGTTAAGTTGACCTTGCTTCTTAGGCGCCATCTTCGTCATCGTGCTGGTAACCTCATGACATTCCAGTTGACACTTTCAGAGCAAAGTCTATCCCCTCAACAGAGCTCTATTCATTACAGATGTGATTGTAACCTCTTTTGGTCCTGTGAACAGTCTCTTCTTAAACAAGACTCCAAATTCCAAGCATCGCTTATCTCACTTAAGCCATAAACTTCGTCCAGCATTGTCACTTTAATTTAACAAGACCTTTGACTCTTGGCTCGCACGTACAGATCAAAGCTATCCCCCTCTTCCTGAGAGGCCACTAAATTATATGCAGTGGACTACTCTCTTGCGAACCCTTGGTCCGTTAGGTTAAAATCACATATGAACACACTATTCTAAAATCCCTACAAACTCTTCTACACGGTATGACCTTTAACACACATATATATAATCGAATTAGTAACTTATTCATTATAATCGAATCCTTGTTACATAAAATACAATGTTATACTCTCGTTCTACACAGTGCTATATAGTCTGCACATTTCTTCACTTTACATTGCACCGCTTTCTCCGTTTAATAATTACATACGTTCATGAACTCTGTTTAGCACGTTCTACTGTTCTTAAGCATTTTCACATTTCTATATTAGCCCAACCTATGTATACGGGCCTTTCTAATTCTAATGCACATTCTAGAATAAATACAGATACATTTCTTATTACTAAGTTACATGTGCTAACTTCATGCTATAAGCTTCTAATTTCACGTTACAAGTTCTAAATATGCTACAGTCCTGTAAATATGGTACGGATATATGTTTCATTCAAATTGCGCTCTCTCAGTTCCCCCCTTTGATGACCTCTAGGGGTCATCACAAACCTCAATTTGAATGTCACTTTACACAGAACTAGTTACAAGGTTCCCTCTTTTTATCGTCTCGAGAGCTCTTAAACTTCTATACTGCTGATCTTGCAAAGCAGCTAATCTCCTTTCTTGCTCTCTCATGGACCTTTGTAACCGGTTTGACCTATACCATTTGTACAGTCTCACTAAACCCAACAATGTGATTATGCAAATCAATATTATTAAGACAGGTTTCAAAATGTACCAAACAACACTTTTACCAAGGTTGGCAAACCAACTTCCAACCTTTCCCATTCCATGACCTACTTTCTCCCAAACATTTATTTTTGTTAAATCTTCGATTTCTTGATGTATCTCTGTAATGTTCCGTATAACCTTCTCAAGTGGTTTTGAATTGTCTGGAATATAAGTACAACATTCCTGGACCTTCAAAGCCTTGCAAACTCCGCCCTCTTTCGCTAGCAGAACATCTAAAGCAAGACGGTTCTGAAGAACCATTGCCCTAATCGACTGCATCTCTCCTTCTACTAGCATCAATGACCTTGCAGTACTTGCAGACAATCTATCCACAACTGTAGCTAGTCTCCTAATCTTAACATCATTAAGTATCAAACCTAAAAGAGGAAACATTGCTCCAAATATGTCTCCAACTACTTCAGCATCTCCTACTTCCCTTTTCGCTCTTTTCGAAGCCTTTCCTTCTATTATCTCTAAATCCTTTGCATGATATATTTTGGGGAAGACAATTGCCAAATAACACGAACCATACCAATTGTCAGGCAATTTTACATAGGCATTTCTTCCACATACAAAATATACATTAGGAATCGCTTGCATCCCTTTCATGAAATCCTTCGTATAATACTCTAACCGAAAAGCATGTTCGCAATTAACTTCACCTACAAATACACTCTCATAATATGTCTTGCTTCGAGTTAAACATAATTTTCCTTTCTGCGTTCTATCCAAAGCTATTGGACCATTGCTACCCTTCCTTTTGTGTGCTTTTTCCTCTTCGGTCCAATCAGTTTTCCACTGTCCTGACATTTTTAGAATCTTCTGCCTCCTGTACCGGTCATCTACTTGTCCAATAAACTTCTTCTCAACCTCTGACACTTTGCAAGTCAGATTATTTCTGCGTGCATATGAAGTATCTAATGTATCCCAAGGAAGAAAGAATTTTGCTAATCTATCTTCCTTTTTGTGATAGTCCCACTTATTCATTTGTTTATAATTCGGGACTTCAGGCAGTACCGAATCATAATTTGAAAAGTAGTACTCAAACCCTTCTCTACCATAAAATATACTAAGCAATAAACTACATGTTATCCCATATGTCAGTGGGAGGTGATGATATCTGATGCCTTCATCTACAGAAGCCGGCAATTGTATGCAAACATAACAATCTTTGGCCTCCATGGCATCAATATACTCGTATAATAACTTGGCATATGCATTTGATCTAAAATTTCCCTGCGACTCGTCTACGTGTAACCTACGAGCTTCATCTGCCAGTAACGTCTTTTCACGAATTACATTGCTCTCCTCCTTCTTCGCAACAAGAGCAGGTTTCAAAGTCGTTACAGGCTTTACATCTGTTGTCTCCTTTACGCTTGTATGTCCTACTATGTATGATATGGTAACTACTGTAATAATGAGAAAAATTACTACTGCTATTAGTATACCTATTATGCATTTGGGTTTTCGGTTTGGGTTGCCATTCTCCATGTTATCAAACAATGTAGCTCTTTCTTTTCGAGGAAAAGTTTTTCTTTCAGATCTTTGTTTGCTTTATTTGCTTTCTCAGTCTGTGAAGCGCTCTTAATCAATAAAAGTCTCTCTTTCACATGTCTTTATTTTTAGCAACAGACAACCCTAAACCTTCTCCGTCCTCTAAATGTAATCCCTAATTTGATTCTTCTTTCCACTCGGCGCTAGGTTATCTTCTTCTTTATAGCTTAATTATAAAAAGTCTTTATGCATCTACAACAATTCTTGTAAAGATCAGTAACTCCTCAGACTCGATTCCAGGAGTCAACATCCATATTTCCACTGTCACAATTTGATCAAGATTGGTCACCTGCACTTCTCTCACTCTCCCAGATCTCTGTCTCCAGGACATCTGCTAGATAAGTCCATTCTGGGGTGGCGTATCTTCTGCAGGGCACACGTACCCTTCTTGATCTTCTCGGACTCTCAGAGCCTGAGTCCGTAGCTCCTTCGTCTAGATCTGAATCTTCAGAGATCGGGACAAGGGTTCTTTCTGAATTTGCTCTCAAGGTTGACCTTCTCCTTCTTTCCGGCCAACTAGCTTCTCCATTCCTTGTCCTCCTGCTACTTGTTCTTGGACTCGTCTCTTGATCACTTACAGCTTGTTCGGTATCTGACTCGAACTCCCAGCTGTTTTCTTCTTCTGAGGCAACTTCGGTCTCACTGGTGTCCTGACCGTCATCAGCCTGTTCCGACACAGGCTCAGCCTCTTCGATTACCTCTACAGCTCGACTTTCCCTCTCTGTGGCTTCTCCGCTTTCCGCTGGATTTTCATCCGAGAGAGGAGCGGTTTCTTCCAGAGGTGCTGGAACTCTTCGGGTGTGTGAGGCGTGTATCCAGTTGGGCAAGCCTCCACACTTTACTGCAGTGTTCGTAACTAATATGACTTGGAATGGTCCACGCCAACGCACATCTAGACAGTTCTTCCTGACATGCTTCTTCACCAGGACCCAGTCCCCCGGACACAGGTCATGGCACAAGTCTTGTGCTGATGGAACCTCTGCAGCCTGGACCTGGAGGGACACAGAATGAATGGCATCAGATAGTCCCTTGCAGTAGTCCAAGATCAAATCGTCTGTGATGTTCAACAATGCTGCAGTCGGAACCAATGGCAGTCTCATAGCTCTTCCCATTAGCACCTCGTGTGGAGAGAGACCTGTCCTTCTATCAGGTGTGCTACGTATGCTCATAAGGACCAATGGAAGTGCATCAGGCCAACTCAGGGATGTCGATGAACAAACCTTGGCGAGTCTGGATTTTATTGTGCTGTTGATTTGTTCTACAATCCCCGAAGCTTCTGGTCGATAACTACAGTGGAGCTTCTGGTCGATACTTAAGGCTGAACATAGCATCTTCACTATTTCGCTGTTGAAGTGAGTTCCTCTGTCCGATTCCAAAGAGGCTGGCACCCCAAACCTCGGTATCAACTCTCTAAGCAACAATTTTGCTACTGTAAGTGTATCGCACCTACGTGTAGGGTAAGCTTCAACCCATCTGGAAAATATACAGACAATCACTAAGACGTATCTGAGTCGATTGCACTTGGGCATTTCAATAAAGTCCAGCTGCATTCTATTGAAAGGCCCCCCAGACCTCCCTATGTGACTCAATGTGACTGGTGTTCTTTTTCCTACGTTTAGTTGCTGACAGATAGCACAACGCTGACATACTGCTTCTGCCGCTACTCTAAACTTCGGATTGTACCACGTTTGTCTGAATACTCTCACCATGGCATCTCTACCTATGTGTGCTGGTCCATGCAATCTCCTTGCCATTGGACTAACAAGTTCGTTTGGTAAAACTGCTCTCCCATCTGCAGAAATCCAAAAATTCATCTCACTTTTGGTACAACCAGCTGTTTCCCATGCCTTTTTCTCAAAATCTGGTGCATTTTCCTGGACACACTTCAATTCATCCCACGTATCTACAGTGTCTAACAGCATAGTCAAATCAGTTCTTTCTTGTATTCCCCCCACTTCTACCTTAGTGTGAGAATACCCCTGTTCCGCACAGTAACGTGCGACCTCATCTGCGTATCGGTTACCTTGCGACACAAAATCTGTATTCTTTGTGTGCGCTGCACATTTGACAACCGCTATAGCTTCTGGACCTTGTAATGCTTCTAACAATAATCTCACGAATTCTCCGTTCCTAATAGGAGAAGCCGAGGAGGTCATGTAACCTCTTTGAGACCACAACTGTCCATAGTCATGAACTACGCCGAAACCATACTGACTATCGGTGTATATGGTGACTCGAATTTTGTTGCCTGCCAAACAGGCACGGGTCAAAGCAATGATTTCAGCTACCTGAGCGGAGTGTACTCCTTCCAGGCAGGCGGCTTCCACCACTCCGGTGATAGTACAAACTGCATATGCTGCTCTCAGCTGACCGATATCGTCTCTTACGCATGAACCATCAACAAAGAATATTTCATCAGGGTCAGTTAATGGCTCATCTACGATATCTGGTCTTGGTTTGGTGCATAGTTCAGTCACATCAAGGCAGTCATGATCTGTACAAATTTCATCATCAATATCATTAGGAAGTGGCATCAAAGTAGCAGGATTCAAGACAGAGCATCTTTTAAGGGTCACATTCTCAGCAGCCAATATGACTTGCTCATAGCGTGTGAGCCTGCTATTCGTCAAATGCTGAGTCTTGGTCCTGGTCATTAACAATTCCACAGAATGCGGTACGTACACCACTAACTGATGTCCCATTACCACATTCTCACACCTTTCTATGCTGACACCCGTTGCAGCAACGGATTTAAGACATCCGGGCAACGCTGCGGCTACTGGATCTAAGGTAGCCGAAAAGTATGCAACTGGTCTACGGGCATTTCCGTGTATCTGGGCCAAAACTGCTAAAGCACAACCTTCCCTTTCACAGCAGTAAAGCAAGAATGGTTTTTCGTAATCAGGCATTCCCAAAGCCGGGGCACGACACAAGTCCTCCCTTAGCTGCAAAAATGCCATCAAACAATCTTTGTCCCATGGTACCGGATCACTCACCCCCTTGTGCGTCAGTTTTTGTAAAGGTTTTGCCTTCAGTGAAAAGTTGGCTATCCACTGCCGACAATAACCAACCATGCCTAGAAACATCCTGACTTCTCTTTGTGTTTTAGGCGCGTTCATTTTCATGATCGCCTCTATTCTGTCTGGAGACACCTTCCGTTTTCCCTTTTCAATCCTATGGCCCAAGTATTGCACTTCGGTCAGACAATAATGCAATTTACTTGGAGACACCTTGTGTCCGTTCTCGGCCAAGTGATTTAGCAGGGTGATGGTGTCTACTTTGCAAGCTTCCTCAGTTTCTGACGCCACAAGTAGGTCGTCTATGTACTGGACCAGAACCGAGTTCATGGGCAGTACTAGACTTTCAAGATTTTTCTTCAGCAGCTGGTTAAAAATCGATGGGCTTTCTGTATACCCCTGGGTAATACGACACCATGTTAAAACGCGATTTTCCAGCTTAAAAGCGAACAGATACTGGCTGTCCTCATCTAAGGGGATTGAAAAGAAAGCCTGACACAAGTCTATCACGGTGAACCATTCAGCTTGGAACGGTATCTGAAACAATATCACTGATGGATTCGGTACCACTGGACAACATGAAACAACGATATTATTAATCTTTCGAAGGTCCTGCACTATTCTGTATTTCCCACTAGGCTTCTGCAAACCCATAATCGGGGAGTTACATGGACTTCCCACAATCTCCTTCAGTATTCCCTGTTTAATCATGGATTCGATCACAGGCTTTATTCCTGCAATTGTCTCCGGTGTCAACTTATATTGTGGTGTTCTTGGATACTCGGCATTGGGTTTTACCATGATCTTTACCGGTTCTACCCCTTTAATCAGACCTATTTCCTCTCCAGTAAAATCCCACACCTCAGCTGACACTGTCTCCTTCAAGTCCTGTGGAAGCTCCTCCACCGTTAGGGTAGGATATAGTTCCACGCATCCCTGCGAGTTTACAACCTTAAAATCGGCATCATCATCGTTAGTCTGCACTTCTACTCCTTCAGGTGTGCAATATATTGTGCAATTTAATTTACACAACAAATCTCTTCCTAGCAGACACACAGGGCTAGAATCACAAATCACAAACTGATGTTCATCACTGTACTTCCCTATCTTCACTGACACTGGTTCTGTCAGTGGATTCGTCATTCTCCTATTTGCGACTCCTACCACCTGAATCGTCTCTCCCGACATTGGCAGACCTGGGACTACCGCCGATCTCAAAGTAGATCGAGTGGCCCCCGTATCCACCAAAAAGGTCGTAGGGCATCCAGCCACCTCAGCCTCTACGTATGGTCCTCTCTGGTCTACCTCCAGGGCTGCTCCTAGAGTACAGTCTTCTTCCCTATTCACTCGTTGTCCCGTAAGGGGATCAACGTAGTAGCATTCTTCTCCTCCTACAAACAGTGGCAGTTGTCTATAGGTTTTTCCTCCATTTGCAATGCGAGGCGGTTGAGGGAACTGAGCTCGAGGGGTCTGAGTCCCCCCTTTGATAAACTTTCCCTTCGGAACCACGCTTCCCTTTACCAGGCTGTTCTGAACCTCATCCTCCTCCTGTTCTATTTCCCCCGTCTCGACATTATAGGGACACTCGCGTCTCCAATGTCCCACTTCGTTACACTGATGGCACCTCGTTGTCTTTTTCAGCGTCGCAATATCTACCCTAGGTCTCGGTTTTTCTTCCTCATCTCTGCTTTGATTATTCTGTTTCTTCACTAGGGTTCCTGTTCCCTGTTGTCGCTGTCCACCCTTTCCAGCTGACTGCATCTGCACCAACATCAGCTTCTCCTTAAGTTTCTTTGCTTTCGAATCTATTTCGTCGCTACAGTACCTCGCATACCTCAGGATCTCATCTAAAGGTTTGTTTTGCCAACAGATCAAATGCTGTTGAATCATTAGGCTTATGTCTGATCTCAATCCCAGGACGAACTTCGACACGAACTGTCCTATGTCCTTAGGATCCATTACATCCAATCCACTGTACTGTTTGAATGCTTTCAGCAATCTCTCATAGAACTCGTGAACGGTCTCTTTAGGTTCCTGAGTTGTTCGATCTATCTTAACCCAGTCTATGTCCTGCAACGGCACCTTCTCTTTTAACCACGCAATTACCCTCTCGTACTTTTCCATGACTCTCTCTGATGGACCATTCGTCCGGACATCCCTATCTGGTTCACAAATGGGCCATTCGACACTAAGTTTGCATGCCGTCCACAAATCGCCAGGTACTACAATGTCAAACAGGGTGTTCAAGTCGACCCACAGCACCTTAGAGATCTTCACGAACCTCTCTACCTGTTTGTACCACTCGACGGGGTTCTCCCTTAACTTTGGGAAAGAATTGGTAAATGCCGCTAGATCCCCCCTACTCCAGGGCACATGCACGTAGTTTCCGTTCGCGATCTCTCGCAAAGGGAAAGCTTCCATTCGCATTAGCCCTCCCTCCGGGGACCCCGCAAGTGTACTCCTTCTGACAGATCCCCTCTTGGACCATCTTTCCTCCCATTTATCCAAATTCCTCCACAATCTGATACTCGAGATCAGTTCCTTTATGTGTACTTTCAGTCCAATCGTCCTACGCTCATCTAGATCCTGATCCGTGCAGTTTAACCTATGGTTGCCCTGTAAAGCTTTAGTTCGTGATAAGTCTATCATATACCTGTCTGCCAACTCAGATAATTTTTCATGAACTGACCTCGCTTTCCGAGTAACATCCTTAGATATAAACAGTATTTCATCCTGTTCATACAGATCGATCCTTTCCATTGGCAATGTGCCGTCTATTATTTCATCCAAATCTGACTTCAAACTGGTTACATCGAGCCGTTTTGCTTTTATCTCAGCTCTCAGTACCTCACTCCTAGGTGGTTCGTTTACATCCCTCTCACCCCACTACGAGTCCTACGTCTGGGCACAGGTGAGTTATGAGGAGTCCTCCTTGCTTCTCTTTGTTCCCACCTCTCTAGGTCCCAAGCTTTTCCATCTTCCCTAGGGGTATGGTGGAACAATGTTCTATTCTCCATTACTGCATTCTGTCTTTTCAGCTCGGCCTCTCTAGATGCGAGATAGGATCCTCCGTTCGGTTCTAAATCACTGCTATTCCCTTGCTGTCTGGTGTCACTCAATAAACGGAAAGGTCCTTCACGGCCCTCCATGTTCCCGCGATCCCATCCGTGATCACCGGATGCATGGCGAGACCCTTCGCGACTCTCCATATTCTCGTGACTCCAATGTCGCACATTTTCGTCCGGGGCATGGTGAGTGCACCTGAAACTATTTCGGTACTCCTGTGTCTTTCGTTCTCCCTCACTAAAGATGGGGCGAGGCATCCCCCCACATCCTGTACTCTTGTCTTCACACAATTGTCTATTGCCACCGATGGTATGGCAAGTATCTCCTTTGCTTCCTTGACTCCCTCCCTCCCACTCCGGGCTGCTTTCGTCAGCTCCGCAGTGAGAGAGGATCCTGTTATCTTGATCTCTCCATTCTGTTTCTGTTTCTATTCTTTTATTCTGAGTTTCTACGGCAGCATCCCATTCTTTCAAGTACTCTCTTAACTCCTTAAAGGATTTTGGTTTCGGTCCCCTCAGATCCATCTGTCCTCTCTGACCCCCCTGTTCTATCCAGGGATCCGTTACTGGACCCAATGGGGTACTCCGATTCCTTGGTCCAAGCAACTGCCTTTGGGAATTGATCGTATTATTCCTACTTTCCATCTCTGCCCTTTCCCTGTCCCACCGTGCCTGTTCCTCCTGTTGGGCTCCCTCCGGGTTGTAGATTGACACTATAGGACCTATGGTAACAGGTACTTGTAGAGCATCTGGCAGTTGATACGACCTTGCGCACTCCGTTTCTGGCACCTTCTGGACCACAAATCTTCCTACTACTTTCTGTACGGGACTAGATTGAGGTACTTCCTCACCTTTCTTGGGATCCCACTCTGTTACTGGGAGAGGTTTATTTTCCCCCCACCTAGCCCCGTCCCCTTGCTGTAGTTCGGGACTTTCGGCTTCTCTATTGTACGGAGGTGGTCTGTCCATTAATAGCCTCTCTATCAGACCATCCTCCGACTCGCTGTCCTCGTCTTCTTCTAGAGGCTTCTTTCCTCCCGTAGCCTCTAGCATTGGGTACAGTTTGTCTGCTTCTATTTTTTGCACCCTCCACTTTTTAGCTTCATCATCCCATTTAGCATCCTGCACTGCTTTTACCGATCGTCTCACTCTTTCTTGGCGTCTATTCAAGCTCCTGTCGTGTGCCGCCCTGAACCAAGCACTGAGGGCTTCGAACTGTGTTGGCCTCGGTAGAGGTCTCGTTGCTAGCATTACCGCTTTCAGTTGATTCAATACTTCTAACCTAAACGTCCCGTATCTCGGAAACGTCAGTTCCTCATTTCCTTCTGTTAGCTTACTCCACTCGGATATCCATAGTATTGAGTGTAACCCTACATTCACAGCCATATAATAAGCTGGTGTGCCTTCTGGTGGAGCTTCTTCCCCTGCATACGAGCTTCCTCTATCTCTCTTAAAGATCGCCCTTAAACGCTTAAAACACTTCATTTTCAAAAATCTACGATTTTCCTTATTTCTCTTCCTTATTGACTTCTCGCTGACAAACCACCAATTCCTGCGCGGCTCTCGCTGACCAGCCTATCCCAGCGCGACTCTACGCTAACCAGCCAATCCCAGCGCGGCTCTACGCTGACGTCACTCCTCCCCTCTGCAGCAGTTCCCCTCCTTTCTCAGCTCGTCTCGCGGTCTTGCATGCGTTTCATTCATACACCGAAAAATGACTACTTCCGACCAAGCGATCACTTTTCTTGACTGTACGTCCACAGTCTAACTGTAATTGTCACCTCAACTGACGAGACGTCTTTCCTCTCACGTTCAGACGCTCGCCTTATCTGATAGGTTACTTACACACAGTAAACGTCCGACCAGCGTCCGTTACTCATACACTCACTCAGACATTCCCCCTATCACGGTCCTGCGGGCGATCAATGGTACCTCATGACCCCCTTTACAACGGTAGACAATTACTCTGGGTGTTCGATACACCCGAACCACTTAAGCCCTTCTCTGGACTTAAGATTTTATCCGGTTGCGCGCGCTCACAACCTTCCCACAATCATACTACAGGCATTCAACTCCGCTTGACATTACAACACAGGTACAACACAAAACACCGCAATCTGGCAACGCATGACCCTTATACTCACTCTCGACCGACTCTGCTGCTTTTCTCTCTCGCACCGTCAGCACCTTCTTCGGCAGGGATTCTTCTTCTGGTCGTCGATGGCTAGGGACCTTGGGGTAATCTAGACCTAACCTAGGTTGCCTTCCTCAAGAAGCCAACCATCTTTCTCTGCTACCAACTGCGGGGAATGAGATTTTGATATCTTTTCTGATTATCTAGATACTTATCTCATTCTTCCAATTTTGGATCGATTATTGACTGTCATTGAGTAAAAGGCAAACCCACATAAGTTAAATCAACCCCATAGACTGACGCAACTCTGAAAAACCACTTACAACTGGTAAAGTTAAAAAGTTTAATATAAAACTAAAGTCAAATGTAAATACAATCCTCTCAAGATAAGATTCAACAAGTATACAGGAACTAAAAGGAACATATATTCTCTAAAGAATCTCAGTCTAAAAAAGAAAACGATTAAAACCAATTCCAAAATCAGCAAATTGAATAACATAGACACAAAATGAATATGATGCGTCATTTACAGAAAGTGAATAAACAAAGTAGATCTGTCCCTACTCTATGCTAGATGACATCCCTACTCAGAAAGTCCTTTTCCTAAAAAGGTGTCAGCAGTTTGACTTCCAAAGAAGTTCAAACTCTCTCAATCTCTGATGGAAACCTATGTCGAGAAGCAGTACCCTTTCTGCCTACCCATCCACTCTCTAAGGGTCCTCGGCCTACTGCTCTCTTCTCTCTCTTCTGTTGTTCTCTCTGCTCTGACTTCTTCTCTCCCCGGGGTGCTGTCCCTAAATACAAAATCACAGTATGGGTGGAACGCCCCTTTGAGACGCCCACCACGTACACATTTCACGTAGTCCCGCTTCTGGGTTTTTCCATAGCTTCATCTCTTCGCGTCGTCTGTTAAGTTGACCTTGCTTCTTAGGCGCCATCTTCGTCATCGTGCTGGTAACCTCATGACATTCCAGTTGACACTTTCAGAGCAAAGTCTATCACCTCAACATAGCTCTATTCATTACAGATGTGATTGTAACCTCTTTTGGTCCTGTGAACAGTCTCTTCTTAAACAAGACTCCAAATTCCAAGCGTCGCTTATCTCACTTAAGCCATAAACTTCGTCCAGCATTGTCACTTTAATTTAACAAGACCTTTGACTCTTGGCTCGCACGTACAGATCAAAGCTATCCCCCTCTTCCTGAGAGGCCACTAAATTATATGCAGTGGACTACTCTCTTGCGAACCCTTGGTCCGTTAGGTTAAAATCACATATGAACACACTATTCTAAAATTCCTACAAACTCTTCTACACGGTATGACCTTTAACACACATATATATAATCGAATTAGTAACTTATTCATTATAATCGAATCCTTGTTACATAAAATACAATGTTATACTCTCGTTCTACACAGTGCTATATAGTCTGCACATTTCTTCACTTTACATTGCACCGCTTTCTCCGTTTAATAATTACATACGTTCATGAACTCTGTTTAGCACGTTCTACTGTTCTTAAGCATTTTCACATTTCTATATTAGCCCAACCTATGTATACGGGCCTTTCTAATTCTAATGCACATTCTAGAATAAATACAGATACATTTCTTATTACTAAGTTACATGTGCTAACTTCATGCTATAAGCTTCTAATTTCACGTTACAAGTTCTAAATATGCTACAGTCCTGTAAATATGGTACGGATATATGTTTCATTCAAATTGCGCTCTCTCACACCTTATTAACTCCTAGAGCTGCTATTCCAGAATGTGGTAGCAATCATCTGCTTGCCAATCTATGGAAATGATTGGACTTTGGGGGCTGTGATCGAAAAAAGAAATGTTTGAGTGTTTCCTGTATTATGTTGTCAGGATAATAGAGATGGGTTTTTTCTCTGGCTCCTATCTGTGTGGAGTTTATAAATTAAAAAAAATGTAAAATTTTAAATGTAGAGAATTTAGGTATGAACATTTAGGCACTTTAAATTAAGAGAGGAACATGACAGACGCGAATGATTTCCGTTGGCCTTTATAGGAATTTGGCAGTTTACCATTTCCTTTTCTTCTCACTTTTCTCTTCTTCCGTCTTTTCTCTTCTCGCTTTGAAATCGTTTCTTTCTCTCTTGACTAAACTCTTATATAAGATGAAATGTCATAGAAATGAAAACATTGGGAAATGTATTGACTGACCCATAAACTTATGTGGATGGGAGTTACAATTTTGAATGATTTATCATATGGAACTGGCTTGTGTCTCACCTGTGTAAATAAAGTTTTTGTTAAGATATGGGTGGGGGCGTCTGCCCCTTTAGATACACTCTGTACAATCTCTCTATGGCCCTATTGAAGTCTACGGCTGAAATGCGTAGGCCATTTCACCTTGGTGATGTCTGTGTTTAAATAAATATATTATCGTTTTCTGAAGAATTATCGCCTTGGTGGTGCTGCGTCCTTTCATGTGTGACAAAGTAGATGCTGTGCAGGAGCTCCAACCGCTGTCTCGAGAAACTTCTCTACATATATGTATATTGGACCGAAACGCATAGGGCGATTTGCCTAATCCCTGTTCTTATGATCTTGTGGATTGTGGAATAAAATAGTTTGCTGAAACTTACTTGTGAGTGCGGCCAGACTTCTTTGAAGTGGGTTGGTGAAATATATATATATATATATATATATATATATATATATATATTCACCACAATAATCCATTCAGTCGAACAGATGTCTCCGACACTCAAAAGTTGCTGTGCACGTAATATTTAATCAGCAGGAAAACAACGCGTTTCGCAATACAGCTTGATCACGTTTACAACTTTCAGCCAAACAAGTGTCCTTTTACTCTTTCCCAAAACATAAAAGACATAGAAAATGGACTATCACCCATGTGTATCGGTACTGGTTGTGGCGGACATCTTGAACGAGTCAAAAAATATAATATCACATGTCATCAATTATATTTCAAATATGAATTAAGTTAATGACATTTGGCCTACCAATTTTCACATTATTTCATTATTTCAGTCAGTATATACGTCTATAATGTGCCACCATAGTACATTTCATTCTAGTATCAATGTATACATCTTACTATCGGCAGAGGGTCGAATTTTTATATTTCTACATCTTGATTATACCACTTCGGCATTTATCATCAGAAAGTATTCTGCCCATTCAAACATGCAATTTTTCATTAAGGGCTACGACCATTGTGCCACATTCAGCCCAAGTGGGCATTGGTTTAAATTGTCCATCAAAAATTTGTAAACAATATTCATGCGATTATTTTTGGAGATATTTGGTTTTTCATTTTTTCACAAAGGTCCAAGCCCGAGTGGGCATTAGCCACTAAGGGCTACGGCCATTCTACCACATTCAGCCCAAGTGGGCATTAATTTCTTTTGTCCCTCATAATTTGCAAACAAGCAAGGTTCTCATGCCGTTGTTTTACAGATGTCATTTACAACATATTTCACCATATCTCAATGACCAATGTTTTTCAATTTTTCTGCACCAAAGTCCAAGCCCAAGTAGCTCATTGCTAAATCATGGCATCAAAAACTGTGTAAGGTAGGCGACCATGTAAGCTTCAGCATTCAAATCTGATTGACGTCATATTCATAGTCACAGAAATTCATCACAGTACCTATAAAATAAAATAAAATAAAATTGTTTTAAAAGAAAGACCTGTGAAGATCCTACTGCGGACAATTATACAGTTATCCTGAATATCAATTTTCATTTTTCTCATGCAAGATGTACAGCTAGTTCCTCATTAATGTTCAACCCATCAGGATTCATGCATTCGAAATCAATGATATATCTTAACTCCATTTGTCGTAGAGCTAGTTTTCTGTTTCCTCCCCGGATACCCAGGTTTACCTTATCAATGACGACCATCCTCAATAAGTTTTCATTTTGAAAATGATGATCAAAGAAATGGCGGGCCACAGGATATTGTGCATTATGGTTTTTTATGGCCCTTCGATGCTGTAAAACTCTTTCTTTTGCTTTCAAAGTAGTACTGCCGACATACCACCTCTCACACGGACAGATGAGTACATACACGCAATACATTGCGTGACAGGAGAGAGATTTTTTGATCGTAAACACCCTCCCCGAGGTGGGAACAACAAGCTCTTTACAGTTTATGCTGTTCCGACAAGCTTTGCACGACCCACAGCATTTGAAGCCTGGATTGTCCTTAGGTTCAATTTTGCTCATTACAGCATTCAGGCTTAGATCATCTTTAAGTGATCTACATTTTCTGAAGGTAATCTGGGGATTTGGGTTTAAATGGAGTTTTAGATGATTATCGGTCAGAAGGACATGCCAGTGTTTATGAAAGATCTTCCTGATCTCATGTGCCTGACCAGAGTAGGTAGTGATGAACCTAACTTCATTTTCTTCTTCTTTGATTTTGCTAGGGTTAAGTAGCTCATTTCTGGTGGTACTGTCAGCTCTTTTGCACGCTTGTGTAGTTGTCTTACTCTTGTGTAAGACAATTACACAAGCGTGCAAAAGAGCTGACAGTACCACCAGAAACACTGGCATGTCCTTCTGACCGATAATCATCTAAAACTCCATTTAAACCCAAATGGTAAGCCATGTCAGACAAGTTATTGGTTAGTCACTTTCCTGTTGCTATAGCCTGTAAAAAGTGATGAGCAATGACTAATCTCAGATTAGAATAGCAGCTGCTAATTTGTACTTAGTTTGGTGTCCCTTGCTACAATGTGTCCACACAATGGGTTGGATATTGATATGTATTAAGAAACAAGACAATATAGCCCATGTGGGCTTTGAAGTGGTCACTAAAAACGTGTATGTAAATACCTAAACCAAAAGAAAAACGAAAAAGTGCGGTGCAAGTGGGTCATAAGGACAATCCCACGTGTGATAAGTGTGAACATAATGGTCCTAAGAAACCTTCTCACGTACAGCCGTACAGAGATTAGATCTTAAAAAAGCTGCTAAGAAAAGAGAAAAAAATATGGATACGTAAACTACGGACCCTGAGTTGTTGGAAGAAGTAATTCATAAGCAGGTGTACATGTCCTCACTTGAGTTTAATCTATTTGGTGTCTTAGAATCAAACTCAAGGATGTATCTTGTTTCAAGTTTTCTGAGCTGCGCCTCACGGTCACCCTGCGGCGCAGTTTCGGAACCATATCCACTATAAAGAAACTCAAAAATTCCAGACTGCTCCCATGTGCCACCTTAAAGTACCTAGCAACTGTATAGGCCTCGTCATTGTTGCTAATGGCCCGCAAGTGCTGGAGTATACGTTTGTGAACCTGCAATTTGGTACTACCAACGTATTGCAGGCCACACGTACACTCCTACACATACATCGCGAACTCGGATTTGCTTGTCAATCTCTTAGTTATAGGCACTGGTACGTCACTGAAGTAATGTATTACGTTTTATTTCTGCCCAGCTTGCAGGCTTTGCAGGAAGCACATTTGATTAAACCTTTGGTGGTTTGCAACCATGAACTGTTGGTGCAAACCTCTGGGCTGCTCTTCACGAGCATGTCGCTCATAGAGCATGCCGTGCGAAAAGTGATTATAGGGGTTTTAGGTACTGTGCCACCTATGACTGGATCACCCTGCACAATCGGCCAATTCTTATGCATGATACTGCGCAATTGTTTGTGTTGCCGACTGTATGTTGTTATCAATCTGGGTTGATCAGATGTTCAGCCCGCACTGCCAAGCCATGCCTTCCCTGGACCGGAAACAAGCTACAGAGGACCGGTTTCTGGGATTCCAGCCGTCTTCAGCCCGGCTTGCTTGAATCAAGTGGCAAAGTGAGCAAGGGACTCACGTCTGAGCATACCCTGCCAACTTATGGCGAACAAAGAAAAACCAAAGGAAATGATGGACGGAGCGTTGACAATACAAGCACTCATCCCCAGTCAACTCATCTGGGTTAAATCCATCACCGTTCTTTAGCCCACTCTGCCACCCCAGTTCAGACATGGCCATATGCATCTCAGTCTGACCCTGTGCCTCATGGGAACAGTCCAGCCCGAACTGCCAAGCCATGCCTTCCCTGGACTGGAAACAAGCTACCGAGGACCGGTTTCTGGCATTGCAGCTGTCTTCAGCCCGGCTTGCTTGAATCAAGTGGCAGGAGTGGGTGGCCTGGTCAGAAGCGAATCAAGAATGGAAACTCAAAATCAAAGGGTGGTATCGTTACATAGACGATATTTTTATCAACATGGATAGCCCAGTTGAATTGGCAGCCAAATATATTGAGGTATTGAACAAGAATGAGGTCAATCTTAAGTTCTCAGGAGAGATAAGCAGTTCAGAGGTCAATTATCTAGACCTCACAGTGTACATAGAGGGGGGTAAAATTCACACAAAACTCTTCCGTAAATCAACTGCGGGAAACTCGACACTGTATGCCACTAGTAATCATCCGAAAAAATTGATAGATAGTATCCCTTATGGAGAGTTGCTTAGACTTAAAAGAAACAACTCATGTGACCAAGAATTTCAGAAGGCAGCGAAATATAACTTATCTAGGTTCAAAGCGAGAGGCTATAAGGAGGGGGTATTGGTACGAGCTTTAAATAAAGTTAACAACATACAGAGAGATGAACTATTAAACACCAAGAACAAAGAACCAGATAATGGCACATTTAGATTGATCACCACATTCTCAGATAATGCAGGTGAAATAAAAAGGATTTTGCGAAAAAACTGGAATATCTTATTGACTGACAATATTATCAGACAGGATTTACCACCGAATCCACTAGTCACATTTAAGAAAGCGAGGGCATTAAAAGACCATTTGGTACACAGACACCATGAGAGACACACCATTAAACCATCTTTGAAACCTTTAAATGGCTTTTTTCATTGTGGCCGCTGTAAGGCGTGCAAGTACAGCAAACGTACCCTTACATACAAGATACCAGGGCTAGCCACACCGAGGAAAATACACACATTTTTGACCTGTACAACGCCTTATGCTATTTACTGCTTGATGTGCCCCTGTGAGATGAGGTATATCGGCAGTACAACTCATCCGTTCAAAATCCGCATATTGGAACATATGTGAGCCATTAATAATGTTGATGAATCTTATCCCGTCGTGAGACACTTTGATAAGGCACATGGGCGCAATAGGGACCTGTTGTCGTACATGTGCCTAGATAGTGTTCCCGTGAGCGTGAGAGGTGGTGACCGGTTACAGAAATTAAGGCGGCTTGAGTTGCGGTACATCATAGACCTACAAAGTAAGGTGCCAAATGGTCTGAATATGCATGAGGAATTGGCAGTACACTTAGGATAGGGGCCCATGAAAGGGCTTTTTGCTCCTGTGCCCGGATTTGCTATGGATGATACATAGTTATGAATTAACTGAAATGTATTGCTTTGTGAATTGAAAATGAAACTGAACAATAATATTGAATGAAATAATGTGCAATGATGCTAAATAAGTAACTGAGATTATAATGGAAAAAGAAAATTTAACCAGCATGTATATATGATTTGCGTGTGCAATGTTGACTATTGGACTGCAAAACTGCCCATCCAGCGCTAGATTAGAGGTTTGAGGTCATTCTGTGGCTGCTATTGGTAGGTTTAGCCCATCCAGGGCAATAATGAATTACATTCGCTTTGTTATTGAATAATAGTAAGCGATTCAGAATATGTAAACTTATCATGTACCTTGCCTTGTAACGAAACGTTTGGTGAATTGCACGTAACAAAATGGTGGCGCTATTTAGCCTAAGATTGTTGGTCCTCTTTTGATGTCCATGGTAGTAAACATGTATAGTTTAAATATCACCAATGACGGCTGTGCCAACTGTGATACAATTGACGAAGGCTGAACGCCAAAACGCGTCTTGTTTATGTGCTGAGGATTTTCGAATAAATATCTTCTGGAAACCACCCCCGTGAGTGCTGCAGTCTGTAACAGGTTGTACGATCTGTAGGATGCTTGGAGCTGAATATATATATATATATATATCTATACTACTATTATAAAGGAAGAACTTTGAACCTTTGAGGCGGGTAAACTCGGGAACTACAGCGCCATTCCACACACCCGATACATCGTTGTAATCGTCAGGTTGTGCAGATGGACATAGGCTATATAAACGTAATAAATATACGTTATTTAAAAAATGTACCGAAAAAAATGTAGTCCCTTGGAAGAAGCGCCGGCCTTGACGTGTGTGCTGATGTGAGGAGCTCAGGGAGGAGCGGACTCCAGGAGCGCGAGGAGGACCGGCGGACATAGCGCGGGGAGGAGCGGCGTACAGGCGGTGAGGAGTGGCGGACAGGCGGTGAGGAGCAGCGGACAGGCGGGGAGGAGCAGTGAACGGCAGATGAGGTAGGTTATTTATTTATTTAGTTAGGAGCGGTGAGCGGCGCCAAAATGAAGCAAAAATGACAATCGTGAGCAAGAGGAAGCAAACGGAGCATTACAAAAGTGAGCCAAACGGTGCATTACAGGAGGAAAAAGTTACGTGTGCAGGTTACAAAAGCGTAGAAAGTAAACATAGAGGTATAGGAGGAAAAAGTGACGTGTGCAGGTAGCAAGAGGAAGCAAACGGAGCATTACAAAAGTGAGCCAAACGGTGCATTACAGGAGGGAAAAGTTACGTGTGCAGGTTACAAAGCGTAGAAAGTAAACATAGTGGTATAGGAGGAAAAAGTGACGTGTTCAGGTTACAAAAGCGTACAAAGTAAACATAGAGGTATAATACTGCAATATATGGAGGAAGGCTCAGGGGGACCCACGGACAACGTCGGGGGGGCGGGGGCCCTGAAGCCTAATTGCTCCCGGAGAACGTCGGGACGGGCTGCTAGTATATATATATAGAGAGAGAGAGTCCAACAAATTGCCCTGTGTAGATAGATAGAGTCCCAGAAATTGCCCTATATATATATATATATATATATATATATATATATATATATTTGGCCTGAGTTTGCCGAGCTTTGCTACGCGGAACTCTGATGAGTCGACAAAAACCTCTGCTGCACTCTGTGGAGTTCAGCTAGCGGGGGGAGTTTGTCGGCATGCCTGCTCACATTGCGATGGGAATGTGGTGGACATTCTCCTGCTCCAAAATGAGCATGAATGGCACTATACGGTTCTCAAGTGAGTTCTTGCATACTAAATCGCATGCGAACGGCACCACGTGGTCCACATGGGCGTGCCATTCTTTTTCTGCTCTCTGTTGTGGTACTGAACTGAAATCTTAATCTCTCTAATCCTCCTCCTTTAAAACCTATCTACCCTTAATTTTTATTTTTTATATTAGTGTGTGTCTTTGTGTTTGTGTATGTTATGTTTTTGGGAATTTTGTTCTTGTTTTTTGTGACTTTTCATATTTAGTTTTTATTATTTCCCCTTACTTCTTTATTTCTTCCTATTGTTCTCTTTCCTTTGCTTCATTTCTTGTGCCATACCCAGCGCAATGGCAAAGGAACAGCTTCCTTGTGTACAGCGCCGCCACCCAGGCGTGTTGCCCCAGGTGAATCTTTGGAGGGTAGGAAGTGGCAGCACTAGATGTTTTTATGCAGCGCCACCTGCCCTCTCTGCTAGCAGCATGCCTGATAGTGGATACCCCCTGTGGGAGCGTCAGCGGCACTGGGGGACGGTGCACCGGTTCATGCTCAGCACCAACTAGGTTTGGTGCACCGCCCAGTAGGTGACGCACCACTGGACGGACATACTGGACCACAAACAGGACCTGCTTGTTGTCGAGATTCTGGGGCTTGGTAAGTATTAATTATATGTTGTGTTTGTGTTCTACAATGCTAAAAATAAAATTCTGAATAGCATGCTGCTCACACTCAGAAGTAAGTTACGTTCAGTTTACGCTGGTATATTATTGTGTAATCCAGTGTTTAGTTTCTGCTAGGCAGGTGCTCAGTGCTACCTAATTGTAGTCATCATTGGCGCTCACTTTGGCTGATTAATTAAGAAGCCATTACAGACTGTTCCCCTGTCACTAAGGTGAATCAGTAAGTAGTACATTCTCTCTGTGACTTTGTTTTTGTAGGTTGGACATTTCAAAGTTATTCATTTCACAGCTATGTGTAGTAGGCATCTTTGCATTGCAAAAAGGGAGACTGAGTTTGTCCATCAAGGGGGTTGAGAAATGGGAATAGAATCAAAGATCATTCGCTGCAATGCATTATTTCCAAATGTAGTTTTTGTTAAGGAACTTTGGACAAGGGAATTCAGGATTAGTATGGGCAACTCAATGATAGTCGATAGTACTATAAGAGATCTGTTTAAGAGAAGTACAATGTGACTGCATTTGCTTGTCATACACGATTTTGGGAGATTATTAGCTGAATCACTAATCTATTTTTTTATCTTATTAATGTCTTACATCAGCACCCAAGGTCAAGAAGAGGGATGTTGAGGGTCCGGGAGAAGCAGGGCAGCTGGCACTGACCATCAGCGTCACTGCTGAGGGCTCTGCTTAATCCAGTAAGTCCTTTTATGTTTGTTGTGGACTTCTCAGGGTACAATCTTGTGGTATTGGAATGTTGGTGCTTTCTATCATGAAGATTCAGATAGCAGTCCCAAGTAAACATGTATTACAAATAAAATTCACCATGCATGTTTCCTGAGAAGGCTTTCTTTTTCCTGCTCATGTTCTAACAAAGTTGAGTTCATGAAAGAGTGGCCATGGTCATCATGGACCCTTCCACCCCCCCCCCCCCCAATGTAGTGTACTGCTGTCTTGTTCATTCATAGTTATAGTATACCAGCAGTTTCCCATGACAGTGCATCTTGGCTGGACAAAAAGTATGAAGTCCTACTCCCATTGCATTTGCCAACCAACACCATATGTCTTTCATTGACTAATATTTCACCCCTGGCTTGGTAGCTTTGTGAACCAACCAATCAAATGCCCAGTGCTAACTGAACTGTAGTGTTGTATTGCAGTCGTATTTGAGGTTGGGTATCTGGCATTTAAATTATGGATAATGTTTTATTTCAGCACACGGAACATCAGTGATGCTGGCTCCAGTGCAGCTGCAGGAGAAAGGTCAGTTGGAGGGGGAGAAGCAGCAGCAGGGACGGGCGCTGGTAAGTGATATAATTTCTTGCAATTCCTAAGCGAAATACCTATTCCTAGGGTGTTGTCATCAACATATGAAGTGAACCTTCCCCCGCTTGACCACCCACAGTGGTAGTTTAAATATTATTATGGCCTTTTCTATTGGCATCTCAGTAAAGCTCACATAATGAGTGTTGATGACTTGACGGAGACATGAAAAAATGGAAGGTTAAAAGAAAGCAAATGGTATATGAGTGAAAGGGTGGGGGGTTGAAAGGGTGCGTGGGTGGGTAAAGGGAAGGATGGGTGAAAGGATGGTTTGAAGAAAGGGTGGATGAGGGAAAGTAAAGCTTAATGATGGTGTCTATGGGTGAATTAGAAAGAAAGGATGAATGAAATTTGGATTGTTTGTATCAATAAACAAGGCAGCTCTTCTCATAAGGAGCATGCTGCTCAATGACTTTGCTTACTTGGTTTATGCAGGTTATCATTCAAAGCTATTGTTCTAAGTTAGCGTATTTTTTATTCTTTGTTCTACTCCCTTGACTCACTGTTTTTGTTAAGTGAGCCAGATGTGTCCCACCCATCTTTCATCATTCCCACTCCCTGCCCAGGGCATTTTTGCCACCTATGACCAAAGGGCAGTATGGATCATTATTGACTGCAGTGTTTGTTGTGTAATGTGAATCTGCTTTAGTTAATCTAGCATTTACAATGTTTTAAATGCATTGCAAACCGAACACACAAGGTGTGTTGTGTCCCATCGCCCACTCAGTCACCTCTTATTACTTCACATCTTTATTTTCTCCTAAGTCCCTCTGTCCTTGCCAAACAATTTGGAAAATCCATTCTTGGCATGAGCCACATTTAATTTTATAACCATGTGAAGTGTTCCCAGAATATATTTTATGGTTTACCATAACAGATTTATTTTACACTTTTCAGATTTTTCCATTTTGAATTGTACAGTCACTGAATACGCCAAATATGATGAATAGATAATCAGTGTAGTGACCCCTGTATTCAGTATAAAAATAGTTCTACCCTACTTGTCTAATACCTCTAATCTACCCCCTGCAGTAGAGTAAACCATCAAGTTACCTTTCCTTGCTTACTGCCCAGCGAATTAATTTGTTGCAAATATGTGGTGATGGGTGAGGCTACAGAGTAAAGTGAGAGTAAGGGCATGATTTTAGGTGAAGTTTAGTGCATGGGATACATAGTAACGGACGTGCAAAATACAATCTTTATAGCCGTTCCTTTCCCTGTAGCGCATTCCATCAGATTAATTTTCCCAAATGTCTACTTGAAGCAGATAGGATAATATAAATATCCGCATTTTACACGTAAGGTGTGTGAAGTAGTATCTTATTTATTATTCATGTGCCTCTTTGGAGTCAGGGTAGAGAGAGAAATGCATTTGGAGAAGAGCATGGCCATTGGACTAAAAAACGATAATTGTCAACTACAACTGCAGACAGTAGCAAACTACCTAACGCACTGGCTAGCAATGAGCATAGCTGCATTATTTTAGCACAACACACAACTTGCACTCTATATAGTGCATGAATGCCATACTCATTAATGAGAGGTAATTTATCTTTCAACTCAAAGTGTCTGTTTATAGTTACTTGACAAGCCTTTACAATAGAAAGATAATCAAATCACAGCTTGTTAAATCCAGTGTTATTCTGCCTTTAAATACTTTTCTGCCACACAGTCGATGCTTTTTATGCAAGGCCTGTGTGAGTAAAGCATAAAATTGGCCTTTTGACTCACTCTCCTAATCATAATCACATCAGACTACAATGGCCCTAGGGAAGCAGCAATGTACTGCTAATGTTCCACCATTAAAAAAAAATATTTGCACAGAGCCTTATTTACAATTTGTCTTTTTGTTTTTCTCAATATAGCTGCTCCTGCTGTTCAAGCTAGACCACCAACCAGGCAAGAGATACCGGCCCATTTGCGGCGGCAGAGGTTGGAGCATATCCGGCTAGGATACCAGTCACTCGTGGTCCTGGAAGAGAAGGAGGAGAAAATAAATGCCTCTCTGCCAGGCCTCAGTGCAGTCGGTCCCGCTCAGCCTCCAGCCGCCTGGCAATCCCATCCCCGGTGCCAACCAACTGATGCCACCCCCTATCACACTGACAACAGGCCATTGCTGTTCTGCATCCTGCAGTTGATGGAACACCCTCTTCTAGTTTTATTTTTATTTTTTAGTTTTGGTGGGAGGGATTGTTGCTTGTTGTGGCTTTGTGGAGAGGGAGGGACTTGGGACTGGAGAGACTTTTTCCTTGGACATTTTGTGCTTTGGAGCATGGGTCAGTTTTGTTTGGGGAGAGGGATGGGCATGTTTTGTGGGTGGAGAGGGTGGGTTTCTTTGTAAATAACTAAAGAGGAAAACTATTTTATTCAGTCTAAATTTATGCCTGAAGTAGTTTGTTTTACTTTGCACTGCTGCCTTCATCTAGTTTTATGCAGCCTGTTTATGTGCTGTTACTGTGCCACGAAAAGAGTGTAGTGCTTATTTATAGAGTTATACTTCTCTAACTATCTTGACCATTAGGGGGAATACTGCCATGATGACCTATGTAGGCTACAACGACCTAGATAAACAATAGTAGCAGTTGGTTAATTACTTACTAAGTTAACTAGTTCAATTTTATCCATACTTGTTGTTTTACCTGAATATAGATGAAGCAATAACAGGGAAGGCATCGCAATCACAACTTCACATGCGAGGTTCCACTTCCAGTTCCACCCAGGTGAGCCCCAACTGTAGGATTAATCTGAATGATTGATTGATTATCCACTGTAGGCTACTAAATGGAAATAGAAAGAGTGCCGGATAATGCTAAAATACAAAAAATAGCAATAGTAGTAAAAATATTTTATTGTATTAATCAATTGATTACTATAAAAATGCAAACATTTAAAAGAAGGAGTATCAATAGTCTAAAATTTCCATAATTAAAAGTTGCTTTCATGATCAATACAACACTTCGTAATACAAAGATTCTGTAAATTCCCACAATGGTTTCCGCTCATTATTCATCCATCTACCACTGTTTCACAATATTCTTCACTTCAGTCTATTTCTTTAGTTTAAAGTGCTAATGTGTTGATTAGGCGAAATATATGCACATGATTTACCGTTAGAGATTCTATACGTACATCTCCCTGGTGTAAATGCAATTATATACCCTTTCCTACTGTAATTTAAATATATTATTTAACTACTTACCAATATCATAATCTTTTTTGGCTCAACCTATGATTTCATCGATATAGTAAAGTGCTAATGTGCCAAATGTGCAAAATTCGTTCACCCTTCTACCTCTGTATTTTGTTCTTTTAGCTCACTTTATGACTTTCACCAATACACTAAGGTACTAAAGTGCCAGAAGTATGAGATAGATAATTTTCTCAAAATTATACTATCTCAATTTCAATTCTCTGACGATAAAATCTGTGTTGCTTCCCACCATATGGGACATCTACGCTGTTAATGCTTTATATGCATGAGCTAAAAACTGTAGTCATTCTAGTAAGTTGAGTTTTGGCTACTGTTGAGATAGTAGTATTCAGTGGCGGCTGGTGGACTTGGAAAGTGGTGGGGTGAAAGAATCTGCGGAGGACCATCTTAAAAGCCACTGCAGGTACTAAACTGCGCAAACACTTAGAAGTGTCAGAAGTCCGATTTCATGGCGCTGCAGATCTAAGCATTATTACTGTCACTAGAGTGTGCCCATTTCTTGTTGGTTTCTCTGAATTCCCCAACGCCCCCATTTTTTAATCCTTTGCAGCCGATTACCCGCTGTATGTAATCCCCGTACCCTAACCCATAAGAGAGGCTGGCACATGGGACAGACATGAAACTATTACAGACTATTTAATGTATGGAATTTTACAACAATCCTAGCTACCACATAGAAGCCCATTGTAAGTTACCTTTGCTATCAGTCATGAGCAGGTGTACACACAAATTAGACATGTATCTGTAGAATAAATGCCACTAAGCTGTCTTCATTGGTGAATCACATCAGGAAACAGAGAAACAAATAGTGATTACATGTAAGTATCCCCTTGTAAAGTAGACGCCCATCACCGTTCACTCACACTGTCATTGAAATAGGAACTCTTCAACAAACAAGACATAGTTTGTCTTCATAGAACAAGTATGTGTGACACTATTGAATTTGTCTTGTTGCGTTACTGCAGAATGTGCTTCTGAAGCAAACATGAGGGATATGAAAGTAATATTTTTTCCAGTAACCCAGAAAAGCCTCTTTTCTAATACTGATCATTGTACCAAAATCTACTGAACAAAATATGTGTGCAACATGACTTCCAAATTAGAACTAGTCTGAATTTTCACACTGCTGGAACCAATTACATAATAATAGTGTTGTGATGTGAAAATGATTGTTAACAGCAGTGTTGGTAAATAGATATTCAATAATCAGTGCTTCGTTGTTACAGGAGAAATAGAGCTATGTTTACCTTTTTTGCAACCTACCTCAGAGGCTGCAGTCTGAGTCTGGTCAAGGCCGAATCATAGGCAGGATCAGCAAATTTGATTGGCTGATTCCGGGATGAATCCTGCAGAAATCTGTCTAAACAATGCCATTCCAATTTGGACCCAGCCCTATGCAAATCAGTCTTGAATCTGTACCTAATGGGAACAGTCCAGCCCGAACTGACAAACTGCCAAGCCAGGTCCTCCCTGGACTGGAAACAAGCATCCTAGGACCGGTTTCGGGCTCCACCACATATCAGCCAGAGTAGCTTGACAAATGTAAAAAGAACAATTAATGGACAGAATGCAGAACAATGTCATACATTAGCTCCAGTAAAGAGATCTGGGCCTAAATCCATTGTTTTTTTGCTCAACATGCCATTCCAGTATGGACCCAGCCCTATGCAAATCAGTCTTGACCCTGTGCCCAATGGGAACAGTCCAGCCCGAACTGCCAGGATAGGTCCTGCTTGGATTGGAAACAAGCATCCTTGGACCGGTTTTGGGACTTCAGCCCTCATCAGCCAGAATAGCTTGACTCCAGTGGCATGGAGAGCATGGGACCCATGTCTGGGCATACCCGTTCCACTTGGGGTGACAAAAGCAAACAAACAATTGATGGACAGAATGCAGAACAATGTCATGAATTCACCCCAGTACAGAGATCTGGGCCTAAATCCATAGTTTTTTTGCTCACCAAGCCATTCCAGTGTAGAACCAGCCCTATGCAAATCAGTCTTGCCTCTGTGCCTAATGGGAACAGTCCAACCCAAACTGCCAGGCTAGGTCCTCCCTGGACTGGAAACAACCATCCTAGGACTGGCTTCGGAGCTTCATCTCTCATCAGCCAGAATAGCTTGACTCCAGTGGCATGGAGAGCGTGGGACCCAAGTCTGGGCATAAACGTCCCACTCGGGTGACAAATGCAAACAAACAATTGATGGACAGAATGCAGAAGAATGTCATACATTCACCCCAGCATAGAGATCTGGGCTTAAATCCATCACTTTATGCTCACCATGCCATTCCAGTTTGAACCCAGCACTATGCAAATCAGTCGTGACCCAGTGCCCAATGGGAACAGTCCAGCCTGAACTTCCAGGCAAGGTCCTCCCTGGATTGGAAACAAGCATCCTAGGACCGGTTTTGGAGCTTCAGCCTTCATCAGCCAGAATAACTTGACCCCAGTGGCATGGAGAACACGGGACCCACGTCTGGGCATACTTCCCACTCAGGGTGACAAATGCAAAAGGAAAAATTGATGGACAGAATGCAGAACAATGTTATACATTCACCCCAGTACAGAGATGTGGGCCTAAATACATCGTTATTTTGCTCAACATACCATTCCAATTTGGACCCAGCCCTATGCAAATCAGTCTTGACCCTGTGGCCAATGGGAACAGTCCAGCCCGAACTGGCAGGCCAATTCCTCCCTGGACTGGAAACAAGGTTAAGCTAACCATAAAAATGTCCCAAGCTTGGGAGGAGTACTATTTTACTGTGGCACTGCCAATGCCTGAAGAAGAACTGAAGGTAAGTGGGTGTGTCTTCTATTGCCTCTCTGCTTCTCGTGAGGTAGGGGTTGGTGCAGGTCCCCACTAGAGCTTTGCAAATACAGGAGCTGGTGGTGGTGCTACCTGTGCCACATCCTACGGAGCAGGCTGAATAGCAATGTCAGAGTCTTCTATGTCACCTTCCACAATGGCTGCTTCGTCATTGTCATACTCCTCATCATCCCCTTCCATGAGTCTAAGTTTTCCGAGAACCTTCCTTTTCACTTGCCTCACCTGTTGTCTCCTGGACTCTGACAGGATCTACTCCATGTCCCTATCAACATCATCAGAAGTAGTGCTTGGAGAAGATGGTGCAGTAGTACCCTTTGTTTTCCTTGATGGAGATCTGGGAGTCAATGATTCTAGCAAACAAGGTTCAACTTCTTGCCTGGAAGTAAGCTCAACCTCCTGTTCTTCTCGAACATCAGGCAAATGTACTATTGCTGGCTGCAGCTGCTGCCTAATTTTCTCTGTTTCCTGAAAAGATTGTGCGCTACTTTGCGAAAGGGACAAATCCAATTTAACGTCACTACTCATCGGCGTCAACATGATTGCACTGGCTGCCTCACTGACAGACATGTTTTTGGGCTTAGGCTGGGGGTGGTGCGGTTGATGCAGGAGTGCTGCTCTCAGCTCGCTCGCCGGAGACCGATCCAGCAGGCACAAGTTTGCTCAAAAAGGTTGGGGTTGGCATACCAGTGGTGAAAATGTGATTCTTCCTCTCCCCATTGGCCACTTTCTCTGCAGCACCTTTCTTTGGGGTCATCTTGAAGCTGTCAGTTAGCAGTGACACTTAGCTCCACAAGCTGAAGAGATGCCTGAGTTGCTAAATCAGTCACGCATCACATCATGCACAGGCATTCTGTCTGGCAGTACTGTGGGTGATGTCTCTTTTCTTGTGCACCTAAAAGCAAACAAGCAAGAAATACATCAGTAAAACCTGGCATTGTTGCAGTTCAATTAGTAGTACAAACAAACAATATCAATTAGTGTGGTTACTTGATTTTTTAAAATATTTAGCAATACAGTCTAACTATCCATTCATAAAACCACACCAACATAAAACTTACATGTTGTACACTCAGGAAGGATCAGAAAAAGAAATGACAACAATATACAGATGTAACTGTTTACTTTATGTGTATCATGTTGGAATGTGGCACTGAAGGAGGTGCAGGTGACAAATGAATAATCCTTGGGTAATGAATGCTGTTGTACACCTTTAGCAGACATGGGGGTTGATTCCAGATGTTAGGAAAATGGGAACAAACATTTTAAAAATCAAAATTATTAAAATTTAATTACCCCCCAAAAATTAAAAATTTAAAATTGAAAATTGAAAAAATAAGCAAAAATCTATGGGAAAAATTTAACATTTAAAAATGTAAATAAAAACAAAAAAAATACCACCACAAACGTAAAATTAAAAATATCGAAATAATTTTTTTATAAATAAGTGAAATTATCCTCAAGGATATAACATATTAAACTGCTATCCCAATGTTGTATGCCACCTGTGTGCTTCCCAGCACACAGGTTTCTTAGAATTTAGAATGCTTTACTTAGCTTCCTTGTTGGAAGTTCCATGTGTGTCAGTTGGTGCTGGACCGCGCTTAGTATTTTTAACGTTGATGGCATTGAGATTTCCATGTTAGTAGACTCTTGTGCATGGTACTCTATCATTAGTATGGATCTGTTTGAAGATTTATGGCCTGATAGAGAGTTCTTTAACCCTGATATCAAACCTGGCAGTTATACTGGACACAAAATAGAATTAATGGGTTTCTTTTGGGCCAAGGTATCTTTCAAAGACAGGTCCACTAATGCTAAAATCTACATTGCTCGTAAAGGCGAATCCATCTTGGCCCCACCAAAAAGAGATGGGAATCAAACTGGATCCCAATGCTTCACCTCCAGTTTTTATTGATTCTAATTTTTCACCGCAAGTCTTAGCTGTAATTTCGAGTAACAATGAATTTGTTGACAACATTAAGAATATTTTTCCTAAAGTGTTTGAGGAAAAATTAGGTCAGTATGTCCATTTCAAACACAAAATCATTCTTAAAGACAATGCAGTACCCATTAGGCATAAGGTTAGAAATGTTTCCTTAGCCTATCGCGATAAATTAAAAGATATTCTCAATAATCTAGTTAAAACCAACATCATTGAACCTATTGAGTCATCTCCTTGGGTTTCCCCCATTGTTCTTTCCCTTAAATCCAATGGCGAACTCCGCTTATGTGTGGACATTCACAGCTTAAATAAGGAAATCTGGACTGACATGCACCCCTTACCTAAAATCAATGAACTTATCTCCACCCTTTCTGGCGCATGTGCGTTTTCCACCTTAGATCTTGCTATCATCAGGCTGTATTACATGAGGAATCCAAGAACTTGACTGCCTTTGTTACACCTGAGGGTATGTTTCGCTATTTACGCATGCCTTTCGGTCTTGCGAGTGCTGCATCTGTCTTTCAACGTTTGATGAAAGAAATGTTGGAAGGTTGTAAGGGTGCCATCGCATTTCAAGACGACATCCTTGTCTTCGGCAATGATGAACTACAACATGATGAGAACCTGAAGCTGTTTTAGGAAACATACAATCGAAAGGGTTAACACTCAAATTCTCAAAGTGTAAATGTAGGCAATGGAAAGTTCAATATTTAGGACATGAAATCTCCAAAGAAGGCATTAAACCTAAGTTTGATCATATTGCCAGTATTTCCAAAGCTCCTGCTCCTATCAATAAGGATCAATTGTTTTCCTTTCTTGGTTTAACTGAATATTTTAGCAAATTTGTTAAAAACCATGCTTCTAAAGTGTCTTCTCTTCGTGTTTTACTAAAAAAAAATGCAAAATTTTCCTGGGGTAATGAGCAACAATTGCAATTTGATGACTTAAAGAAGGAAATTTGTTCTGCTCCTTTTTAAAACCATTTATCGTGGGTAAAGAATGTATTGTTTCTGTCGACGCAAGCAACACTGGTTTAGGAGCTGTTCTTCTCCAAAGAGGTGTTGGTGAAGAGTGTATTGTTTCATACGCTTCTAGAACATTGAAGGGTGCTGAGTATAATTACTCAACTATTGAAAAAGAATTGTTGGCATGTACTTGGGCTGCTCAGCATTTTAGGCAGTTTTTATGGGGTACCAAATTTGTTCTCAGAACTGACCACAAACCCCTTGTTAATATGCTAGCTGCGGGTGGTGGTAGGATTTTAACAGCTCGATTAGCCAGATTAGCTGCCAAGCTACAAGAGTATCAATGTACTGTTGAGTATATTCCTGGTAGACATAATGTGCATGCTGACTGCATGTCTAGGTTGGCTTTGCCTCATCTGGACAATGAACTCTCTGAAGAATGTGATGTAGCTTACACCATGAAAGATATTAATATGAATGATTTGAGTGCTATTTCAGAGGATGTTTGGGTAAAAGCCATGTCGGAGGATGACACTCTGTGTCTCGTAGATACTTATCTAAAGTGTGGATGGCCTGAGGAAAGGAAACTTTTGGGTGATTTGAGTTCTTTCTTCAAGGTCAGTGACGAACATATGTGTTTTCACAATATTGTCACCAGAGGTGACAAGATTATTCCTCCTTTTTCTGTCAGGGAAAATTTGATTAGAATTGCTCATGAAGGCCACATGGTTATGTCTACAACTAAGAGGCGTTTGCGAGAGTACTATTGGTGGCCCTCAATGGATGCTGTTGTTGATAGATGGGTCAGGAACTGTCCCTGTTGTTCCAATAGTGATAAGACTGTTAAACCTCTTTCCACTTCTGTCACTCCTATTGAGTATTCTGAGGGCCCTTGGAGTAGATTAGGGATTGACATCATTGGTCCTTTGAATTTGCATGGCTGTAGGGAAGTTTATGGTTTGGTCTTAATTGACTATTTCTCGAAATGGCCAGAGGTAAAAATTGTTGATAGGATTACTTCTAGCCAAGTCATTGATTTTCTAAGTAACATCTTCAGTCGTGAGGGTCTTCCTTCTGAGATTATTTCTGACAATGGCACACAGTTTATTAGCAGGGAGATCGAATTGTTTTTTAGAGAGCATGGCATTACTCATAAGAGGGTCTCGAATTATAATCCCCAGGCCAATGGTCAAACTGAGCGCTTCAACAGAGTGGTCAAGGAGTCAATTCAGTTAGCTGTTAAGAATAATTTGGATTGGAGGAAAGCTCTACGTGCTACCTTACTTACCTATCGGATTTCTCCTAATTCTGTAACTGGTTGTTCTCCTTTTGAATTATTGAGGGGTCGCAAAGCCGGTTCTAAATTGTTACCCGGGTGGTTGAAACCTAATAATTCTGTTGTGTCTGGTCCTGATCTTACGAAGGTGAGAGAACGTGTGAAGACTTATCAAGAAAAAATGGGTAGATGTTCGAACAGGAAGGTCTCTAGCTACAAGGTCAGAATTGGTGATTTGGTTTGTGTGAAATTTGGAAATTCTTTTTCTAAAGGTTGGGCTAAGTGGTCTGATCCTGTCAAAGTAACAGAAGTTTTCAGTAAAGCTGTACGTGTTGAAGGGGGGAAGATTTGGAATTTTAGACAGGTATCTATTGTTAGATCTGACAAATTATTCCTTAACTCTAAAAAAAACTTCTTCCCATGTGTGTGATGTTAATGATGGTTAGCCCGACTTTCTTTACCTATACATTCATCCAGAATGCTGGTCCCCTCACGGAGTCCCCTATCTCTATGGTGCCGGTCTCAACCTTGTGTTGAAAACTGACTTATGCGTTGTGAACCTAGCATTACACTCATGCTGGCCCTATGTTAGATGCAGTAGGGACCCCTCCTCCAAGTATCTCTCATTCTAATTCATTGCGAGATTCATTCTGGCCAGTGACTTCTATTTAGGGGTGTCACCATGGAGGCCATTCTCCCTATTAGCCTACAGTGCTCCTCCTTCTTGATTCTGTGACCCACTTTTAACTGCTGGACCAATTGCCAACCCTTACCTCCCTAGCATACCCAACAGGCTCCAGTAACCTAATAGCGCTGGCCTCACGGGAGTACGCTGCGAGGCCTTGTCCAATTCCTCTAGGGTAAGAACATGCTCGCTTTTTCCTATGATTGGGTGTTGTCATGAAAGTTTTTGGCTTCACTCCTTAGTTCTGTTTTTAACGCACAATGGTCACCCTCCAGTGTGAGATCCACCCGCGTCAGATTTAGAAGGGACTTTGCAACCACATCCTGGTACAATTGCTTTCCCTTCACACAGAAATACCCCTTTCACCCCTCACAAAGTGGAGATCTGTCACCATAGGCACAATATACCTTGTGAGCATAAAAGTCACTGATGTTATATGTGACTTGACCTGTTCTTTCTTTGTTAACCCTTTTTTTCCCCTACCTCTAGGTCGCCTAAATAGAGCAGGACCCCCTGGCCCTCTTTTTCTCCGACCGAGAGAGGTTGTATTTACCTTCTACATAGTGAATGAGCATTTAGTTCATATGTGTTTTTCTGTGTAGTACTTTACTTAGGTCCTGACGAATCGCCGTTTGGCGAGAAACATGTTGACCACACGAGGAGGTTGAGTTAGAGTTCTGTACACCTTTACGGTCTCTAGTTCCCCTCTCACCCTTTTTAACTAGGGAACCAGCCACGTTAATAAAATTCAGTGTGGACTGTTTTACCCTTTTTACTTTCACTCACATTTTCACTGACTACACTCCTCTATTTCCTCACTCACACCCACCATCGGCAAGGAACTATAGAACCCTGCCAAAAGAGTCCCTGTGGGTACTCCAGCAGACATTGCAGCGCCGGTCTGTCGAGGGGCAGTGAGTCGATGATGACACTGGATACCCTCCAGTAAGGGTGTGTTCCACACCTAATACTCTGGGTGGATGAGGCTCTCCAAGTTCCGACTAGGGAACCCTTCCAATCACGGTATCAACTATACCTACCCTTCTCCCCACGCATTCACACCATCTCTGGGGAACTTTGTACTCTGCTGCTAGCTCTGATGTTAATGATGATCAGAACTTTTTGGATAATTTTTGTTCTTTGCAAGATTCTCAAAATTTTTTGCCTAATGATTCTCTTTGTTCTAATGAACCTTTGGCCACCACTCTTGATTCACCGAATTTCGACAACACTGATGGTGTTTCAGAAGTCTTAGGTGATTCTGGTGATGTTGGTGATAATCCTGTTGTTCAGGATGACTCTGTCCAGGGTTCTTCTGATTGTGTAATTAGGAGAAGTTCACGTGTTTCTCATCCACCTGTAAAAATGAAAAATTATGTTTGTTCTTAGTTTTTTTTTTTTTTTTATTCAATGGGGGGAGGTGTGTTGTATGCCACCTGTGTGCTTCCCAGCATACAGGTTTCTTAGAATTTAGAATGCTTTACTTAGCTTCCTTGTTGGAAATTCCATGTGTGTCAGTTGGTGCTGGACTGCGCTTGTTGCCAGTCCCTGTGGATGTCAAGCTGTTCCTCCATGAACATTAAATCTCATCTTGAACCTACCCACCTTGTGGACCTCGTCTCTTCTCAACACCCAACCATTCATGCAAGCCTATGGCAAAAGGCTACCATGGCTGGACGCACAAAATGGCTGCCATCCAGTGCCACATGCGGTACAAAAGGGGTGGTGATGGACGGAGCATCTGAATCAATCAAACACTCACACCCAGTCAAAAGATTTGGGTTTAATCCATCACCGTTCTTTAGCCCACTCTGCCACCCCAGTTCAGACATGGCTATATGCAAATCAGTCTGACCCTGTGCCTCATGGGAACAGTCCAGCCCAAACTGCCAAGCCATGTCTTCCCTTGACCGGAAAAAGCTTCCGAGGACCGGTTTCAGGCATTCCAGCCGTCTTCAGCCCGGCTTGCTTGAATCCTGTGGCAAAGTGAGCAAGGGACTCACGTCTGAGCATACCCTGCCACACTTAAGGGGGCCAAAAGCGGTAGAAAAGGGGGTGGTGATGGACGGAGCATCTGAATCAATCAAACACTCACACCCGGTCAAAAGATCTGGGTTTAATCCATCACCGTTCTTTAGCCCACTCTGCCACCCCCGTTCAGAAATGGCTATATGCAAATCAGTCTGACCCTGTGCCTCATGGGAACAGTCCAGCCCAAACTGCCAAGCCATGTCTTCCCTGGACCGGAAGCAAGCTTCCGAGGACCGGTTTCTGGCATTCCAGCCGTCTTCAGCCCGGCTTGCTTGAATCCAGTGGCAAAGTGAGCAAGGGACTAATGTCTGAGCATACCCTGCCACACTTAAGGTGGCCAAAAGCGGTACAAAAGGGGGTGGTGATGGACGGAGCATCTGAATCAATCAAACACTCACACCCAGTCAAAAGATCTGGGTTTAATACATCACCGTGCCACATGGTCATCAATGACAACAACACTGAGCAAGGAGGCAGGAACACAACAAAGAAGATATGCAGGACTATGGCAAAGCACAGAAAATGAACACTAACCACATGGGCAAACAGCAAGCAAGGAGACATTGCCCCAACAAGGAAGACTTCCAGGCTTACGGCAAAAACACACAGGCTGCATAGACAAAATGGCCGACATCTACATGGTTACAACAACAAGCAGGAGGCGATGTCACAACAAAGAGCACATGCATGCCTATGGCAAAAACACACTGGCTGTCTACACAAAATGGCTGCCAGCGACATGGTCACAACAATAAGCAAGAAGGCATGGGGAACAAAGAGAAGCCACATGGTCTCTCACAACAACAAGCAGGAGGCCTAGAAAAACAGAGACACATGCAGGCCTATGGACACTGACTATTCAAAATGGCCCCACAGCACATGGCATGGGGAACAAAGACAAATGGTGGACTATGGCAAACACACTCACACATTGGCCAGACAAAGGAGGCATGGTAAAAGAGAGAACACAGCATTGATTCACTAATACCAAAAATAAAAATCAACAGGGCTAAAAATGTTAACACACATATTCCAAAGTCATCACTTCACCTATAGACTGTTAGCAGGAAAAAAGTGAAATACCACAAAAAACACATCTTGTATTTCAATCCAATGTCACCCATGGCATAAATGATGTTTCAGTTCAACAGACACCACAGAAACAGTTGTTTCATGCAGCCATGACTAGTACTGGGTCTACTGGCTGGAAGGCACATTAGCAGAGTAGTCCACATAGTGAATTAAAAGGCTATTGCACATGTATTAAAACATTGAGAAAATGTACTAAATTGTGCAACAGTTTTCCAGTACAAAATAAAAACAAATTAATCATGCAAAAAACAACAACAAACAGCAAAAGGCATGGTCACAAACAAAGAATACATGCAAGCCTATGGCAAAAGCACACTGGCTGCTTAAACAAATTGGCAACCAACAACATAGTCAAAACAACAAGCAGAAGGCCTGAAAAACAAAGAACGCATGCAGGCATACAACAAAAGCATACTGGCTGCCTACACTAATTGGCCACCAACCGCATGGTCAAACAACAAGCAAGGAGGCATGGCCACGACAAAGAAGGCATGCAGGCCTATGGCAAAAGCACACTGCCTGCTCATACAAAATGACCACCAACCACATGGTCACAACAGCAAGCAGGGGTCTTGACCACAACAAAGAACACATGCAGGCCTACGACAAAAGCACACTGACTGCTGACACAAAACAGCTGCCAGTCACACGGTCACAACAACAAGGAAGATGGCATGGTTAACAAAGAGAAGACATGCAGGCCTGTGGCAAAATCACTTTGGCTGCCTATACAAAATGGCCACCACCCACAGCAGGAGCCCTGGAAAACAAAGAACCCATGCAGGCCTACTGAGACTAACTATACAAAATGGCCCTTGGCCACATGACATGAGAATCAAAAACAAATGGTGGCCTATGGCACACACATTCACGCACTGGCCAGACAAAGGAGGCATGGTAACATGAGAGTAAATAGCCTTAATGCAGCAATGCTAAAAATGAAAATTAACTGTGCTAAAATATTTTGAAACAACACACATCTTCTAAAGACATCAAATATATTACCCCACCTGTACACTGTCTTCAGGAAAATAATTGGAAATATAAAAAACCCACATTTTGCAATTCAATCCAATGCCATCCATTGCCTAAATGATGTATACATTTAAAGAACACCGTAGAAACAGTTGTTTCATGTGTCCATGACTAGTACTGGGTCTACTGGATGTAAGGCCCACTGGCAGACTAGGCCACACAGTGAATTAAATGAATATTGCACATTTATTTAAAATACATGAAGAAAATGTAGTAAACTGGGCAACATTTTTGCTTTGCAAAAGAAAAAAATGGCATGCAAAAAAATAACTAGGTCCCTACTAAAACTGAAGGCCACATTTTACAGGTTTCTAGCCACTCACTTGAATGCCGAGTTGCTCCTTTGGGGAGAGACAATAGTACCCAACACCCCTTGTGACCTATCTCAGAGACAATGATTAAAATAGCATTGTATCCAAAATAGGTTCTGAGGGGAAAGGGGAAGGGAAGGGAGAAACACAAAGAGAAAACAAAAACCGCACTGGACCAGAGAACGTCTGGGTGCTCAGGAAGGCAATAACAGCATCAGCATTAGACTATATCTGAATGGGAAATCTTTCTCAGTGCTATCCTATGACTGTGTTCTGTAAAAGGAACACATGTACGCAATTACTCTTTTAAATCCACTACAAATAATGATTTGTTCTGAAACACAAATATGACATATTCTGTAAATGTCCTATGCTCTTGTCACCCCTGTTAAATGCGTAGTTGACAGTATTATCCTCTATGAACCTTGTAAATGGTGTTTTCTAGAAAATTGAAAGGAGCAAACATATATTTCTTGCATTACATTCTGAGGTTTACAATATTCATAGCCTTGTCCAACAATCTATCCAACAATCTATCCATCTATCTATCTATCTATCTATCTATCTATCTATCTATCTATCTATCTATCTATCTATCTATCTATCTATCTATCTATCTATCTATCTATCTATCTATCTATCTATCTATCTATCTATCTATCTATCTATCTATCTATCTATCTATCTATCTATCTATCTATCCAAATATCCTGTAGAGTCCATGCGAAAATGATGGCTTCTTTGTGCTTTCAAAATAATAATTGTCTCTGTGCTCTCAAAATTGCATACAAGGATTCTTTTTCCTTTCAAATTAAATAGTGTCTTTGTGTTCTCCAAAAACATAAGTTGTTTGGGTGTGCTAATAGAATTCATTAATATTCCATTAGCAACTTCTAAGTTCCACCTTTGCATTATTAAACTATTCCAGAGGTAATGTGTACTGTCTTTTTTTGTTTTCTTTGAATGCCGATGCACCAACTTTACTTATCAAGTTACAGGTTTGGAAATTACTGACTGTTCATGCAGCATCTTTAATGACAATGTTTTAGCACTTAATTAAACTATAATAAGTAAATCATACCTGCGTTGTTCTTTACACAACCAAATACATTGATTTATTTATGCAAGCCTTTTTCTTTCTTTTTAGGCCTGGAAATGGAATGTCAATGTGACAAGAAGAACCTCAGACTGGAAGCCGGAGAATAGGAGAGAATGCTGCTGCTCTGCCTGGAAACAGACTCCGAGAGGAATGCTGGAATACAGGAAGTGACGGGCTGAAGGAGAAAAGAAGACGGAGGAGAGAATGTGTCGTTGGAGTCTGGTGGTCAGGTAGGTGACTCCTGTAGGTGACGCCAAGTTGAGGCAGGAGCGCTGAGCGGCCTTTTATACTGCCGCCCTGGAATGTACTGGTGGTGCAGGTGTTGGCAGTTGTTCTATGTGTTTACGGGAGAACACAAGTGATTTATGGGGGTGTGGCAGTACCGATCCATCAGTGCACGTGTTTGTATGTACTAAAATGTGTGTGAAAATAAATACAAAGGCTGGCTCTTATTTGCAATATTTATGAGAGTAAATATAAAGAGCATGTTATAACTTATAAATAAAAGACAACTTGAACTAAAAGAAATAAATATAAATCAGTACTGTTACACATCATGAATGAAATAACCCCCATCCTAGGAATTCATGAGGGGAAAATACCAGAGTGTGCAACTCTACGGAAATAGGAGCCACTAATAACACAAAACAATACAATACATTTTAAAAATCAAATAAAAGTTTAAATAAATCCAGGTGCATACCCTCAATGAAACATGGGGTATATGCACCAGTTTTCAACTTACTTGTGAAATCTCAAATACAAAGTCCTTAAATCCAATGGTATATATGCAGCGGACAAGGAGAGTCATCCTTCCAGCTCCAAATCCAAATGAAAAGTGACCAGGAGAGGGATAACGCATTGGGAGGAGCCTGCTGGACAGGAACAGGAAGTTAGAGTCTCTGGGGCACTTTCTTTCTGTTTGAAAAAAAAGGAAAAAAGGCTTCTTTCACTAAAAAAAAAAACAAAAGCCATTTTTGAGAAGAAAATCCACTTCAAAAGTCTCTCAGCTGCATCTCCGGCAGAAAAGCTGCTCAATTCCTTCATTTGCAATCACGATTGGCACTCGAGATTGGGGCCGTCATAGCAGAAGCAATGCGAGTGAGCACAAAGTCTCGCGGGAGCTCGCTAGCAGTGCAAGGAGTCTTACGCACACTTGCAAGCTGCCCAAGACTCTTGGCACTTCCGGTTGAGTGCCAAAACAGACCTCGATAGGGCAAACAGAAAAAAACCTCTCCTTCGCCCCTGAAAGGCAGAATTTAAGTACTCCGTGCACATGCACGGGGTGCCAGGATTCCGCAAAATTGGCACCCGGAGGAGAGTTTACTTCATGGCCCTAATATAAATATATATACAAAGGTTACAGGGACATTATAGTTAGGCTCACATTTCACTTGTACAAAACCAGAGAAATTCAGTAGTTATAGTTAGCTAAGCTAACTATAACTTACGTCCCCACAATGCACTGCTTATGACCTCACATATTACATCACTCATGACATGGGCAGTGAGATAAATGATGACATCTCAAATGACATCACTGATGACATCATCCAGTGATTCTGACTATTTTCTAACCCTGGGCAAAGCACTACGCTATGCTCGCGTAGTTTGCGAAGTGTGCGCTACTTCGCACTACGCGAACTGCACGTAGCACAGTGAAAACACGTGTAGCGCAGTGCCGCGGTAATTTTTTGCTTGCTCGCGATCCTCAACGTCAAGTTGTCAACCGCGAAGAAGCAAAATGACATCATCCCGGCAAGACTTTTTCCCCATTCGCGATCAGCAACATCATGTTGCCGATAGCGATCGTGGAAAATAAACCTCCCGGCGAGATTCTCAATGCGGGGAGGTCAGGTTTCTCATTGCGAGTGGTCACGTATACTCGCGACCGTTCACGATAAGAAACAACCTGTCCGCGTTGAGAAAACTGCTTCTCGAGTAAAAATCTACTCAAGCCGCTGTAAACGACAGTTCGTACTGTGCATGATGCCGTTTTCAATGATTCCACAGTTTGGACAAGCATCATCACAAGCAGCCTACTACGCAGTTCGCGTAGCGCTATGCACAGCTGACGTAGTGCGAAGTGCACTTCGCGTAGCTACGCGTAGCGCTACTTCGCGAACTATGCCCAGGCTTACTGTTTTCCAAAAGTTACAGAGTGTTAAACATATATACTAAGGTAAGTGGCTGTGGGAGTGCCTGTATGGGTGTGTGAGTGGCTGTGTAAGTGGTGTATAGAAAAGTGAGTGGGTATGTGAGGGGCTAGATACATGAGTGAGTGGCTATGTGAGTTTTGGTATAGGTGAATGAGTGGGTGTGTCAGTGGTTGTAAATGGTGAATGAGAGGGTGCATGAGTGCCTGAATGGGTGACTGAGCATGTGTATATGTTTCTGTATGGGCGAGTAACAAGGTACATGAGTAACTGTATGGGTGCATGAATTGGTGGATAAGTGGCTCTAGGGGTCAGTGAGTGAGTGTGCAAGCGTCTGTACGGATGAGGGAATGGGTATATGAGAAACTCTATGGGTAAGTGAGTGTGAGAGAGGCTGTATAGGAGAGTATGTGCTTGTCTCAGTGACTGGATAGGTGAGTGAGTACGTATTAGTATATCTGTGAGTATGTGAGTGGATATGTAACTATATAGATGAGTGAGTGGATGTGTGAGTGACAGTATGGGTGAGTGAGTAAGTATGCGAGTACCTGTATGGGTGACCGATTCATTGTGAGAACAGCTGTATAGGTATATGAGTGAGTGTGTAAGTGTTTGTATGTCTGTATGAGTGGATGCATGAGTGGCTGTATTGGTCAGTGAGTGAGTGCATGAGTGGCTGTATATGTGAGTTACTGGTTGTGTTAGTGACTATATGGGTGAGATGTGTTAGTGGCTCTATGAATCCATGAGTGTGTGACTGGTTCTGGGGATGATGTTATTAGTGATGTCATTTGAAATGTCATCAGTGATATCATTACAGATGTCAAATGTGATGTAATTTCAGATGTCATCAGTGATGTCATGAGTGATGTCACTGACCATGTCACAAGTGTTGCAATATGTGAGGTCAAAAGCAGTGCATTGCCTGGGCATACGTTATAGTCAGCTCACCTAACTATAGCTGCTGAATTTCTCTTGTTTTGTACGAGTGAAATGTGAACCTAACTATAACATCCCTGAAACCTTTGTTTTTTCATTGAATTTCAAATGTTCTTTTAAATTCTATTTCCTAACTATAACATCCTTGTAACCTTTGTTTTTGTCAGTGAATTCCTACGGTTTTTTAATGTTAATTCCTAACTACAACGTACCTGTAACCTTTGCTTTTTTTCTGTGAATTTCTAAAGTTTTTTTAAATTCTATTTTCTAACTAATGGAGAAAGGGGCAGGACCACCCACGAGCTCCCAGTAATCTCACTGTGTGGGAATTACTGGAAGAAACTGGAAGGGTTCTTGGCCCCCAAGAACCCTCAGCATCCAAGGGAACTTCATTTCCCAACCAGTAGTGCGCCAGGAGGAGAATTTGCAGGTTGGTGGAGAAAGGGGGCAGAGCCTCTGATGAGCTCTCAGCAATCCCACTGTGTGGGACTTACTGGCGGTAACAGTAGGGGTTCTTGGTCCCCAAGGACCCTCAGCATCAAAGAGAACTTAATCCCCTACCAGTATTGGACTAGGAGTCGTATTTGCAGAGTGGTGGAGAAAGGGGGTGGGTTACCCACGAGCTCTCAGCAATCCCACTGTGTGGGTTACTGGGGGTAATATGAGGGTTCTTGCCTCCCAAGGACCTTCAGTGTCCTAGGAGACTTCATCCCTCAACCAGTAGTGCACCAGGCAGCACATTTGCAGAGTGGAGGAGAAAGGGGGCGGGCCTCAGATGACAGCTCTCAGCAATCTTACTGTGTGGGACTTACTGGAGGTAGGAGGAGGGGTTGTTGACACCCAAGAACCCTAAGCAACCAAGGGGACTTCATCCCCCAACCAGTTGTGCGCCAGGAGGTGCATTTGTAGAGTGGTGGAGAAAAGGGTCAGGCCACTCACACGCTCTGAGCAATCCCACTGTGTGGCTCTTATTGGAGGTAACTGGAGGGGGTTTTGGCGCCAAGGACCCTCAGTATCCAAGTGGACTTCGTCCCCAACCAGTAGTGCACCAAGAGGCACATTCCCAAAGTGGTGGGGAAAAGGACGGGGCTACCGATGAGCTCTCAGCAATTCAACTATGTTGGACTTACTGGAGGTAACAGGAGGAGTACTTGGCCCCCAAGGACCCTCATCATCCATGGGGATTTCATCCTCCAACCAGTAGTTCAACAGGAGGCACATTAACAGAGTGGTGGAGAAAGGGGGAGGGGCCTCAGATTAACTCTCAGCAATCCCACTGTGTGAGATTTACTGAAGGTAACCGGTAGGGTCGAAGGCCCGCAAGGACCCTTAGCAGGCAAGGGGACTTCATGACCCAACCAGTTGTGCACCAGTAGGGCCCTTTGTATAGTGGTTGAGAAAGGGGGTGGGACCTCTGACCCCCAACCCCGGGGTCCAGCCTTTAAAAAAAAATGTATTTGTATTAGAGGAGGGAAGCCACGTGGCTCCCATTCCCAGGCTGATTTTGGCCCCTGGGACCCATCCCCCGGGGCACGGGTTCTTTAGTCACGGTGCCTAATGGGACCCACTGACTTGTGTTGTGAACGCAGAGGGAGCCTTAAGGCCTCCGCTTTCTCTCCTGGCCCCCTGCCTCCTGTGGGAGGTTGCATTGCTGGGACAGACAGGGGGGCTGCTGAAAGGCAGCACCCTGTCTGTAAGAGCAATGTTTTCAATCTGTTGCACAGCATGCATATTTACGTGCATCATGAAAAAGATGAAAACCCCGCTTTCTGCAAGCTGGAGCTGTTTGACAACTCTGGCTTGATAAAGCAGAGCTATATTTGCTTTTGCTCACCAAGCAAAATCATTCCTACCTCCCAGGGGTGAGCACCTCAGGAGGTAGCATGAGCCAGCCGTGTGGGGTGGCAGTCCCGTGGCTCTCCGTGGCACAATTAGGGGGGACGTGTGGCACCCTCCATCGTATTAATTTAGCCCCGGTGAGGTTGTGGGGCCCGGGGCTTGGGGTCCGCAACAGACCCCCTAAATTAATTCATTTCAGCCCCAGGGAGATGGCTGTCCCCGGGCCTGTGGGGGCCTAATGCTCCCTTATTTTGAATAAATTGCCCGGGGAGATAGTGGTCCCTGTGGCTTTGGGGGGCCGTGCATGCCCTCCTGCATTACTTAAACATAATTTGCCCCCGGGAGGTGATGTCTCCCGGGGCGTAGGCGGGCCAGCGGGCCCAGTCACATATATTTTTTAACTGCCCCAGGGAGGCCGCATCAGCCCCCATATTATTTAGGTAACGTTTGCCCCAGGGAGGTAGCGCTCCCTGGAGATGCAGGTGGACCGCACCATCTCCCCGCATTAACTTAAAAACATTGCCCTGTGGGCAGGGCCGGACTGATTACCGGGCAGTTTGGAATGCTGCTGAGCTGGGGGCTGATTTAATTGCAGTGGGGGCTGATTTCGTTCATGGAGACCTGCGTGTGACCTGAAATAATAAAAGCAAAACGAATTTCGTTTAGTACACGCAGGTCCCATCAACGAAATCAGCCCCCAGCTCAGCAGCATTCCAAACTGCCCGGTAGCCAGTCCGGCCCTGCCTGTGGGGGTGGCAGTCCACAGGGCTACCATAAGCCCTAGGAGGGGGGCCCTGTGCACTCCCCTCCTTTTTCAGGCCCTAATCTCCCTGGGACCTGGCCCACCTAGGGGCAAAATAAAAGAGAAGTACGGGAGACCACGTTTTGGAAAACAATTTGTGAAAAAGTTGTGGAACCAACCTTGGATATATCGGAAACCAATTTTGATTATCCCCAAACAAGAGCAGATGTATTCAAATTCATCAGGAAGCTTAAGCTACAAAAGTTCCATCATCAAAAAGCAAAAAACAAATCAGTACCGTGAACTGATTTACCATCTTCTGATGGGGTGAACCTATTAGTAGCTTCAGATATCAGTCAACTCAGGGATCTACAAGAACTGGAATGTAACAAACCCGAACAAAATGAGGAGGGTTCCACCCAACGAGTTTTAGCAGAACCCTCTATTCACACAAGTGCTATGCCACAATCAGGATTCAAACCCAAATCAACTTTTGTACCGGTAATGCCAAAAGACTCAATCGATGCAATTCACGATCTAGTTACAGCTGAAATTAAAATTTTAATTTTATAACCCAGAGGGCAGTAAAGCATCGATCTGCCCGTCAACATAAATACCATCAGTTGATTGAAAAAATATGAGAAAATTATTCCATCGTAGTACGAAATGCAGACAAAGGAGGCAATGTGGTCATTTGGCCACTTAAGCAATATCTGGATGAAGCCAACCGACAACTATCGGATTGAAACTGCTACCGAATAAGTAACCGTCAAGTCACTGACAAAACAGTGCAAAATGACATATTCAAAACTTCTAGCTTGGAGAAGTGCTAGGCTTATCAATCAGGATGAACTGAGGTTTCTAAAAAATTACTTTCCCATCATGCCCATCATGTATCTGATACCAAAGGTACATAAGGATATTGTTTGCCCACCTGGAAGACCTATTATTTCGGCCAAACATAGGCTTTTAGAAAATGTCTCAGTGTACATAGACTCATTCCTTCAGGAGAACGCTTCCATCATACGTGCAAGATAGAAAGGATTTTTAAAAACAAACCCATGATTTTGAATGGCAAAAAGATTATCTCTTAATAGCATTATATAAGATCAGGTGAGAGGCGTAGCTATGGGGGCTAGTTTTTCCCCTAGCTACGCCTGTCTGCATATGGGATGGTGGGAGAGAATGATTCTCACAAATCTACATGCAGATACTATGCCACGGAATGCAGTTAAATGGGTCCGGTACATTGACGACCTTTTTGTTGTCTGGCAGGGGAATACAATCGGTGCAGAGGAGTTCATAATCAGACTAAACAACAATGATATGAACTTACACTTTACCTACACTATAAGTAACAGTTCCATCAGTTTTTTAGATGTAGAAGTCTTGATATATGGATAGATGTAGCCTGATTACTGTGTTAAGTTAGCATGAGCTTTTTGTGAGTTTAAACTCCATTTTTCCTTTCTGCTGCTTTTGCACACGACACGCATCTGCTGCTTTAGCTTTGAGCCTAGTAAAATGTTTTCGGTTCATACGAGAATAATATGTTTTTACACTGATATCAGCCTTGCTTGGCGAGCTGTGTCTGTACAGTGAGTGCTGAAACCTTCAAGGATATCTCGACACAGTAGTTGTTCTGAGCACTGATCTTCGCACGTCCCTAGACATAACATACATGCAGCTGCAGCCAAGTTCTGGCTTTAGGCGCGTTTTTATATTGCTTTGCAAAAGAGCATTAAAACACACTTGATGGTGCTTCGCATGCAGAGAGCTAGTTGCTGATGATGTGATCCCTTAACACTAGGATCTTCAGGTATGGGGCCGCTCTGCTAAAACCCACAAGAGACCTTCTTAAATATAATATAATATACTAGCTAGGGAGGGTGAGAATTAGGTTTTGTTAAACCCTATTCATTTTAGCATAATACTATGCTTGCACCGTTTGTGTTCTATGGACTAGTGACTATGCTGATTACTTTGTTTCTTATATTATGTTTGCTTGTATTAGCTAAGATACTGCGCATGAGAACACTGCATTAGTGAATAAACATTTCATATATGCACGTGTCCTCTTTTACTCCTTGTTCTGGATTGAAATGATTGTATAACGAAAGAGTGTTCATGTGTTTCACGTTACCTGAGGTGTACTAAGTTCATGTTCTGGTTTGTCTAAGCATTGGGAGTTTATGATGACCAATGAGACACTGTAGGCTAGTCTGGTAGGGGATTTTTGGGTACTAAGGTGAGTTTTGGCACACCCTAATTCACTGAGGTTCCAAACCTCTATGCACAGTTCTTTCTGAGCACAGAATCCCTGCGACAGTCTATGGTGTAAATGAGAGGTTAGAAACCAAGTTATACTGAAAGACCACGGCCGGAAACCCGATACTCCATTCATCTAGCTTCCACCCAAAACATACTATCTGCAGCATCCTCTACGGGGAAATGTTAAGAGTTTGCAGAATCTGCAGCAGGGAGGAAGACCTAATATCAGCAAAAGAAGAGTATAAAAATAAATTTTAGAAAGGGGTTACTCTCCGCACATCATTGATGAGGCAATGAAAAGAATTAGGGTCGTAGCCCGCAAAGATCTGCTAGCAACACAATCACAAAGCGAGAATAGAGTTTCAAAAAGTGTAGGTCCCAGCACTAACAACCCAAGACTAATTCTCACGTACAATAAACAAAAGGATAGGCTGTACAAGATCCTTAAGAGCAATTGACAGTTAGTGCTAGGTGACCCAATTCTAGGGGAGACGTTACCACAAACCCCTACTATAACATACAGAAGGGCACCTAGCACTAGTGACTTAATTGTAAGTAGCAGTCCAGAGGCAAAAACAGGTTCAAGTTGGCAAGCAGCATGTAAGGGCTTTATCAGATGTACATCTTGCAGAGCTTGTAAATATGGAATTAATAGAACCACTTTCTGTTCTCCTTTTAAAAACAAGCCTGTCGTTATTGATAAATTCCTATCATGCGAGACAGAATACGCGGTCTATGTGCTCCTGTGGGCTGCAGTATGCGGGGAGCACCAAGCTGCTAGTCCACAAGAGAGTGCTCCAGCACCTTAGGGCAATCTCCAATTCCGATGCAACTTGCCCCGTGGCACGCCCCTTTAAAGAGGTCCATAACAACGACTTAGATAAATTAAGATACTTTGTAGTGGATGCTGTATTGCCACCCAGAAGGGGAGGAAATAGGGAGGCTACACTGAGGCGCTTGGAGACTAAATACATACTGGTCCTTGACAGTAAAAACCCTAGTGGTCTGAACACAACAGAGGATTTGCATACTTGGTTGTGATCTGAATCAAAACCATGATCCATCTTTCCAAATGTTTTTAACTTTCACGTATTAGACACATTAAGTAGAAGTATCGACATACTAATCTCATGAAGGCCCCTGTGAACACAACTGTATAGGAAGAAATATATTAGTGTAGGGCATATCTTCCACTGTTTTTATATATGAATATAAAATTCTATAAAAATCTTTATGTGACACTTTAAATCTCCAAGAGACAGCTTGTTTTTGTCTCTCGGTTTTCCCTATTCTTCATTGGGCTACTGAGGCCGTTAAGTCCGGCCGGCTTCAGTATACCCACAATGTGCCTCTTTGCACATTTACACCTTTTTATTATGCAGTTTAAAGAGTATACAGGCAATGGATGATAGACAACTGCACAAAAAAATTCACAACACTATCGTACATTATTGCACACACATCGAATAGAGGGGGATCAGCAAAATATTTAGCCTTAGTAGCTTAACGGTTATCCACTAGTGCCTGGTGGCGGACGTTATTTAGTTCATGAACTGGTTTATATGGTTTTTATCTATGTGGTATTATATTCAGGTGTATTTATACATGTAATTAGCGTATTTTGCACATAGTATAATAAGAAACATGTTATACAATTTATACTGTTTTAAACATGTTTGTAGACCTATACCCTGTTACTGTATTGCACATTTTGCACATGATATGCACTGATAGAATATTAGGGAACATGGTATATAAAACCGGAAGTATTGCATATTTTGCACATTCAATATGAAATTTGTAGAGGGTCACTACATACATGTGGTGCAGAGGCGCAACTAGAGCCAAATTTTGGGGGTGGGCTAAGAAAAAATTTCGGGGGGCGCTGAACCTTCAATCAGTAGTCAGAGTGGAGCTGCAGTGGCTTTTAGAAGGGGTGAAACAACTGCAATGCTTAATTAACATTCAAATGGTCTTTTAAAGAACTGTGAAACGTTTGGGTGCGGCTCTGTGTGTGCCCGGGATCTGTCTCATCCCGGGCTGCCACACACGACGGGAGGGGGGGCTGAAGCCTGGTGAGCCCAATGGGTGTTGCGTGACTGATGTGGTGACAGACAGTATATTTGCAAATGAGAATTGCAGCAAATATCATGTGGGTCTATATTATAGCTATAATGCATGCAGCTTATCAGGTTCAAGCAGCCAGGAAACAGTATGGATTACGGTAATGATACCATAAGTATTGCGTATTTTGCACAGTTGTGTTTTTTTGCACAGGTGACCAGAAATGTTGCACATTGCGAATGTAACTTATTGTAAATATGCAGAAATGTAAAAAGGCAGTCAGCAATATTGCCATTTATTATACCTGTATTAATACTGTTATTGACGTGTACTTTGCACAGGTGGATTACAAGTTGTAACTGCGTTTTAGGCTTTTTATTAATTGCTGCTAGGAAGACATACAGTTACTCTGTTTTCCGTATCTATCAAGCACGGGGCACTTTAAATTGTAACAGGAAATGGTGGCATGTCATGTGATCAAGGCCTCTAGAGGCTGAAACATGTCATGGTGGCAATGCACGAATAAAGAAGAAAAATGACATGCACAAATTAAAGTGGAGTTCGTATCTGCTTTGTGCGCTACCTGCACTTGGATTGTTGTTGTTTTGTGTATATATATATATATATTCACTGATAAAACCATAGGTTTCACATCTGTTATAGTTAGGAATTAGCATTTAAAAAACCTATTAAATTCACTGAAAAAACCATAGGTTTCACACCAGTTATAGTTAGCTGGAAATTTTACTGACAAAAAACCATTGAAATTTCCACGTTATAGTTAGTTGGACTCACTATAACTTGCGTGCCTGCAATGCACTGCTGATGACGTCACATATTACATCACTCATGACATGGTCAGTGACATCACTCATGACATCACTGATGACACCATCCAGTGAATGTGTGTCTTTCTGAAAAATAAATATGTTTTATATATGTATATGAAAAAGGACGATGGAAGAATAAATGTTTAAATAAGTGTCTTAATGGATGTTTTAAAAAAAAATTGATTGGTTAACTGGCTTACTGTTAGCGACTATTGTTTAAATATTTAAATGTTTGTATCAGTGTTTCACTTTGTGTATAAGTGGCTGCATGGGTTGGTGAGTAGCTATATGTGTGTGTATATGGGTTATTAGATTTTTTTTGTATCAGTATGAGTGTCTGTATGGTTTGGTGGGGATGTTACTTAACACATAGATGCATCAATGACTGACTCACTGTTTCTATGTGTTTTGAAGACAGCATATGTGCAGGACTGTATGGGTGGATGTGTGTGTATATGTGTGTGTTAGTGAGTGAATGGCTGTCTCACTAGTGTCTTTATCAGTAACTACATATGTTTTAATCTAGTATATGTGAGTATTGATGTATATAAGTGAGTATATGTGAGAGTGAGAGATTGTAAGAGTTCCTGTTTAAATAAGTATGTGTTTCTATAAGTGATTGTTTAAGAGAGTAAGTATGTGTAAGTTTCCTTAGAAGTGTGTGTATAGCTGTATATGCAAATAAATGAATGTTCAATAGTTTATTTGCATGTGTGATTATGTGTGTGAGTAACTTTTGGATGACTGTCGGTGTGTAACAGGATGTATAGGTGTATCACTACATATGATGATTGAGTATGAGTGACTATATAGAACTGTTGGTGAATGAGTGGATTTGTAGAATTACTGAATTGGTTGTTGTAACTGGTATGGGTATCTCCATTTTTTTGAAAATGTTAGTTTCTATTTTTGAATATGTGTTTCAAGGGTTACATTACACTGAAAGGAGGTCTCTCACTCTGCCACAAGGATGGTGTCATCAGTGATGTCATGAGTGATGTCACCGACCATGTCATGAGTGATGTAATATGTGCCGTCATCAGCAGTGCATTGCAGGCGGGCAAGTTATAGCGAGTCCAACTAACTATAACGTGGGAATTTCAATGGTTTTATGTCAGTAAAATTTCCAGCTAACTATAAGTGGTGTGAAACCTATGGTTTTTTCTGTGAATTTAATAGGTTTTTTAAATGCTAATTCCTAACTATATATAAGGCCCCAAACCTATGTTTTTTTCTTAGAATTTCAAAATTTTGTTAATAGCAAATGTCTATAGCTATGAAATGTAATATTTTTGAAAATGAATGAATCCTATATTATATTTGTATTTAAAACAATTTTTTTAATGTATATATTTTTTTATTTTAATTTTATTTTTTTTGCCTTGGAGCACTCCCGGGGACACAGATGGTCACTACGCCTGTTCCTGGAGATTTCTTCACCAATGTAGTGCAATGTAGTGTATTGGATTGACCTCAGGAAAGCCTGAGGTCAATCCAATACAAACGGAGGGATGCTTCCGTAGCAGGTCCGAGCACCGACAAGCAGTGTGTGCAGTAGCTCGAAGATTGACCTCAGGCTTTCCTTCAGGGTGTGATTACTTCATCCATCGATTCCCCAACCTTCTGTTCCCCCCCCCCCCTCCCTCCCTGTCCTTAAGACCAGCCGTGACCACTGATTGGGGCACCAAAGGGTCTAAACGTCGACGCACTACATTGGTCAAGAAATCTCCAGGAACAGGCGTAGTGACCATCTGTGTCCTTGGAGTACTCATTTAGAACTCTGACCACCAAAACCAATGACTTTGCCCTAACCCTCCCCCCTCTCCCACTTACTTTTGTACAATACTGTATAGATTTGTAAATAAGTGTCACTCAATTTGTTTCACTATTCACTATGTTCACCTACAGTCACTTGTTCACATGTTTTTAAATGTTATTGTATTTAAATTGGGATGAAGTAATTCCAGTACAATACAATGTTGATTTTTTCATACATAAAAACCTTGAACTAAATCTGGTGTTTGAGAGGTGTATCTGAATGTAATTTATTATCATTCTTTTCAATCGTTTATGAGCTTAACACAGCCTTACTCAAAGTAATTGGTCTAGCCACCCGACAGAACCACGTTTTGTTTAATTACACGTGATACGCACAGCGTAAGCGCACCCGGAAACACTCGAGCGAATACGATCTCGCAACATAAACATCCGACGCGCTTACGCAACGCGACCTGGGGCGCGCCCACAGGCGCGCCGCGTAAGCGCGTCGGGTCATGTGACCTGAAAATAACACTTTTAATTAGTGCAGAACAGTTTTGGTTTCATAATGATGAAATCCCTGGTCTTGTGACCTGAAAATAACACTTCTCATTGGTTCAGGCCTTTTTTTTCTCCAAATGAAAGACCCCACCTTTTTTCCTTATTCTGACTTTGTCCTTTGACTTAGGAAGACCTGTTTTGCAATCTTTGAGGTATATTTTGTACTTTGAAATGGGTACAGTAGCAGCAGCAGCTGGAGCATCTGCACCACCACCACAACCACCAAGAGGACCACCACAAGATTACATTGGTGGTCAACAAGAGGAGGAGGAGGAGGAGGAGGAGGAGGAGGAGGAGGAGGAGGAGGAGGGGAGGAGAAGGTGGCTTCAAGAACACAATACCCCATACCAGCCAAGACCACACATTGTATGGGAGTTTTTTTCAATCCCTGAGGGCAAGAAAAAAGTCAATGCGGCCAAGGTGACTTGCCTAATCTGTGGCATGGAACTTTCAAGGGGGAACCCGAACAAAAAATACTCTTTTTGAAACAACACCATGATTCGCCACATGCAGCGCAGGCATCCGATCAACTATTCTGCTGCAGAGATAAGGGAACTGGCCAGTAACCCTCCCCAATCTTCAAGCACCAGCTCCAAAAAAAAGCAACCCACTCCATCGGGACCAGAGGCAAGAGAGACGATCCCTTGCATTCAGCCACGGTTTGCGGATTTCCGAATAACATGTATTCATTGTGGTAAGACCATCTCCTATGGTGAACTGAGCATAAAGCTCATCGTCCTTGCTGGGGACAACCACAAATGCCCCAAAAAACCCTAATTTTTTCCTTTTTTTTTTTTGCTCCAGTTGAGCCATTTTCAATTCCCTGTTTTTTCGTTTCTCCCCATAAAAATAAAAAAAATATATAAAATAGTTCATAAAAGCCAAAAAAAGTACAAAGTGTTCCAAAAACACTAAAAAAATATAAAACAACAAAAAGAAGAAAAAAACTGTTCTTTTTAGAACTACCTCCAATTTATAAAAAAAGGCTAAATTTTTTTAAAACTCTGTCATTCTTCTTTCCCCATGGGCCGCTCCCCGGTGCCCGTACCGGGCGCTCCCCCCGTGCAAATAAAAAAGAATTTGCACCGCGGGGCCCTTTTATAGCCCGCACATCAAACCTAGGGAGTCAGGGGGGGTCTACCCTGCCCCCTTATGGTCAATTCCCCCTTTGTTTTTGCCACCTCTTGTGTCTCGATCCTACCGAGACACAAGATGGCGGCCGCTCCGGACTGTTTGGAATGTTTACAGACACCCGACAGCCAATCAGATTTCCGTGCGCACCTCGCGTGTTGCGCCCACTGCGCTCCCCGGTGCGCGTACCGGAGCGCAGCCATAGATATATATATATATTTTAACCTAAATTACTCAAAATCCACTGGAACACATATCTTGAGACATAGCAAAGGCACATCGGGCTACCAGTCCCTACAATTTTGCCAAGTTTGGTGGAAATCCATTCAGCCGTTCGGGCTAAAAGTGAGTTTGACCGCCCTATGGAAATTAACATGGAGAAAACACGTTTTGGGACCCCCCTTTTATCTCGGCCCCCGCTTGACGAATCCCCCCCAAACTTTCAAGGAAGGACCGGAGCTCCGCGAGGCAAATTTGAAGAAATTATCAGGCAGATTCGTCAACCGGCGCAAAAGTTATTCACAACAGAATTTTGAGATTTTGCATTGAAAAAAATCCTAACTATAACCTACTGGCGTCCGCCAGTAGGTAATATATATATATATATATGTATATATATATGTATATATATCTATATCTATATATATATATATATATATATATATATATATATATATATATATATATATATATATATATATATATATATATATATATATATATATATATATATATATATATATATATATATATATATATATATATATATATATATATATATATATATATATGTCATCATCAAAGGTTTGCCCACACATGAAGACGCACTCAGGAACAGGCAAATTCAGCTGTCTCCAGCAGAATCCTTTAATTAGGTAAAAACCAGCATTAATACCCAAATAGTGTTCTTGCCCTACGAGTTTCGGAGCCTCTGCTCCTTGGTCACGGGTTGTGCATGCAAATTGGCAGGAAAAACGAGAGAAATGCAAGTCACATTATTAATTGCTTATATTGCCCTCTGGTGGGCCTCTCTGGTGAGCTAAAGAATATGAGCATCCTGGGACTTGCAGTAATCTCACGTTAACATTTACCCTCCGGTGGGTTCTGCCACAGAAACATTTAATAAATGCAATTTCCGTAGCCCTTCAGTGAGCCTCCAGATATAAAACTGGTTTGTATTTACACCATTTCCTGTTCTTCTGCTTCCGCAATTTCAAAGAGTCTAAAATCAGCAGCCCACACTAGCGGCACCGGACTTTCCGGTCCATGTTTCGTAGGTGTCTGTAAATTTTAATTCGATGTGCTGCTAGCCCACTTGCACTTTTACCTTCCCGCCTCCTTTGGTCTCCTCCGCCTCCTCTACCCTTTTCAGGAGGGAGGACGGATTGCAAGACCAGTAGCGCGACGCTTTCGCCCCCGGGCGACCTCCGGTAGGTTCGCGGTCTAGCTCTGAGTCTAGCCGTCCTACTTACATGGTCTGGGACTGCCAGCCACCCCCGCCATATCATGCCAACAATAGTGAACAAAACTTATCAAGCAACAGAATTCTTTGGAAGGCAGGGGGTCTTGCGACCCCCGGCCGTATTTATCAAAATATAAAACAAATCAAAAATTAAATACAATCACATTATTTACATAATTATTAAATGCTAAATTCAGACATTAGATTTACAGCGAGTTAGACAGGTATGATGGGCTAACCTTAACACATGACTAATACAGCGTGTTTCCTAACCGAATCTAACATCCTACATATCAATTTTGCATTCTAATAATTTCTGGTCCTACGGCAAGGTCGTTAACCGGTGTCAGATCCTTTACCCAGCTACGCCCTCACGTCTGAGTGCGCATGCACGACAAGGGCCCGGTTACCCGGAGAGTACGTACCTCTCCTGGTTACCCTCGTACGCATCGTGAACTCCATTTAACCATACCAGGAGGGCCCTTACACTTGCACCATTTGACAACGTCATAGTGTATGTGCGGGGTGGCTACCAGCCTGGGAAAGCGTGACTCCCTCCTCCGCACCCTTCCAAGCAAGCGGATATCCTGCCCCAGAAGTTCTGGGAGAGACCAATGGCCCCTCCCCCTGGGCGACCCCATTCGATGAATGGTGCCGCCCCCAAGGACCTTAAATTGCTGCTCACTGATTATGACCTTACCGCTTGACCCTCATAATAAATACGACAATTATACTAAGAAGGAAAAAAGGCCTAAGGAAGAACAATGAATGTGTCAGTAACACAACCAATTAAGCAGATCCATATTATCATCGCCTGTAAACGGGAAAAAGGCCTGAGGAAGGAAAAAACACCTTATATACCTACAGCGTTGCAAAGCGTTTCAGAGGATACCTACCAATGACCTCGACTTGAATTCTGTTAAAAGGGATGGAGGGTGGGGAAAATTACAAGCCCCACGGTGGGGCGAGGAGCGAGCCTGGGAAGCACGGGACACAAAGAGGACGCCTCCTGTGCTCCCAAGGCTCTTAAACCCCCCCCTTTGCTACGGGTCCCGCCCCCATGACCCATTACGTAAAACCACCTCCGGGTCAATGGCGGGACCCACGGACCAATCAGGGCGGGCGAAGGGGGCCGGGCCCAGCCATGTGTGCATGGGGGCCGAGCGGCCACCCCTTTCATTTCAGGACGGCGCAAGCGTGCATCCCAGTAAGGAGACTGCGTTTCAATCGCTGCACGATTAGCGCTCCGAATTTTTATTGCTGCTTATATTAACTCTGTTTTTATCCACATACTTGCACTTTAAAATCATTCCCACACTAGCGGCACCGGACTTTCTGGTCCATGTTTCTTTGGTGTGTGTAAATTTTAATTCGATGTGCTGCTAGCCCACTTGCACTTTTACCTTCCCGCCTCCTTTGGTCTCCTCCGCCTCCTCTGCCCTTTTCAGGAGGGAGGACGGATTGCAAGACCAGTAGCGCGACGCTTCCGCCCCCGGGCGACCTCCGGTAGGTTTGCGGTCTAACTCTGAATCTAGCCGCCCTACTTACATGGTCTGGGACTGCCGGCCACCCCCCGCCATATCATGCCAACAATAGTAAACAAAACTTATCAAGCAACAGAATTCTTTGGAAGGCAGGGGGTCTTGCGACCCCCCGGCCGTATTTATCAAAATATAAAACAAATCAAAAATTAAATATAATCACATTATTTACATAATTATTAAATGCTAAATTCAGACATTAGATTTACAGCGAGTTAGACAGGTATGATGGGCTAACCTTAACACATGACTAATAAAGCGTGTTTCCTAACCGAATCTAACATCCTACATATCAATTTTGCATTCTAAAAATTTCTGGTCCTACGGCAAGGTCGTTAACCGGTGTCAGATCCTTTACCCAGCTACGCCCTCACGTCTGAGTGTGCATGCACGACAAGGGCCCGGTTACTGGGAGAGTACGTACCTCTCCTGGTTACCCTCGTACGCACCGTGAACTCCATTTAACCATACCAGGAGGGCCCTTACACTCGCACCATTTGACAACGCCATAGTGTATGTGCGGGGTGGCTACCAGCCTGGGAAAGCGTGACTCCCTCCCCCGCACCCTTCCAAGCAAGCGGATATCCTGCCCCTGAAGTTCTGGGAGAGACCAATGGCCCCTCCCCCTGGGCGACCCCATTCGATGAATGGTGCCGCCCCCACGGACCTTAAATTGCTGCTCACTGATTATGACCTTACCGCCTGACCCACATAATAAATACGACAATTATACTAAGAAGGAAAAAAGGCCTAAGGAAGAACAATGAATGCGTCAGTAACACAACCAATTAAGCAGATCCATATTATCATCGCCTGTAAACGGGAAAAAGGCCTAAGGAAGGAAAAAACACCTTATATACCTACAGCGTTGCAAAGCGTTTCAGAGGATACCTACCAATGACCTCGACTTGAATTCTGTTAAAAGGGATGGAGGGTGGGGAAAATTACAAGCCCCACGGCGGGGCGAGGAGCGAGCCTGGGAAGCATGGGACACAAAGAGGACGCCTCCCGTGCTCCCAAGGCTCTTAAACCCCCCCTTTGCTACGGGTCCCGCCCCCTTGACCCGTTACGTAAAACCGCCTCCGGGTCAAAGGCGGGACCCACGGACCAATCAGGACGGGCGAAGGGGGCCGGGCCCAGCCATGTGTGAGTGGGGGCCGAGCCGCCACCCCTTTCATTTCAGAACGGCGCAACCGCGCATCCCAGTAAGGAGACTGCGTTTCAATTGCTGCACGATTAGCGCTCCGAATTTTTATTGCTGCTTATATTAACTCTGTTTTTATCCACATACTTGCACTTTAAAATCATTCCCACACTAGCGGCACCGGACTTTCTGGTCCATGTTTCTTTGGTGTGTGTAAATTTTAATTCGATGTGCTGGTAGCCCACTCGCACTTTTACCTTCCCGCCTCCTTTGGTCTCCTCCGCCTCCTCTGCCCTTTTCAGGAGGGAGGACGGATTGCAAGACCAGTAGCGCGACGCTTCCGCCCCCGGGCGACTTCTGGTAGGTTTGCGGTCTAGCTCTCAGGCTAGCCGCCCTACTTTTCAGGACGGCGCAAGCGCGCAGCGGGCGCACGGATGGCGCACCAGAGGCAAGCCCGTCCGAGCTAAGTCTGCGCTCAGGGCGAATAATGCTGCACATTGTATCTCTAAGCTTACTGCCGTTGTGGCACATTCCAGTGAATGGCTAAAGTCCCTGAATTATCCAACATCATGCCCAGCTCCAACAGTGTGCCACACAGACTTTAGGGAGAATTTCAACTGTCGGAATTGCGGGTTCCACTTCTCCCGCCCCTTTGAGCTCACTCTGTCTCAGCTGTGACCTGGAATATTAGAGCTTGCCTCGTTAATGCCAGGTCAGTTAAAAAACATTTTGTTGACATTGCTGATCTAATTACCGATAATAATCTCGATCTTCAATCAATCAATCAATCATAACACTTGTATAGCGCACTACTCACCCGGAAGGGTCTCAAGGCGCTTGGGGGAGGGGTCCTCTACTGCTCGAACAGCCAGGTCTTGAGTTGTCTCCTGAAGGCGAGATGGTCCTGGGTCAGCCGAAGGTGGATGGGGAGGGAGTTCCATGTCTTGGCCGCCAGGTAGGAGAAGGATCTGCCTCCGGTGGTTGCTCTTCGGATGCGTGTCACAGAAACCTGGCTGGATTCCTTCTCGAATCCCGTGGTAGCGCTCGCCACGCCTACAGGTTTTGGGGTACTTAGAGCAGACAGACAGTCTGGCAGGGGAGGTGGCCTCGGTATCTGGTATAGAGAGGCCTGATCGCTTCTCTTGGAGCCCTCCACGATTTGGGGTGAGTGTGAGTCTCTGAATTTCAATATTCAACTCTCAGCCCACTTCTCTTTAGGGTCCTCCCTTATTTACCGCCCTCCTGGGCCTAGTAAAGGTTTCCTAGACTCCTGTGCAGATGACCTAGCAGATAGAGCACTGCACTTCTCCAAACTACTGGTCTTAGGAGACTTTAACCTACATCTTGACCTCAGGGTTCGATGAAGTCCTCAATTTTAAAACCCATATTAAGAAATTGGCAGGCACCTGCTTTGGTCTTCTTAAGGCCATGAGGAAATTCCTCCCTTACATCCCGGACAGCACAAGGGAAACGGTAGTCCGTGCCCTGATCCTCTAGAGATTGGATTACGCCAATGCTGTCCTGGCCGGCTGCCCAGGCTTTCTAGTGAAGAAACTACAGGTAATACAGAATTCTGCAGCCAGACTTCTAGTCGGTGTTTCCGCCCGTCAGCCTGTGCAGTGTTATCTTCACGCTCAACACTGGCTCCCTGTGGAGGCCCGTCTTAAATTCAAAACACTCACGATAACCCACAGAGCCCTCTACGGTATGGGCCCTAAATTTCTACAGAAATGACTAGCTTGCTACTCGCCTGGGAGACAACTACGCTCTTCCCGCCAGCTGCTGATGCTGACTCCCAGGTTCTCCCGCCATCGGTTGGGCCGGAACTTCTTTTTACCCCGCGCCAGTCTGGCGTGGAACAAGTTACCCTTGGCACTGCGTAACAAGTAAAATCCCCATGGTGTTTAAGAAGAAACTAAAAACATTCCTTTTCTAGTGCCTTGCTTTTCAGCATTGTCTCTATCAGTCTTCTTTCTGGATGCAAGCGCCGGGACACTCATGAGTAGCTGAGCGCTATACAAGTTCAAATAACATAACATAACATAACACATTCCATATCCGTAGCGGTGCAGTTTTCCCGGACTGGACCAGCCAGAATACATCATCAATGCATGTTAGCAGCTCCCCATGTGGAAAAGCAGTGCCAGCTCCCACAGGAGGCGGGAAGCCAGCAGGGACCATAGGGACATTGGGGCTCCCTCCACTGTCCCCAACTAAGTGTCCATGCCCCGGGGGATGGGCGCCCCGGGGCCAGAAGTGGCCGGAGAGTGGGGCCATGCAGCCCCCTCCCCCATAATAAAATAATATATATATGTTTGTTGTTTTTAATGCAAAGGCCGGCCCCGGGGGATGGGGTCCCTGGGGCCATAAATGTCCTGAGGAGGGAGCCATGCAGCCCCCTCCAACTAAATAATAAAAAAAAATACACTGGCCATATCCCGGGGGATGGGGTACCTGGGGCGGAATATGGCCTCGGAAGGGGGGAAACGAGCCCTCCTTGCATTTAAAAAAAAAAAATAGGGGTCAGGTCTTCGGGGATGGGGTCCCCAGGGCCCATAAAATAGGTAAGGAAGTGGGGCCACACAGCCCCCTTCTTAATTTTTTTTTTTTAAAGACGATGGTGCCGGAGACCCCGTCCCCTCCCAGCAACACTCTGCAAACGAGCCCTGTGGAGCGTTTTAAGTTTGTGAATCAATTCCCCTTCAATGCTGGGGGTCTCTGAGGGCCAACTATCCCACCAAGTACTTCCAGTAAGCGCCACAGAGCTGCATTGTAGAGTGGTGGTCCAGGCCAGGCCCCTTTTTACACCTCTATGCAACGCAGCTCTGTGGCGCTTACTGGAGGTACCTGGTGGGCTAGTTGGACCTTAGGGACCCTCAGGATTCAAGGGGACTTTATCCTCCAAATTAAAATGCGCCACGGGGTGCGTTTGCACAGTGGTGAAGGGAGGGGGCTGGGCCTGAGGTGACATGTGTGCAAACATGCCCTGTGGTACATTTTAAGTGGGTGGATTAAGTCCCCTTGAATCCTGAGGGTTCCTGGGGTCCAACGAGCCTACCAGGTACCTCCAGTAAGCGCCACAGAGCAGCATTGCAGAGAGGTGTAAAAAGAGGCATGGCCTCGGAACACCTCTATGCAACGCAGCTCCCTGGCGCGTACTAGTGGTAACTGGTGGGCTAGTTGGACCCCAGGGACCCTCAGGATTCAAGGGGACTTAATACCCCAACTTAAAATGTGCTACGGGGTGCGTTTTCACAGTGGTAAAGGGAGGGGGCGGGGCCCGAGGTGATGCGTGCAAACACGCCCTGTGTCGCGTTTTAAGTTGGGGAATTAATTCCTCTACAATCCTGAGGGTCACAGGGGGCCAACTAGCCCACCAGGTACCTCCAGTAAGCGCCACTGCGCTGCGTTGCAGAGAGGTGGCCCAGGCCACGCCCCTTTTTACACCTCTCTGCAATGCAGCACCGTGGCGCTTACTGGAGGTACCTGGTGGGCTAGTTGGACCCAGGGGCCCTGAAGATTCAAGGGGACCTAAACCCCCAACTTAAAATGCGCTACAGGGCGCGTTTGCACATTGGTAAAGGGAAGGGGCAGGGCCTGAGGTGACATGTATACAAACACGCCCGTGGCGTGTTTTAAGTTGGGGAATTAATTCCCCTTCAATCATGAGGGCCCCTGGGGGCAACTAGCCCACCAGGTACCTCCAGTAAGTGCTACAGACCTGCATTGCAGAGAGGTGGTCCAGGCACAGCCCCTATTTACACTTCTCTGCAACACAGCTCTGTGGCGCTTACTGGAGGTACCTGTTGGGCTAGTTGGACCCCAGGGACCCTCAGTATTCAAGGGTACTTAATCCCTCAACTGAAAACGTGCCACGGGTGTGTTTACACAGTGGTGATGGGAAGGGGCGGGGCCTGAGGTGACGTGTGCAAACACGCCCTGTGGCGCTTTTCTAAGTTGGGGAATTACTTGCTCTTCAATCCTGAGCGGCCCTGGGTGCCAACTAGCCCACCAGGTACCTCCAGTAAGCGCCACAGGTCTGTGTTGCAGAGATGTGGCCCAGGACATGCCCCTTTTTACACCTCTCTGAGACGCAGCTCAGTGGCACTTACTGGAGGTACCTATATGGCTAGTTGGACCCCAGGGACCCTCAGGATTCAATGGGATTAAAACCCCCAACTTACAACGCACCAGGGGCGTGTTTGCAGAGTAGTGGAGAATGGGGGCATGGCCTTTGTCTACCTCTCACCAATCCCACTGTGTGGGGCTTACTGGAGGTAAACGGTAGGCTAGTTGGCCCCTAAAGGACCCCAAGCAGTGAAGGGGACTTCAATCCCCATCCAAGAGCATGCCAGGGAATGCATTTGTAAAGTGGTGGGCAAAGTGGGCATGGCCTGGTATGAGTACTTAACAATGCTGCTGTGTGGGACTGACTGGAGGTAATAGTTTTGGAAGTTAGCCCCCAAAGATGTCCTTGGGGGCCAACTACCCCTCTTGTTACCTTTAGTAAGTCCCACACAGTGGGATTGCTAAGACGTCTTCAGAGGCCATGGCCCCCTTTCTCTACCACTCTGTAAACGTGCCTCGTGGCAGACTACTGGATGGAGGATGAAGTCCAATTTAGTCCTGAGGGAGTTTGGGGGCAAAGAATCCCTCCTGGTACCTCCTGTAGGTCCTACGCAGCAGAATTCCTGAGCGTTGGTTGGACGACCAGCACCCTTTCTCCACCACTCTGCAAACGCGACTACTAGTTAAAGTAGCATATTTCTGCTCCTCTGACATAGAGGTAATTGTAATCCTTCTGGCCTATTATGTACTGGCCTAGGGGCTTACAGAGGAGGTCATGCTAATCACAGGGGTACCCCAACGAATAGTGTTTCCTAGTGTATATAGGTGTTTTCACTGTATTCTAAGTGTCTTTTAGCATAGCACTGGCTCTAGGCCTGGTTAGTCAGAGTCAGTTACCACCAGTACCCGTCAGATAAAGTTGTGGACACAGGATGATTTTGCAAAAAGGCCTCGTTCTGCTCCTCTGTTGGTTCTTTCTGCACATGTATTGCTCCTTCCTGCACTTTTCTTCGTCTTTGTGGACTTCTGTTGCTTCTTTCTGCATTTCTTTTGCTTCTTTCTGTGTGTTTTTTCTTCTTTCTTCACATGTTCTACCTCTGTAGGCATAGTTAGATACTAGCATTTAAAAACCTTTGAAATTCACTTAAAAACACATTGGTTTCAGGCATGTAACAGTTAGAAATTAGCATTTAAAAAAGCTTTGAAGTTCACTCAAAAAACCATAGGTTTTAGGCACGGTATAGTTAGAAATTAGCAATTAAAAAACCTTAGAAATTCACAGAAAAAAACATAGGTTTCAGAGGCGTTATAGTTAGTTGTCATCAGTGATGTCATGAGTGATGTCACTGACCATGTCATGAGTGATGTAATATGTGATGTCATCAGCAGTGCATTGCGGGGGCACGAGTTATAGTTAGCTGAACTAACTATAACGGGGGAATTTCTATGGTTTTGTACGAGTGAAATGTCCAACTAACTATAACGCGCCTGAAACCTATGGTTTTTTCAGTGATATATATATAGATATATAGATAGATAGATATATAGATTTAGATAGATATATAGATATAGATATATATTTATGCTTGCTCTGGATGATGAGAATGGAGCCATATGGTGCAAAGATGATAAGGTTAATTGTTTTTTACATTACACATCACATGATTTGCCCAGACTCGCATAATTTTGGTCAGGTGCCACATCCTCCATTATAACCCTGGTCTTAATGCTCCAAATCCAGTAACTTAGTCATCAGAGCACATATATACCCCTGCATGAAGGGAGCAGCCAAATGAGTGGGTAATTAAGCAAAGGTCACTATATGTGGGTAAATGAATGGTTGCATCTCTATTAATCTTGATTTATCAGTGACACTGCAAGCCCCTGGAAGCTTGTGTGAAACGTGGGCAGCAGCCACTTATTGCGCCAGTTCGTCTCAATCAATTAAGCAGTGATAAGTATGCCCAGGTGGATATTGCATATGTTTTACAAATTTAGCTGTCTTCAGAACACTGTTCCATTTGGTAGTCATCACATTTGGAGCAAATGAGCTTGAATGCAAGAGTATTTAACAGTAGTCTGATATTCTCATTCTCTTACTTATTTCCCCATTGCTACAAGTGTCTGTGGTGACCATTCAAGTTAGGAGGCCAGTGTGTAGGACAGACAAGAGGAGCAGACACGACCTATAGTGGCACACAATGGCAAGGTGTCTAGTTTTGTCAGTTTTGTCTGAGTTGCAGAATCGAGAGAGTCAAATACAATGGGAGTGCACCAGTTTCTCCTTGAGAGTACCTGCTTCTGAATGTGCTTACTGTCCTTATCCCTATCGTCCTCACCACGTATTGCAAGTAGAAAATGACTGTACCTCATGGAGACGGAGTGTGCACTTACCGTGATTGTGGCCTCTCACAATGCGGTTCTTGGGAACTAGTAATGGACACAATTTTGCCCTACGAACTCAGCAGTTTTAAGCCTTGGATTCAGGTAGGACTCCTACATGGACTCTGCATTCTTATCAATTCAGCTATGGCAAAGCTGAGAGTGTCAAGAATCTGCTCATTGTGCTAGAGGAGACTGGTGTACTACATCACCATTCTGACTGACACTTCTAACCGCAGATTCCTCACCTTTAGAATCCTCCCAGGTGCCAGGCAGGATCCGAAAATTTCCAGCAATGCTCCTGCTTGATACTAGTTGGCGGCAAATGGCTCTGTGGTGACTGCATACCTTCCCATAAGTGATGGAGTAGAGTCACATATAAGGCCCACATGCACCAAAGCAAAAACCGGTCGCAAACGGGCAGATTCTCAGAATCTGCCCCTTTGCGACAGGTATTACTGCATTTGGGATTCATCATCCCAAATGCAAAAATCGCAATTTAAGGAATCTCTAAAATTGCGATTACTTAAATTGCGATTGCATTTATCTTCTAACAACTTAAAATCACCAGCAGTACAGAAAGTGTAGGTTCGCTTCCAGGGGATTAATTTACCACCACGACCATCCCTCCCAACCTGTGCAGCAGCAACGGACCCAGCTCTTTCGAGGCAGAGTTTATGGCAGAAGCCAAGGCCATTCGTACCTGCTAGGGCAGCAATCCTCCAACTCCTCTTTTCCTGCTGCAGCAGATGCCAAGACCCTGTAGTTTGCTCTCATAAGCACATACATGCACAGCTGATATGAGGCAGGATACAGCATTTCCTCCCTGGCTGGAGATCCTTCACATTGGGCATATGTTCTTTGCCGATATTTCAAAGATTCTACTCCCTGCCTTTGATGTTTTACCTACCCCATCTTCCACCCAAGCCAGAACGATTTTGGTAGAATCATTCCACACTCTCAATGCAGGAAGTCAACCTCCTTTTTTCCAGGGGTGCCTTGGAGCAGGTGCTAGAAAGAGGAGTGCTACTCATACTATTTTCTCATTCAGAAGGCAGATAGAGGCAGTTGGCCTATATTAGACCATTAGCCATTGAATCTTGCTGAGAAAAAAAATGTAAACCAAGTATTTCTGCTGTGGACCCAGAAGACTGGATGGTGTGCCTGGATTTGCAGGACACGTATTTTAATACACATTTCCTGCAGTTCAGCAGGTGTTGCGTTTGGTTTACAGTGGGATCAGAACAGTACATGATGACGGTGGTCGCTGTTTATCTTTGGAGGCCGGGAATACCTGTGTTCCTATACTTTAACAACTGGCTGCTGAAAGTTGGGCTCAGCACACAGTCTTAGATTACCTCTGGATAATGACTGAACTCTGAGATCTTTTGGGTTTACTATCAATCAGTGACTGTCCCACTTGAGCCCGATACAGGAGATTCCCTTCATTGTGACAATCCTACACCACCACTGAATTGCTGGTGGTTGGTTCCCACACCTAGACTCCCTAGACACAACTCTTAGAGGAACAGTGTCTACTTTTTTTTCGCAATCCTGGACACAGTGGCTTTCAAGATTTTTCCACCACTGCAGCAGGTCCTGGACTTTCTGAATATGATCCAGATAATTTGTTATCAGCCCTGGGTCTCAGTGAGGCTGGCTCTAAGCCTTCGTGGTCGCCTGATCTCACGCACCCCCTCATTCCTAATGTCACATGGCATATGCAGGCCCTGCAGTGGAATTCCCGATCCCAGTGGGTTCAGCATCAGGGCTGTCTCACAGAAGACAGCTCCGGATTTGCAATGCTGGATGATGAGTGCCAACCTGACCTGCAGCAGGTTAGTCTCCCTTTCCCACCCAGAGTTCATGGTTGTGACAGATGAATCACTGGGGGTGACCTGTGAAAGGTGGAAATCAGAGGCCTTTGGTCTTCAGCCTCATATCACTCTTGTGGAGCTTTGGGCAATGCCTCAGGTCCTAGAATCCTTCCTGCTATCTATCTCAGGGAGGTTGGTGCAGGTCCTCATGGACAACATGACTGCCCTGTAATACTGCAACAAGCTGGGTGGAGTGGGGCCTGGATCCTATGTCAGGAGGACCTATTTCTCTGAAGGTGGATGGATCAGCAGAACATCTTTCTGGTTATCAGTCACCTAGCGCCTGTCTCTGATTGCCAGAGTCGACAAGCTGAGCAGACATAGCCTGGCATCTCTATTTCTAGATGGTGCAGGACATCTTCAACCAATATGGTGTGGCATAGCTAGTTCTTTTTGCCACTGTTGAGTATGAACAGTATCAGAAGTTTGCATGTTGGAGTTTTCTCCAATTTAAACAACAGTGGTCCCTTTGGGGAAATTTTACAGGCTGAATAAATATAGACTCAATCGTAGCTATATTGTTTGGACATACCCAGCCGGGCAGAGGTCTACTATTTACTTAAGGTTAGATATAGGAAATGTTATACAACAATTCACAAAGTGGGGCACAAGCCTGCACCCTACTTAACACATGTGCAACAAACAATCATTTGACAGGACTGGAACATAAGGGCTTGTAGGCAAAGACATGAGGTTTACAGTACCAGTGATTACACAGTGTAAAGGTATAGCAAAGTATAAAAGAACACCTTTACAATAGTAGTACACATAAGATTTAGAGCTTGTATAAGGTGTTATGAGAGGTCGACGGCGTTTCGATCCGTTATCTTGATACACGGATCATCATCAGGGCATGAATGATATGCCTAATATTTGTAGCCTCAGATGCCAATAGTTTGGAACGGAGAGAGTTGCAGCGACTGATGCTGCACCATGGAGCCGGTGGAATTCCGAGGTTTAAGACCCAGTATCAGGCCTTCAGGACAACACCAGCGGTGCGGACGCCCGAATCTCTTTTGAAGTTGGCTTTTAAAAATCCAATACGGTGAAGCCTACGGAGCGATGGCCGAGCATTCCTCGGCGCAGCAGCGTGATCGCGGTGTCTTCAACCAATATGGTGTGACATAGCTAGTTCTTTTCGCCACTGTTGAGTATGAATAGTATCAGAAGTTTGCATGTTGGAGTTTTCTCCAAAGCACTCACAAGAAGATGAATTCCTGCTGAGGTGGGACACAGGGCCCTTTGACTCACCTCAGGTTCTGAGGAAGGTTTGGATGGACAGGGCCCAAGTCATCTTAATCACCCCAGATTGAGCCAGGAGAGTATGGTACCCAAAGTGCCTGTGCATTTGCCCTCTAATTCAGCTGTCAGTACAAAAGGACCTCCTGTCCTAGCAACTGGGCAAGGGCCTGCAGCTGAATCGCCACAGTCTACACCTTCATGCATAGAGATTGAGCGGCGTTAATTATATGCTTTCAGATTGCTGACCAAGGTGGTTGATGTTATCCTTGCAAACAGATGCCCTTCCACGAAGTCCCTCTCAAGTTAGAAATCCACAGACTGTCAGCAACAATTTGTTGAGATGCTCTACATATGCGTTTGCATAAGGGGAAAGATTAACAAAACTGGTGTCAGTGAGAAGGGGTGTCGCTATATGCAGCTCTGCGCCTTCACTTCTGGGGCAGTATGGAGTCACCACTGACTCACAAGGTGCCACCTACTGACACAGAGGAGCATTGCTGGAAAACATCTATGGATCCAGCCTGGCACATGAGTGTATTCTGAAAGTGAGCATTCTGTGATTAGGTAGATTATCCACCAGAAAGAGTTGTGCCAAAGCAAAGTAACTTGTTCCTCAGATCTCACTCCCTAGATATTTGTGCACACCCATCTACAGGGGAGCTTACTGGATGGGCTACAGAAGTGGGAATGGCAGCTTAATCCTTGAGCTGTGCATGACCAGAAGAGGAGCACTGGGTGATTGATCTGGATAAGCTTCTGGAGTCAAGTGGACAAACGACCTCATGGAATTATTCCAGAGGAGTGAGGGGGCATTACACTCCGGTGTTTGGGTTCTACTAACCTCACTGCGAACTTCTGGAATGGAAGAGAAGAACTTTGTGTGCTGAGTCTTATTGTATTGGGAAGCCTGACTTAATGTGTTTGCTGTATTAGGAAGGTTATGGGATGAACTGGTGCTAGGTATTCCATCTTTTTTGTGGTGCATCATGAAAGAAGCCTCAATGAGAGCTGCAGCCGCCCTCCCAGCAGAGTTGGTTGCACCGCTCCGGCCTGTAGTAGTCCAGAAGGTCCTCCTGGATGGCAAGGAGACCACCGCTTCCATTGCTCATTATGTGCTCTCACTGACCCTGCACTATCGTAGCAGAGACCTGCTCTCTTATCTAGATGAAAGGTAAGGCTGTTGCTTCTTCCAGCCACCAGGCAGGGTACTCCACGCTTCTACCTCATCTGTCGCCATCGGAATCCCATGTCAGCCTCTGAGGCCTTCACTTTGAATCAGTTTCAATCCTGTATTGGATTTAAACAGCCTGTCATTTTCAACTCTGGCTGCACCTTCCTCCCTGGGCTTGGGAATGAAGTGCTCTTCTCCCCCCTGACTTCCTTCCAAGCCAAGTTCGGTCGACTTCATACTTAAGGGACACTATACTCCCTGCAAGGGCTACAGCTGCAATCACCAACATGCCGGAACAGTGAGAAAGGGAGTACGCTCCTGGAGAAGGAAGATAATAAATGTGTGCCCATGGTGGGCTTCTAGATGGTCACTGCAATGTTGTGCTTTGCTTCCCCTCTGGAAGAGACAATACATCTTCTTTATTTCTTTGTTCCATACAAGTTGTCATCAGTTAGCTGGTACCATGTGCCCTTGGTCATTTGATTTGTTTCATAAACTTTTTTTATCAATTTCCAACTAATTCATCACTCTATAAGAGGACTGCATTTTGTCTAGAGAGACACTCTCCTCATGCATCCATCACCAGGGTGGAGAACGTTGAAAACACTCCAGTGGAAGCCTTATTCTTCCTATGCCTCTATAGCGAGAGTTAATGTGCTCTATCCTGCAATGGACAATAGGTGTCCCCTGATTAGAAGGGGATCATGAGTAAATCTTGTCTACATGTGGGAAGTAGGAAACTTAACTCTGCTCCACAAGCGTAAACACCCTGCCATCCACTGATGAGAACGGAATTGTACGGAACGCCCCATATCACCTGATGAAAATATCTAATCCTGAATATTGTTTACAAAAATATTGCCCCAGTTGGGTTGTCCACGCTCAATCAGATTATATTTTAGTAAACAATATTTAGAACACAATATTTATGTCAGCCAATACTTTTATATACAGTAATATGACATCCTGCCAGTCAATGTCTTCTGACAGCATTTTCTGTGGTGGCCCCAGCTGTGAAAACCATGAAAATGTTGGGTGGGTACTGGGAGAAAATTCCCACTGCAAGGAGGAAATGTCCTCATTTTCTATACAAAAACTCTCTCTTTGAGTTATGCATTCAGAAAATTAAAAATGCTAGTGCGTTTGTCATTCTTATTTTTGACAAATGTGCCCTCATTATATGAGCAGCAGCGCTTTCAGGAAAAATACTTGAGAAACTGCTGCAGAGATCTAAATAGGGCGGCCAGTTGCATTACCTCCACCTCCCCAATGGCATGATGCATTGCTAAATCCGGCCTAATTGAGGGTCGAAGTGGGAACTATTTAAATATGGACGGTGAGTGTGTACCATTTAAGGAAGTGGAGAGTTAACGTGCCCTGACTGAAAGTGATGAATGTGCGGCCACTTATTACAAGTGTGTGGGCAGGAGGATATCCTGTTGTTCTTCTCACACCCAGGTCTAAGCATTCACACTCTGTGGTCATAGTCAAGAAAGTATGCTTCTTTAGCTATGGCCCCAGAATTTGGAGAATTTTCACTCACAGCCAATTTTCAAATCTGTCGTTAGTCTAGGAAGGTTATTGTGAGACCTTAGCAAAGTTTGAAAAAAATGCAACATTGCACAAGGGGATCTAAGCAGAGAATGAGGAATTCCACCATTTGTGATGCTATATTGCACTTTGGCACAATAATAATTTATTGGGCTAATTAACAATTAGCCATTGTTCAGGGAATTATGTAGTGACACTTGGTATGAATCAGTATGGTACTTTATTAGACAATAAGATGAAGATGCTTCAGGACTAAACAGTGTGGGGCCCAGTTCATAAGATGTCACATATTTGACAGGACCTAGGTAGGTCGAAACTGGTTGAGGGTTGAATATGTTCCCATCTGGAGGGCACCTGTCCTGGCATTTCAGGTTGGACTTCTTCTACTGAAGCAGGTTTAAGACTAGGGTTTGGCTGGTTTCTTTCTGCAGTGGCATAGAGGGTGAAAAACAGTAGGCTGCGATGCAACCCCGATCGATGGCCATTGGCTACGATTAATTCAAGCATCCCATCCATCACTTTGTTCTTGATGCAGTGGATGCCCTAAGTGCAACAGATATGCCCAGACATGGGGCCATAGGATTCAAGCTACTTACACCTTACTGATGTGTCCTAAGTTGTTTGACACCGGTCTGGGGTTGCTTATTTTCCTGTGGTGAGAGGACCTGGTCTACCAGTCAGGAGCGGCTCCTGGAGGGCGTGGTGCGGGCGGTGGGGTGGGGAAGGGGAGGGGCAGGGCAGGGGGTAGTAAACTACGGAATACGGCCGCAGGGAGATATGTAACAAAATAAATAAATAAAACAAATTACATTGGGCGCGCTGCATCGCCGATGGCATTGCAGCGCGCGCAATGTAATTCGTTTTATTTCTTTATTTTGTTACATATCTCCCTGCGGCTGTACGCCGTAGTTTACTACCCCCACACCCTGCCCCTCCCCAACGCCGCCCCTCCGCCCCACACCACTCCCTCCTGGAGCCGCTACTGCTGCCATTACGGGCAGTGCTGCACAGGGTTAAGACTGATTTGCACATGATCAGCCTCCATCTTGAGTTGCATTATGGGTGAAAAATAGAGGACTGGGATGCGGCCATGTGTGATTTCCAAGGCTGAGATTAATTGAAGCATTCCATCCATCACTTTGTTCTTGTTGCGGGCACCTGTATTCAGGCTGCAGTCACCATGGCTCCATTTCAAAATGGTGTGCTTTCTTATTCCCAGTTTAACTTCTAGTAGGGTAGACCTGCCCGATTTTATGCATTGATCAGAGGCCAGTACCAAAGTGATTGTTGTCTTTCCTGGACCACTGACTTGTAGCAATCAGCCTAGTAAGGAGACCATGGAGGCTCAAAAGTAAATTACATGCAGGAAGACAGCCCATAACAGATCACAGGGTAAAGGACCTGTTTTTTATTTAAACCTATTATAACATGTCCGCTGCATGGGAGCACATCATACAATTCATTCAACATTCATCCCTCATTCAAGCATCACAGTGCAAAACATTCATAAATAGCCGTGATTGTGGAGCGGGTTTGAGTGCGCCGTGGCACTTATGGGCTATAAGACCTTTTAAAGAACATGATCCAGAATTTCATCATATTTCAATGAGGAAAATATATTTTTGATATTTGTGTACAATGGAGTGGTATTCTTTAAAAACACAGACCATGTTATAACTGTATTTCTTTTTTTTTTTTAACTTCAAATTAGATTCAAGATGTCCCATAGGTGCTTCGTTTTCTGGAGAAAAAAAAATATATATCATCTGGTTGAGGTGTTTAAAGTTCAATAATAAAGTACTTTATATCCGAGTTAGCCAATGGAGAGGTGGGGATTTTCTGCAGCATTGTTTCTGTAGTGGTTGATAAATAGTCCAATTGTTTGGTGAATCATTTATTTCATGGCTGTGGAATAGTGGGATTCTCCGTGGGTTGTTTCTGTCTTGCTTGCTGTATGCTGGGATTACCTAGGCAGCGCATGTGCTCCATGCGCTGTCTCTATGAGACATGCTGTATCTGGTACATGGGTTAGAAGAACCTCCAATGTTTTCTGTTAGCTCCTGTTAATGCCCTTTGTAAATGGCTGTCTTACATTCGTGAATGTGGTTAATTCATCCCGCCCTTTGCTGTTCCCGTCCCTCCCAGCAGACTGCTCTGTTACATGTGTTCTTCCTTGGGTTTTTTCAAGCTTGTTTGTGCCACGATTTTCTTTTTCATCAGCACGGCGCCCTATGCCTTTCATCTGTTAAAATGTCGGTTGTTCTTTTGTTTACATTTACCTGGCTCTTGCCAGCGCAGGAGGGGAATTCTACTCTTCACCCTCCTAGATAGTCACCCCCCATCCCAGCTCCCTCACGTGGCACTGCTGCTCCTCTGCCTCACTTGTTCTTAGGTGTTGCCTAGGCAGCGCTTGCGCTGCCTCGTTGAGACATGCAGTATACACTATAGCATGGAAGCTCCACCCACTCTCAGCCCATCATTGCCATTGGCTTGTGTCTTAAATGCTGCCTTCCGATTGGTTGTAGGCTTGTTAGTTCCTCCTTATAATGAACATGTCTTCATTTGTGTCCTTAAACGGCTATTGGACTCTTTACTGCACAGACTACTTTCTTCCCATGCCTCTCCCCCTATTGCATTGCCAATGCTTGTTTTATTTGTCTCTCCCCACCCCCATCTGAGATCTCCGCTTATTTATTTATGATTAATACAGCCCACGCCGAGGCTCCAACCCTGTTCTCCAGCTCCAAAGTCGGCAGCGTTGTATGTTGATCCACCTCCTCCCTTCGATTCTGTGCATGTTTGTTTCGGTTGGTTTCAGATGCTGCATTTGACAGTGTTTGTTTTAATTTTTATCTGTCTCGCCCCTCCTCATGTGTTGTGGTATTTTTATAAGTCTCTCCCCACCCCCCTCCAAAATCGCTGTTTATTTATTTATGATTAGGCGATACAGCCCACCCAGAGGCTCAAACTTTGCTCTCCAGCTCCACAGTCTGCAGCTTTATATGTTAAGCCACCTCCTCGCTTCAAGACAAGCCCCTTAAATGGGTTTATCCTTATTTCCCTCACCCAGTCACCCTCCTGTAAATGTGAATGTAAATGTAGTGCTTTTATATAGCGCACAAATCACCCTCAAAGGGGTCTCAAGGCGCTGTGCACATACCGTTGTGGAACCCTTCCTGGCCTTTCCCTGTGAAGTGCCCACTCCTGCCCCCCCTAAGGTGAAGCTAGGCATAAAGCCCACGAGTGAGTAGCTTTGGACACTTTTTAAACCACTCACGTTAATATTCCACTGCACATATAAAAGAAAAAATACCCGCTCCACTGTAATCAGGTGTCGAAGCACACCCTATTGGCACTCAGCCTTCGGGCTGGGACCCCGATGATGAAGCATGTCACCAACCAGGTTGGTGAGTGAGGGTCTTCCTAAAGGACTACCCATGTCCCAGGTTGGTTGGGCACTACGTGCACCAAAATACAAATTTATATTCAGAGGCCTTTTGAAAGTCTCACGGGGGTACTCTTCCATTTGTTGTTGAAATAATTGACAGAGCCCCAGGCCACAGTGGTATTTGTCTGCAGGGCGGTCAATATATTGGAACGCAAGAAAGCGCTTGCAATGACGGCTCTGTTTAAAAGGGGAGAGGACAGCTACTGATCGGCTGAAGCTCTGGTTCCTGTTCTCGAAGTTGTGCTTAGGGAGAAGGGGTCTGGCCTGCCTGTTCCCCCAGCTTGAAGTAGGTGATAACCTCTGCTAGTCTGTCAGTTCGCTCGCATATGTTAATTCCCGTTATGACGAATAGAAGACAAAGGTAGTGTCCACTTCTCCTATGCTTGCAGCTGTGCCCCACTCTTTCTTCCTCTTCCTCCCTCTTTTCTGTCTGTCTCGCTCCTCCTCCCTTTCTGAATGAAAACCGTGACTCCAAGAAACAGCTGGTACCCTCTCTTTACTCTCTCTGAGTGACATAACTGTGGTATCGCGCTGGATACATTCTAGTGTTCAGCCTGTTGTCACACACTGAACACCCACCCACCACAGGCGTCATCAGTCAGATGACCCTGCTAAATAAAAAGGGCTGAGCACACGTGCTAAGGGCCAGTTAACTAACCATCTACACTGTCTCTGTGTCACCTCATTTTAGCAGTATGAGGACCTTGGGCCCACATACCACATTGGCGACGAGGGGGCTGTGCCCGTGCGTGCAGCAGCCCAGCAGAAGAAGAAAAGTGGGAGAGAGCTGCCAGGTGGTATCCCCCCCCCCCTGCATGAACGGCGCCAAGAGGCCCGCCGGGCGTGGGATGAACCCCGGCCTGTATGCTAATGAGAAGGTGACTGGGAGCCCACCCCGCACCTCTCGAGCCCGTTGTGAGCCGCCCCCTGCTGTGGCAGAGCCCTGGAGCAAGGAGCAGACCAACCGGAGCCCACCCGCATCGGATGAGCCCGGCCGGTGAAGTGACTGTGTGATGCCCAAGGAGTGGGCCGAAGGTGAGGAGCTGCGTGCAGGGAGACCCCGGAGAGAAGTGCCCCAGTGTGTAATGGAGCCAGTTCTCCCCAGCAAAGCAAACATAGACGGTTGGTGTCCCAGTGCGAGTTGGCAATAGGAAGAGGATAAGCGAGGGCATGCTGTTCCCTCCATGGCAGACAAGCAAAGCATGCTGCCTCCCCTCCCACAAACTTCCCCAGAGTGTGAAGGCAACTGTGAAGTACCGCTGCATGCAGCCACAGTGCTGAAGCAAGTGGAAGGCTGCTGGGGGCATGATACAGCGAGGGTCCCACTCAGGGAGGAAAATAACAATAAAGACTTACCAAAAGGTGTACGGGTGAAACACTGCAAGCAGTGGCCATCACAGAAGGTGCTCTTTCCAGATGGCAGTGAGCACGAAGCCTGCAACGTTGTGGGAAGCCGAGGACAGTGAAAGTAAGCCTGAGTAAAGCAACCCTGCCATCTAGTGGCTATTTCCCGGTACTGCAGGGAGGAAGAAAAACACACCTGCAACAAGCCAAGGAAATTCCAGCCCCAGCACAGGACCGACTGTTTGCAGCCCGTGATTGAAGGACACAGATCACCAGGGGCAGGAAAAGAAAGGCAACCCTGAACAGTGAGTGCATGGAGAGTGCCTAAGAAGACTGCCACGCCCAAGTGGCGCCAAGTCATCACACATCCTTTGAGGATGAAAAGGGACGGCCCAGGAACGCGCCAGGAGTGCAGGAACTCTACACAGTTGTGGGCAAGTTACCCAAACCGGTTGACAGCGCACCGAATTAGACTGAAAGGACAGGAACAGCAGCTACAAATCCAGGAATAAAAGACTCAAAAGAGCGCGCAGCAAGTGCGCCCAAGGAAGCACACAAAGAGTGCAGTCAGAAGCGTGCTGTAGCACTGCGACCGCAGAGAGACGAAGGAATGATTGCGCAGACAGCCAGAAGCCGACCCCCCAGTTGGTCGCAAGGGAGAAGCCGACCACCCCGCTGGTTGCCTGGATGAAGAAGCCGACAACCCAGTTGGTCGCAAGGAAGAAGCCGACCACCCAGTTGGTCGCAAGGAAGAAGCCAACCACCCAGTTGGTCGTAAGGAAGAAGCCGACCACCCCGTTGGTCGCAAAGGAGGAAGAAGCCGACCACCCAGCCTGGTCGCAAGGGAGAAGAAGCCGATCACCAAGTCTGGGCGCAAGGGAGAAGAAGCTGACCACCCAGTTGGTTGCAAGGAGGAAGAAGCGAGCCACCCAGTCTGGTCGCAAGGGAAAAGAAGCCGATCACCCAGTTGGTCGCAAGGAGGAAGAAGCCGACCCGCCAGCTTGGTCGCAAGGATGATGCTGAACTGCAAGGGGTCAGCGAGCAAAGAGATCTGAGAAGATATCTGTGAAGAAGAAACGGAGGAGATGTCCACGAAGAAGACCCGGAAGAAGACTGAAGCCAAGTCTGATAGAACCAACTAAATGTCAGAAGTAATCGAGTGAGAGAAGGTTGCCACAACAGGTCCAGCCACAGAGTGAAGTGAAGACAGTGTCCTAATGCTTGGACAAGCCAGAGGGAAACATGTGGAGTGCACGCTACATGGATAAGCCTGGTTAGAGCGAGCAAACAGATAGAAGACCAGACCTGGTCACGAAGGAAGGAAGAGAAGACCAATCCTGAGTGGCACGACGCCACGATGAAGGAAGAAGAGAGGAAAGGAGAAGAGCAAAGAGGTGTGCGTGACAAGACCAACTCAACACACACCAGAAGGGGGACACCCGATGGGGAAAGTGGAAAGATGCATGGACATCCGAATACAGTACCTGGAAAGCATCAACACCACCGGGAGTACACATCTACGTGCAAACCCGAAGGTCACCCCAACAGAAGATCACCGCCTGTTTGCCCACTGAAGAAAACCAACATTCTGCTATCACTATCCAGGTGCATCATCGCCAAGGAGCATCTCACGACCGTAGTGACTCCACACACGCCCCAAACAACCAGAGGTCATAGAGGTGAATCACCCAGGGACCTTCTGTGCACCCCTGTCAACCTACAGCCTGCCGAAGTCGAACACACCCGGCCATTGGAAGATCCACCCTTGGGGACTACACAAGACTTGACCGTGGCCCTGTTGGGAGTTCCGCAGTGACCCCTAAGCGCGGCCTACACAAAGGCCCGCACAGCCCACACGGTCACGTGGCAGTCCAGGGGACAAGGGCCTCAACGGAGTTCCCGTACGAATGGAGCCCGAGTAGGGGGAGATGTGTCGGCCGTAGCTCCACGTCAGGCATGGGAAGCATGGAGGTTACGGTTGAAGACTGGTCACCCACAAGACTGCCAGAGGAAGGTGCAGAACCCAAGTCCAGACGGCGCCCAGACAACGACGCCACCCTCAGGGGCTACATGAGCGACTTGGCTGTGAATCCGTTGGCAGTTCCTCAGTGACGCCTTTGTGTAGCTCACGCGAAGCCCCGCATGGACCATACGGTCCCATGACAGCCAGCAAGGAAGGCCATCCAAGAGGCTGCAGTGGCAAAGGAGTCAAGGCGAGAGAGGCAAGTCGGATGTCGCTCAGCAGTCTGGAGTAAGGAAGGTCACCGAGCACGTCACCCCACAGGAAAGCCTCTCTCACAGAGACCGTCTCAGAATCCAAAGTGGATTTCACCACAGCTCCAGATGCATCAACACCGCGAGACCAGGCCGGTCTAAAGAACATCGCCAAGGCGGGTGAAGGCATCCCAACCATGCGGTTCGAGACTCCGGGTCGTCCAGTGAAAGGAGACACCCACGAGAGAGGGGTATCCGTGAGAGGGATATCCTGCAACTGCAGATCATTTTGGAGACAGCCATCAGTTGGAGAAAACACCTCAACCAGGATTACACAGTGGACAGCAGCACATCAATGATCCACCAGCATTCCATCTATACTTTTCACTGACTGCGGTGTCGGAAGAAAGGAACTGTAAAGCACATTTCCACGGTGCAAGTAGAAAAGGAGCACATCCACAGGGCACCTGAACATGGTGCCAAGGAGAACTAATGGTCCCCACTGCAAGGATACCCTCGCCGGCAGATAACCAGCAGCGCAGAGCAGCGCAGAGACTATGTGGAAGTCATTTGCTTTGAGTTATATTTGGTTTGCAATTTTGTATTTTCTCCCACAGGTTCGGACTTCATTTTGTTTGGACCTTCATTAAAGTTTGGGAGAGATGTAGTATCGCGCTGGATACGTTCTACTGTTCAGCATGTTGTCATACACTGAACACCCACCCACCACAGGCGTCATCAGTCAGATGACCCTGCTAAAGAAAAAGGGCTGAGCACACGTGCTCAGGGCCAGTTAACTAATCATCTACACTGTCTCCGTGTCAACTCATTTTAGCAGTATGAGGGCCTAGGGCCCAAATACCACAATAACGAGGGACAGTCCGGTTTGAATATCTGAAGGAAAACAAAGTGTCTGATATTTGTAAAAGGAACGTTCTGTACTGAAATCATGTAATTTTATGATGGCTTCTTTTTGGTTCTTGCGCTATTGCAAGGTTTCCTCACAGGAAGAAAATTAATTGACCGCAATTGTTTTGGGGTATTTTGGAGAAATGTGAGAGAGTAAAGAGACACCAGTATTTCCTTGTAAGCAGCTGTCATGGGGAGTTTGACCCCATTGGAGTAGATCAATTTCCGCTTACCACTCAAGACACTTTGCATCTGGTGTTCAGCACAAACGTTTTGCCACAGTATCGACACAGCTGCCTTACATGGCAAACGGTTACTCAAAGTATTAAGACTGTCGTTACTCCGATAACAATGTTTTAAGGGTGGAGACGTCAGTCGGCCCTGTATTTGTGATGAGTGAGTGACCTGTATTATTGTTAACATCAGTGCAAAGCACACAAACGGCTTTTGTTGCCAGATTTGGCCATGATTGTAAAGTAAGAGTAACTGACAACCCTAATATATATAGATACGTGGAATGATTTGGGGCTTAACCTGGTAGTAAGGTGTTAAAGTGAAGTATTATACGTTAACATGATCTTTTACCAGTAAGCAAGCATTGTGGGTAGCTGTTAATTTCATTAAGCTGTAGTGATTATTTTTTTTTTTCTGCAAGACATTGTTTTTGATCATATTCTCTTAGGCTTGAAACTCCCTTGTTAACTGGTCACTTATGTTTCAGTTCGGAGGCGATTTAACATCGGAATAGTTTTTGAAAAATGTTATGGCTATATTTTTTTCAAAGTGAGATGCAGCCATGGTATGTTGTTAACTGGTACTAAGAATTATCAGTTCAATAATATTTTTTTTAGATCTTGTATTTTCAGTGATCTGACCACCAAAGGCCCTGCTTTTATATTAAAAACAGAGCTTTGGACTATACCATTCCCTGCTGAATATTTCTCTCCATATATTCCCATACCTGGCGTGTCACGCAGTTTGGTGCTCACTTTCCCTCCATGTTAAAGAACAGTAGATGTTTCAGCACCCAGGCTAATATGCTGCATTGGTAAATGCATATAAAGTCGCAAAGGAGAGCCCGATGCATTGCAAATGCTTGTTTTAATGTTTCTTGCTGTTTCTTCTGTCGAGCCTGTGAGGTGCGCATTTTTTAGAAGAACTGCTTTTTATCCAGGTGTCAATAAATACCTCATACAATCATAGAAGGCGTGGGATCCTGGCAGCTGCTTTCTCATCTTGAAGGTCCACTTTACATATTTTAGTCCTATGGTGCTCGGCTACCTTTCATTCGTTCATGCCACAGAGCACAAACTCTATGAAGTCTGAGACCAGAGGCAGAGACTTAGAGCAAGTGTCTATTTACAGCCCAGTCCTTCACCCCTCCTCACTCCCCTGCCAAGGAGAACCATGCAACAAAAAACACAGACCCGGTGTGTTTTTTCTTTATTCTGAAATGCCAATAGGACTGAGACAGTTTCAGTTGAGTCATTTTCAATTCTGAATGCGTTGGCTAAACATTAACATGACTTTCTCAAATCCCAATCCTTTTGCCTTTCTGAAGTCCTGGGGTGGTCGCTGCCACGTACGCCCCAGCTTGCTCTATTACATGTGATGGAGGGGATTGGGTGCTACATTTATAAACGGCACCTGCTCCTGCTGGGCCTCACATTGGCGAAACGTGACATTGCCCAGATGTGGAAAAATGCACGGGCGCCGACTGTAGCTGCCTGGAAAAACGGGCTGGATTTCAATATGGGGCTGGAGAGGCCAATCTTTGTAGCGCTCGGATGCCCGCATAAGCACTACAAAATTTGGAAGCGGTGGGCTGACTATAGGGGCCTGTGGCTGGACCCGCTGATTGAACCAGATGATGTTACAGTGGATTGAGGGAGTGGATGGGGCGGGTGGGCCTGGCTCAGGTGGAGGGGAGGGTGGTCGGGGGAGTGTGTGTGCTTGGTGTGCATGGGTCTTGGTGGTGGCGGCGCAATCTGGGAGGTGGGAGGGGGAACAGTTGGAGTTCGGGGGGTTGTTGCTCTTTGTAATACCGATGGTATTGCTTGTTTTGTTTTTCTCACAATAAAGGTCAATTACTGCCACTTAACTATGTAATGTGATACTGCAGTAGACTCTGGGATGCAGAGTCATGCGGTCTTTGTGCAACTTGACGAATAAAATTTGTTTAAAAAAAAAAAATCCCATTCCTTCACATAAACTTGCACCCATTATTCCCTCTTCCACTAACAAAGCCAACCTGCAAACATGGCAAATGGTGAGTGGGGCTGGGAGTGCGTTGCCAGTGCCAGAAAGATCTGCAACTCGATCTCAAGGAGAATGCATGTCATCTTTTGAAATAGCAAATAGTTGACCGCAGGTGCACTGGAATGCAATCCGCTCCGAAGAGTTGATGTGGCTCAGATTGAAAGTCTTAAATTCATCTGCATCAACACCATTATCTATAAAGACAAGAAGCATTCAACTCCACATAATTCAACACCACACAATTAAATATCACACAGTTCCACAACACACAAATGCACACCAAAGAATTCCACTACACAAACCATTTCAACATCTCATAATTCTGCACCACACAATTCAACTCTACATCATTCCACTTCATACCCCATAATAACAATGCATCAAATTTAACTCCACAAATTTCCAGTCCGCTCAATACCACATAATTTCCACTTCACATAATGCCACTCAATGCAACATAATTCCAGACAATGCCACAGCACACAATTCAACACCACACAATTCCATACCACAAAACATAATTAAACTCCACTCCATACTACATAATTAAACTCCAGATAAATCTACTTCATTCTATATAAACTCCACATAAATGTACTCCACACCATGGCACATAATTCCACTGTACATATTTTCACTCAGTGCCACACAATTCCACACAACACAGTTCAACTTCACACAATTCCATTCCACCCCAGAAAATTCCACTCCACAACCCACAATTCCACTGCACGCCACAAAAATCCAATCCACACCACATAATTCGGCACCACAGCACATAGTTCCACGCAATAAATGCCACTTCACAACACACAATACCATTACACATAAGTCCACTACACTTGATACCACATAATTACTATCCACAGAATTCAATTGCACACACTTATCCAGCATTTCTTATATTAGTTCACTTCAGGTCTTTCAGCACGGTTTCTTTACCATAACTTTCCAAAAAATCCAAACCACAAACACACTCTCCTCCTCTTCTTTCTGTGTCTCATGTGTACACAAGCGCAGCCTCTTTATGCGCCTATAACCTTCTCTCAACCTTCATTCTCTCTTTCTCACACTCTTTCTACTACTGTATCTAGAGTTCATTCACCACTTTATATACAAACTACCTATCATTCTCAAACTTACTTTCTATTTTATACAGCTCTCATCCTTATCTATTCACCCTGCCACATATTTCCAATACACAAATACACTACACACCACATAATTCTACCCCACACAATTTCACAACTAACAATTCCAATTCAAACCACATAATTCTACTACAAACAAGATACATCCACTCCACTACATACAAAAAACATAAGTAAAAAACAATATAATTTATAACGCAATTAGCTCAATTTTAACCAAATGCGAGACCAATTGTATTGCAAATGCATGTTTATTATTTTCCCAAGGCTGTGAAACACCTGGATTATTTGACATCTTGTTCCTTGATTCAGGAGGATCTACCTATCCTGAGTTGCCATTGTCCACAGCCTGAGTTTATTGTACACCGTCGAGTTCTGGGGTTCTTTCATTTCCACAGCTTGAAATAGGAAATGGCCTTCTGTATTTGAGGGTCAGTCCACAGCTCCAATTTGCTGGCCTTGCGACCCATGTGTGTACATAGGTAGTAATCCCGATGCAGCACGGACTCAAAGCTGCTCCCCCTGTTTTCTATACGGTGCCAGAAGAGGGTGCGTTTTCCGGAATCGTCATCCACATTGTCTGGAGCTTTTTCATGCGTCTGACGAGGATGGTGGAGAGACAGAGAGCGAGATAGAAAGAGACTTAATTGCACAGAATTTGCATGCTTAAGACATATATTTTGCAAGAAAAAGTCACATTTTAACCTTATTACCCAACCCCATTGTACTCGCGTATCCTTAACTCCCATCCCCACTATCCCTGTATGAAGGAGCATAGGCCCACATGCATCATTGTGACATTTTGCACTTCCTAATTTGCGAAAAATAAGGAATCGCAAATTAGGAAGTGCAAAATGCTATGCATCATTATTTTCGGTATTCATTTGTGATTCGGTAAAAATCGCAATTTTTACCGAATCCCAAATGAATACCGAATTCTTAAGTTAATTTTCGCAATTCCCATTGATTCCTATGGGCCAAAAGGCCCATAGGAGTCAATGGGAATTGCGAGTGGCACTTTGAAAATTTCATGGGTGCAGGGGGGGGTCCAAAGGACCCCCCCATGCACCCCTGAAATGTATTTTTCGCATCATGTTTCACACACACATGTCCTAAGGACATGTGTGTGTGAAACATGAATGTTGAAAAAAAAACATTTTAAGCATTTTAAACACTTTTTCCAAATTTACCGAGTGGTTCAACCACTCGGTAAATTTGGCATCCTAATTGCGAATTTACAGTTTTAAATTTAATGATGCATTGCTTTTAAGAAATCGCACATCTGCGACTTCTTAAAAGCACCCGCAATTTTAGAACTCGCAAACATGTTACGAATTCTAAAATTGCTTCATGCATCCCAAAAAGCACTTTTGCATTCGCAAACAGCCGATTTTAAGGAATCGCACCGTTTGCGACTACAAAAATGCTTGATGCATGTGGGCCCTTATGTATGTGAATGAGATATAGAGGAGCCATTGCATCTACCACATGGCATACAGCGATTTTGGTTTCTCCTAAGACAGGATTTGTTGCCATTAAACAATCTATTGGCAAAGTGGTATGGTGCTCGTGCAATTTGTAATTTTTGCAACTTGTCCACCCAGGATCGCTTGCACGTTCTCTTCATATGCCCTGTATTGCGCCCATTTCGGCGTAAGTGGTTAAGATATGTATGTTTGCAATTGGATATTTTAAATGCTAACTCTTTCTTACTTGCATTGTATAATCCCCCAAATGAAATCTTTTGTTTTAATATTTTTAACTTTTTTAAATGTTTTTTAGCTGTTTATTGATGGCTTTTGTAGTATGTGAATCTGATTACTCTGTATTTTTGTAAACATTGTAGACGTCCTTCTTGCATTGAATGGGTCTTGTTTTGTGTATGGTTTTTATGTGGATGTTCCCGGAGCTCCAAAACATAATAAAAGAATTGAATATATTTTGCAAGAAAAAGTCGCATTTTAACCTTATTACCCAACCCCATTGTACTCGCGTACCCTTAACTCCCATCCCCACTATCCCTGTATGATGGAGCATAATGTATGTGAATGAGATATAGAGGAGCCATTTTGATGAATTCTCAAGAGTTTCTATCACTGGGCAGCTAAGTAGCTATAATGATAGTGAATTTAAATAGTGATGCCACGATTGTTTCTTTGTGTGAAAATATAGTCAGTGCCAGCTCTGAGGACATAATTGATCGGCTGTTGTTATGGTCACGAGGTCTCATTTCAGGTTTAGAGCTTCTTTTATGCCATTATTTGATGCGTACACTATGATGGCGTTAGGTTTTTTGTTTGTAGAAAACGTCAATTTTCAATGCTATGCATGTTTATGTATATATTTTTATATTTTATATTGTGTAATGTGGTGCTGTGTCAGTGCCTTTACTCTTTGAAATTCATTTCATTCTAGATTATGCAGCAGTCACTATTGACACTCTCTTTAATTTCTCTTTAACTTTAGATAATTCAGAGAATTTCATTGTTTTTCTAGAGATGTACGGCTTGAAGATCAGCATGAGAATGCAGACAACTACCTCGGCAAAATTGTGCCAGGGCAGCTGTGCGTGTTCTGGGCATCCTTCCCATATATTTTTTAGTATGAAGGAGGCCTTGGAAAGCGAAAAGCTGGACCTGTGTCCCCTAAGTGATTGCAAACAGGGCACTGGGGCAGCTATCAGCAGTCTGAAGAAGGACTGGGGAGCTGAGAACGTCCTCCACATCAACTGTAACACAGAGAAAGTGACCTACCATATCACTTCGCCTTATGGCCTATGATATGTAGACATGTCAACCAGAAATGTTCAAATCCGATGAGAAGAAAACAAGGGTATAATAAGCCGCCACAGCTCAACTAACAAAAACCTGGACGCTGTCTTGAAATGGGACATAATGAGAATGACCTCAAATGGATCATACTATAAAAACCTCATCTCACTCCTGATCCAAGCTCCACGACCGGGAGACGATTCACCAGAGAATAACAATGGATTTTTAAACTCAGATCACATTTTACTGGGTTGAAAGATGACATTCCATAGATTGAGTAAACATTCTTCTGAAGTGAGTCCACCTCTATCCACACCTTAAATGAGCTGATCCCGCTTTATATGTGTAAATCTTCTTCACTTGAGTACAATAATGTGACATTTTCCACACATTACTTAAAATTATGCTTTTATAACCCTAGCATTCATACAGCATTTACGTTTATTGTTGACCAATCATTTCATTCCGGTTTTTCAAACAATATATTTTTTTTAGAAATATCCATCTGGATAATATGTATAGTATAGTATAGTATAATAGTATAGACCTCCGATGACCACAAAACCTGGTTTGTTCACTGCGAAAACTATGCAAAAAATAAAAATAAATGTAAGTCGTAGTGCCCACCTCACCCTCCGCAGGACATCTCTCTTTCTGGAGGGTTTAGCATAAACCCAAGATTGCCTCACCGATTCTAGAACCCCTCCACATTTCTTCAGGACTGAGGTACCATTAGCTCCTGACACCTCGCGAGTTGAACATCAGCCCTCACCCTTCGTCCAAAGAGCTGGCACTATCCACATGTTCACAATAGCATTTGAGCGCCACATTGGCATATTGTTAACATATTACACATGGGCAACATCTCTCTTGAATGTGAAAAGGTCAGCGTAAATGAGGTCACTGCCTTTTGTCTGTGGCTAATGCAAATTTACAGTCCTTTTGATAAAATGGCGGAACATGACATGGGATTAAGGAGGTACATATGGACTTGAGCTCATGAGTTGCTGGGTGACTTCATATAGAAACGTTGCAGATACCGTGATGATCAAAGAGAAACATAGTTTCAAGCATCAAAAAACCTAGAAATAACAGACAGCGTAGAGATGTTCATGTTCACACCCTGTGGTCTTTGGACAGCTCATGGTGCTGTGTTTTGCACGGTGGCTGGTGGGGCCACGAGGAGATAATGAGCCGGGCTTCCATCATGCTGTTTCTGAGTGTATTAAGGCGAGTTTAAAGGGCTCACTTGAGATCTAGAAGGTTGCTGTTGTCTCTGATTTGAATGACAATGTCAAGCTACAGGAGAGGAATGTGCAGTTTGAAGGACCTGAACCTTGTGAAGCTCATGGTGGTTTAGGTGCTAGTAGTAGGTGGAGGTTTGCATGGCGCAAGGTGTGGGATGTGGTGCGGTGAGTAACCAGTTGGTCTGCTAAGTCTGACAGTGTTGTGCTAGGCCTCCCCGGGGCTCAAGAGTCACAAAGCTGACGATTGTAGTACTTTGTGTCCAAAGGCAAAAGGAAGCTGATCATCCACACCCAGGCCGGGCGCAAATACCAAGCGAAGGCACAGGCAGGGGCTGCCGACCACGAAAGGCGAGGGCAGGAACAAGTGCAGGCAGCAGTGCCTGACAACCATGCAATGTATCACTCTGACCCCAGACTCTTCCACCCAGGAGTTCACCCTCTATAACTCTCAGCCAATGAGAAGAAGACATGTGGGCCAGCAGGATTAGTAGAGCCTCCATCAGAGCTCAGGGGAAGACTCGACATCAATATGAGCAGTGGAAATCAGTTGTGGCAGAAGTTATGTGACACCCTCACTTTTGACACACACACAATACAACATATAGCACTGTACAAGCAAGTCGAGGGCACTATGGAAGGAACTCTGGATGCACAATGTATGTAGTACTGTGTGGTGCACCTACTGTCAGACACACCAACAGGAGGGTAGCAGAGCAGACTGCTGAGCTCCTCTTCCTTTCACCCTCCGAGCTGGTGGAAATCTGCCCCATATGGCCCAGCCCTCCCTGGGGCCAATCAGTGCTGGATAACTGCAAGGAAATCCTATCTTTTCTACTGAAAGAAGGGAATACCTGTAGGGGAAATAACAAAAAAAACCTGAGCACTACCGACATATAAATGGGGTACAACTCAAATGAGGAGTTAAGAGGCCAGATGTACAAAGCCATTTTGCAAATGCAAACCCTGCTATTTGCAAAATCACGGGGTTCGCGACTTGAAAAAGGCGTTTTTCTATTTACTCAACTAATTTTGCAGGTCGGAAAAGCCTTGCCGACACACAAAATGGGCTTTATGATTCACTCCGAATTGCAATTAGCAGTGGGCGTGAAGTGGCGGACCCGCCTATCTGCAAGTCACAATGGAATGTATCAATATCTTGTATTGCAACTGCAGTCACAAATAATTGATGAATTAGTGACCTCTCAAAGGAGGTGGTGTCTCCTTGTTCCACCCTTCTCTTTGTGAATGCTGATGAAACCTCAGGGGAAGAAGGTAGTACTGAAGGGAGCCCCGGTTTCTTTCAGGAACAAGAGCTGCCTTGAAGAATCCTGATGCATTTTCGCTCCTAGCATATTGTATCCCTGCTTCCAACCTCTATCGTTCCCACTGCTGGTGATCTGCTAAATGATACGGTGTAAATCACAATTTTTTGTTTTGGGTGATATATTGGTCACAATGTGATATCACTTTAGTGCAGGCTTAAGAGGGTGGGAGCCTTTAATTTACCATGCAGCATAATACTTCTCTCCACTCACGCTCTGCACTAGAAATAGAACCCCCACCACCATCACTCACCTCCATAGTCAACGAGGGTGGGGTCCCTGCCCCGCATGCCAGGTAGCGGTCTGTCCCTGACAAATTCAGAGCAACTGCAATCCTGTTCCTACCCAGGACCCGAAATGCTCTTCTGACTTTTGCGTTTGCACTCTCCAGTGCGGTGGGCGATGAGGCGGCATCCTCCTCAAGTCTGGCCATACGGAGATGTGGTGCTGGAGCTTCTGGAAACTCCTCCATCCCGGAGAGTGACTCCGGGTCATGTACACGTTTCTCCAGCTCATAGAGTGACTCCGAGCCCCCAAGAATGTCCTCCAGGACAGAGCGGAACATGTCATCTTCTAGAAACTTCTCCAGGATGGTGAATGATTTGGAGGTGCTGCCAACCATTAGATCGGCTCCATCAGATGCGTACATGTGGATGTCCAGGGTATCTGTGAAAAAAGAGATTAACACAGAGTGTCACTACTCCAGCTCTGTGGGGGCTGCAGGCTAGCATACAGGAACCCTCTTTTGGTGTGTGGATCTGGCAGATGGGAGCCAGGGAAAAACAAATGACCTGTGGGGTAATATCAGTGTGGGATTTTCAGATAAGCCTCTAATTAGGCCTTTATACTATGGCGTTAAACTATGGAGAACACAATGCTTTTGGTACCCCCTGATCGACCATTTCCACCACAAGAAAAGGTGAAATTCCCTACCCTCCTGAAAGAGGTCATCCCACACCATCTCACGAGCAGTGATGGAAGGAAGAGGCATTCATTTCTCTTCATTAGCATGTCTCAGACATTATTTCCTAGTATGTTTATCACATTTAAATGTTCCCTAATACAATATGACCCTAATGTTGACTGAAAGGATGTTTTAAGAAATATTATGCGTTTCTCTCTTTTCCCCTTATCTGTGTGTGCTGCAAATACCTGACATCATGTCAGTCTTGGCCCATGGAGCATTTTCGTGACAACTCTTCTCGACGCTTAACAATTAAAACAAAGGTATTTATATTTGGAACGGTTTGCACTGCACATTTTAACCTGGTCTTAATTTCAGCACTTTGAAATCTGAGACGTTTTTTTCTGGTTTACATTTCAGGGGCATTGACACAAACAATAATGCAAGTACCCACGTAGACCCCCTAGGAACTCAATAGGATCCTTTGCACCTGAAGAAGCTCCCTGCACATTCAGGCAGTGAAACGTATCGACCCAACTTGTAAACAAACTCCACATTTACCGCATTTTCAACATATGTTAGCCTACAAATTATTAAAGTAGTACAGTGTTTCCTGGGCACGTTCATATGTGTTTACTCCTTACCTGATCTTTAATTATAGGGTCCTCTCAGACACATTCATTGAGTGCACTACCCACACAGAGCTGGCAGGCTCCCAGGACAGACAGGAGGCCCACCTTACCCAGCGCAGAGACACACACCACCAGCATGAAGTGGAGAAGCGTGGCTCAGTGGTTAGAGGCGGCAGACCCAGAAGCTGAGATCGGCCGTGGACCAGGGTTCGATTCCCCGCCCCGGCGGGTCTCGGGCTCAAAAATTCCACGGAGTCGACAATTCTCGCTCTGGTGCCTACTCGACTCACGGGGTCACACTCTGCGACTCTGGGCAATAGCTTGCTTAATCTCCACTACGGCCCCTCGCGGCGGGATGCCTGGCTTTCAACTTGTGGATACCCGGCTGGGGTATCTCACAGGAGAATACCAGGACGGGTTCCCTAAGCAAGCGCCTTGAGGCCCCTGGGTTAAAGTGCGCTATATAAATCGAAACACATTCACACACATTTACACATGACCACCTACAACCATTCGAACTAGTTCCAAATTCATAGCATGTCAGGCCCCAGTAAAACGGGAGTACACCGATGATGAGAAGCTGTGGCAAAGCAGAACAGATCTGTGCACCCACCGGTCGCTCCAGGATGCAGCAGTTACCTTTACCACCTACCTTAACCATGTATTTTGAAGCACCCAACTGCTATGACCTGGGTGACTGAAATGGGGAAAACATTTTCTCCCTTCTACTAGTAGTGAGAGATACTTCAACTTCTGATAATTCTCTTAGAAGGCTAGAGTATGTATAGCTTCCATTTGTCTTTAGGGCCACGTATGTTCTGATACTTAAGGGAGACTGAGGTGCATTAGTCCTCCGTTCCTCGCACTCCTTTGAATATAGAGAATGTTTACTACCCCAGGACTCGACAAGCAGCCTCCCAAAATGACTTTTTACTTATGCTGAAAAACATTACAACTGGGAACTTAAATATGGCATTGATGGCCCTGCCCAAGAACAAAACTATATTTTCAACTGCAGCAGCAACAGTCAACTTAGATCTCTTGTGCTGGACCGAAGCATACCACCCCGGGTCAGGCCTTCTGCATCAAGGTGGAATCACCAAGCCAGACATCAGTCTGCCTGGCAGAGCAAGCTCTATTGAGCCCTGACATTTACTCTTTAGTGACCCTTGTCAGAAAAGGATTCAAATATTCTGAACATTTCTGACACTTGTGTACGTGGGCAGGAAGCCCCCATTCCTGGTAGTGTTTGCTCAATCTTCCCCTGTACCCAGTGAACTCCCAAACACTCCATCTTATCTAAGACCTACAGTAAGAACACATTCGAGTGGCCCCATGACAGATAGTGGCTTGGGGCCCCTCATGGTGGTTGAGTGTGTATGCCATCGCTATCCTGGTGTCTGTCCTAGTATGGATCTGCAAACTGGAGGTCGGCGTGGCTTGGAAGCCGATGGAGCAGGCTGTGGGCGCTGAGCTCCGCACAGATGCCCACATTAATCCTGAACAAGCATGGTGCCCTGGCGTGTCGAACGGTGCTGGGAACGAGCCGCGGGGTGCTGAGCTTACTTGGCACTCGCACAGATGAAAATCGGGCTCCGAGTCGTTCTCTGGGCTGGTCTGTCGATGGAGGTTGCTGGCTCCGGTGCGGCACAAAATGGCGGCGGCTCTACTGCAGAATACCCGACCCTGGGCCGGAGGCTGGTGAGAGCTGCCGTCTGAAGACAGGAAACTGTGTATCACTGTAGGACCTTGCTGGGAATCATGCCGAGTTCTGGGCGGCATCTGGGAGTTGGAGCGGTGAAGGAGGACGCGCCCTGCACCATGGAGGCTCCCCGCGGGAGCTGACTGCAGGGCGGTGCAGACTGTGTCCGGCTGCGAGGTGCTGGGAGTCCAGAAAGCTGAGGCTGCGCCGAGCAGACAGGGGAAGGTGCGGAGGAACGACTGGTCCAGGACGCCGTTGCGGAGGCTGTGTTACCACCAAACCAGCCGTGGTGAGTGGGGCGCGATCTAACACGGGCCCCTGGCTGCGGTGGCGGAAGGGGGCCTACGGGGGCGGTCGCATCCTGTGAGCTGAGGCGGGGAGCACACAAAAACGGGAGAAGGGTGGCCCTGAGCGGGGGGGACTTCAATTACGCAAAAGAGAAGAGGAAGAGGTAGGGGAGGAAGGCCTCCGTGTATTCAACGAACTTTGGCTGGGCTACCACTGGCCCCATGCAATGACTGTCGGTGCAAGCCCTGATGCGCGCTTAGAAACCTTACTGCACCAGTTCTGTCCTCCTACGAACCAGAGACTCCAGTTGGGCCTGAACTCTGCTCCCGGACGGCCCCAGGTGGGGCTGAAGTAGTGACAGAGTGCGGCCCCCGGGGGAAGTAGGGTCGCAGACCAGTCTTCCCTCGGGGTTTTCGCGCAAGGCACGGAAGGACAAGGTGGAGGGCGGGACTACAGGGGTTAAGGGAAGGGGTGGGATTGGGGAGGGCATATAAGGTGTCAGGAGAGGAAGATCCGGCCTCTTCCTGACACCTGTGCATCACCGGGAGGACATTTTATGTTTGTTAGTTTTTTAGGGCCGTTTAGAGCTGGCTGATTTGTCGATCAGCAGGCAGATGGAGGGTTTGGCTGGTTGTCTGGCAGTCTCCGGGGGATGCCCCCTGGGGAGTTTCTGGTGCGGCGGTGTTTTCGCCACGAGGCGAGTGAGGACGGGAATGTCGATCGGGAGCAGCCCCTGGCCCGGTTGGGGGATTCGGCGTGCAGTGAGTAGGTGTGCGGAGCGGCGGGAATGCATGGCGGCCGTGGCGGGAATTGGTAGATGATGCCGGGTCACCCTGTCTGGGAGCGGGTGGGGGGGGGGCCCCGCCTTGCGCGCGCGTTTCTCTTTCCCCCAGGTTTTTCCTCAGGCTTCTCCTGGGGTTTTCCGTCGCGCTGCGTTGGCCTGCGGGGGGGAGGGGCCTGGGGGTTCGGTGTGGGAGGCCGCGGGGGGGGGGCTCGCTGCGGGGGTGGGGGGAGGGGGGTTTTCTTTCCACTCTTTGTCCGCTGTCCTGGGGGGGGGGCTTACTCTGCGTGCCTGGGGGGAGGGTGGGAACGGTCCTGGGTCAGGCTGTGGGTACATTTTGGTTGCCACTGCTCCTCATTTTGCGGGGGACCCCCGTTCGCTTTAGGAGATGGGTGGCTAAACTTGGTGGCGGCATTCATCAGCTGATCGGCACGGGGCGTTTCGAGAGTTTTGGCAGCGGAGAACGGAGCCGGCAGCGGTCCAGCAGGCACCCACTTAATTTTGGCGGCAAGGCGGGGCGTGGGCCGGTCCACCCTGGGAGCCCGCGCTTTTCAAGTTGGTCACGGGCGGGTCCCGGTGGAGTTTGTTGACGCGCGCAACTGGGTATCTGGGACTAGGTGAGGGACGGCCAAGACGGCGCGAGGCCCGGTGGTGCTTGGGCCTACCGGGTTGTGGCGACCTGGTGGAGGGAGCGGAATACGGACGGTGCCCCAGCGCGACAACAGGTGATGCCAGCGGGGCGCACTACGGCCTCCATACGCTGGTCCGAAGCAGTAGGGGGGTCCGTGGCGGCCTGCCCTCCACCGGGGTATTCGCGCAGCATCAGATACACCTTTTATCCAGACACTGTTACTTATGTTTTGTGTATGAGTTGGCATGGTTGTGGTGTGGGAAATGCTTGGGGTCAGGTGGTGTGGTTGCGAAGGGAGCGGTGGGGCTCTGCGGGTGCTGTGTGATGGGGATGTTGAGTTCACTGGTTTGGGGGGGGTTCATGGTGCCAGGATTGTTCTTTCTTGTGGTAGGGGTCAGGGGGCCAAGGTGGGACATTCGGGCACGGCCACGATGGGCATGGCGCCTATAAGTAAAGGGGCGTTGTGCTGGGGCAGCCCTTATGTGCGCAATTAAGGCTGCGGACTGGGGGATGTGGACAGCTTGGGGGGGATCCTGGCGATTCAGGGGCAATGTGCTGTAATTGTAGGGGGATGTGCTGGGGGATACCAGGGCTGCGGCGGCAGGGGTCCTGATGGGAGCACAGTGTGGGTGACATGATTCACAGCGGTTTGCTGAACAGCGGGAGGACTGGGATGGCCGGTTGACTCCCTAGTGGCATTTGGACGTGACATTGGCTTTCAGGCGGGTGGGGGGCTCTGGGGTCTGGATGCTTACACTGGCAGGGAAGGATGTTCCGGCGAGATTCGGACGCTACCCGCAGCAGTACGGGCATAGCGGCACCACGTGGGTGCAAGGTTGGAGCAGTGAAGGGGGTACTGAATGCGCCGGGGAGGCGGAAGCCAGGTTTTGGGGTGCCGTGTAGGTGGCGGTGGGCTTCACATCTTGGATTAGCTTGGCGGGGGGATTTTCGCGCGAAGGTTGGGGAATTTTTGTGTCGGGCTATGCGGGAGGGTGAGTGGTTTTCGTCCCCGGGAATTGGAGGCTTGCCAGTCGATGGGGCGGGAAAGGAGTGCAGGGGTGAATTCACAACCTCTAACAGCAGACTCAGGCCTGGGAGAGTTTTCAAAGGATGGGCGTGGTATGGCGGTGAGCGTCTGACGCGTCGGCCATGGCGGGGGTAATTTTTGGCAGGATGGTTTGGGAGTGGTGTTTTTTCCAAAGGAAGGAGGAGTTTATGATGGAAGCGTTTGCGGGGATGTACAGGGCAGCTCGGGGGTGGTCCTGTTGGACACGTGTGCATGAGTAGTTGAGGGCTGGGAGCAAGGGGGCCTTTTTGGTGGGGGGGTGGCCGAGGTGGTACGGGAAGATGTGGCGTGGTGGTAGCGGTATTGGGGCCACTGTGTGCTGGGGTCTTGGGGGGGAGAGGGGGGTTTCTTTGCGTTGACCTGGGTGCGTGGTACTGCGCGCCACGGTGGCGGGGGTTGTGGTTTAGAACTACTTGCAGATCCGAAGGGACCGAGGGGAGGTAGGTTGGACCGCGGGGGGCAGGTTGGTAGTGCCAAATTAGGGTGCAGGCTTGCGAACGGAGCAGCTGAGGTGCGGTGTAGTTGTGGCAGAGGTGTGCACAGGCATGAGGGCACTAAGGGCCTGGCATATTGGTGTCGGTTTGTGCGGGGGCAAGGGTGAGTGTCGGACGATCACCGAGGATTCCGAGTGCAGTTAGTTGGAGGGAGGGAGTCGTCTTTCGACGGGGGAGACGTTTCGCCTGGGATTTGCTGGTCATGTGCGTAACTGGAATGTTCTGTGGTGGGACGGTCTGGAGAGGAGTGTGGTTCTTGGGGGCTCGGGCGGCAACAGCTGTGTTGTCCTGTGGGGGTCCTGGGGAGTGGGGGGCACTGGTGGGGTGGTGGGTGCAGGCGGTGCCTGTGGCGGTGTGGGTACTGGGGACATGGGGTTTGTCTTGAAGAGGAGATCGGGTCAACGGCCGTTAGAGGGCTGGGGGTACGTCATATATTTTACAGGACTGATCTTTCTTTTCTACCAAGGGGTCTGGAAGTTGAGCGGGAGCCAGGGCAGTCGCCTGGATGGGTGTGGCCTTTTTCTCCCCGATTTGGTTGACGGTGGAGGCGTACTAGCGGGTGTGTGGACATTACTGGGTGGGGTCCACGATTGTTGGGTGGTGACCTGTTGAGAGATCGGGTCGGACAACATTTGTGGGGGGGGGATGTTGGTACCAGTGCGGTCACCGTTGGGCACAGGAAATGGGAGGTTGCCCTGATTTTTGGATACATGATGGGGGTGAGTTTACTGGGATATGTCAGGTCTGGCGTGATCCTGGGATGCTTCGCAGGGATGTGTTTCCAGTGAACGGAACATGGGGCATCATGGACAGACACATGTTTTGTGCTTGGGGGAGACTGTTGGGGGTCAAGGATGTGGGGGTTCAGGCCATGGCGCCCGGGGTGATGGGACTGTTTGGGGCGAGATAGAAGGTGGGGGCCTTTTTCACGGGGAGCCGCCTGTCGCGGTCCAGGAATGGTCAGGACTGTAACTCGCTTACATTCGAATGGAGGTGCAGGCTGTGGATGGTCGTCCACGGGGGGGGGTCACCTAACAGGAACGGAGTTGGCCCGGGACCACCTGGGGACGGATTGCTGGCCCGGTTGGGTGAATAGTTGTTCACTGCGGGTAGGGGGGGATCCACAGTTGGCTGTCCACCGCAGGACGTTCTGAGAGATGGGGGGGTGACCGGCTTGAGTTTGATGCCTTAACAATGACTGGATTTTATTTACATTGAGATTCCTTTATGGTGTGCAACTGTTATGGTTTGCCAAGGGATAGAAGGACTGTGGTACAAGGGGTGGATGGTCGTTTACCTCAGAAGTGGGGTGGGGGAATGGCTGGGGTGGCCAATGATTTGTCCGGGGTTGTTGGTTTTGGTGGCCTCGGGCACAATGGTGGACGGTCGTTCACCGCAATGGGGGGGGCGCTTACCCAACGCACAGTGACATGCAGGATGTAGTGAGGATGAACTGGCGGTGGCTTCATGCTTCCCTAAGATCAGACTTGGTTTCACTGACATGACATGATCATATACGATCACGTCACATGCTAGAATGCTTCTTTGTCATCTTGAACTTCTAGGGTTACTCGGTATTTGCAGACGTGAGCACTTCCATTTAGAAAGGGGACGGTCTTACATGTTGCACAGCCTTTGGGGTGGGGGGTGCACCTTTATGGTCCGGGAGCGGGATTGGCAATGGTTGTCGAAGGGGAAAAGGACGGTTGACCAGGGGGTGGATGGTCGTCCACCTCGGGAGGAAAAGGGGCACATTGGATGGCCAATACAGTGGTCCGGAGTGGTCGATGGTTCTGCTGGGATGTGTACAGGTGGTGGATGCAGGCCAGGTGGTGGATGGCCATTCACCGCGGGGGAAGTGGATTTTTCAGACAAATGATTGGGTCCAGACATGTTGCTGGTATGCGGGCGTTGGGCGCGGTGGTGGATGGCCGTTCACCACGCAGGGTGTGGCCCCATGGGATGTTTTGTGTACCCCGCATGCAGGCGCAGGTGGGAATGATACAGGAATATCGCAGCGTCGAGAGCAGTTTTCTTGGTGGATTTTGCCAGGGGACGTCCCTGTATGACAGGGGACGCATGGTCGGTGGATGGTCGTTCACCGGGTGCTGCTGCAGGGAGGTTGCCTTTGGGCACGGGACTGAAGGGCGCGTGGGCCCGTGGCTGGAAGGGCACCTTTCGCGATTAATGTTTCTATCGGGAGTGGTAATTTTGCTGCTGGATCCGGGATGAGGTGGTGGATTGTCGTCCACTGGAAGGCTTTGAGTGAGGCTGGCAGGAGGCGAAAGGTGCGCAGGACAATGGGGGGGGTGGGGCAGGTAACCACCATCCGGGGGTTCCCTGGGTGGCGGTACTTTGGAGGGGTAGAGAGTCACATACGGGTGGATCCACCCCTCGGGTGGGGGGAGAACAGTACACAGGTGACTGATAGTGGGGCACGGGAGGCAATGAGCAATAAAGGCAAAGTCAACAGAGGATGCTTGGAGGGCAAGTGAAGGTGAGAATGGGGAGAGGAAGGAGGTTATCGAGTGAATGGGTGAAGAGTCAGACAGGTGAGAGGGTTTTGGAAAGCCAGAATGGAGAATGCGTGGGGATGGGATGGAAACGTATATTTCATGCATTGATGTACTGTTAATAAGTCTAAATGATTATGGAAACGTATATTTCATCCATTGATGTACTGTTAATAAGTCTAAATGATTATGGAAATGTATATTTTCATCCATTGATGTACTGTTAATAAGTCTAAATGATTGCAACCATGTCCTAATAAATGGCCTTTTACACTTCAAGTAACCGCGTGGAGTGTAGGTATTGCGCGATCTGGGTTTGCTGACACGTGCCAGGTCGAGGTGCATGGCTCCCCTGGTAGTGTACTCCTTTGATGTATGGTGCCCTGGTAAGCTCTGCTGCAGTGGGGGACATTGTTGACACAGCTTCCAAAGGGTCCACAGCTATGGTCCCTCCCTAACTGCTGTCGGGCATGAACATGAGGCACAGTACTTTATTTAGTTGTAGCTGAACGGGGCAGAACCACGCCTGTAGGACGCAAGACTGCACTGTCATAGGACCGCGAACCTCCAACTTCATAAGACACATGCCACTGTGAGAGGAATTAGCCTACGCAGAGGAGAGCTGGCGGGCTGAGTATATAGGGGTGAGATATTGATGAAAGTAACAGCTAGAGGCGGTTGACATGCCGGGGCACCACCAGGGCTGGGTCTTGGAACAGCAACCATGTGGCAGATATCGCAGATAGGTTTCAGTCCTGGACTCAACCGCGTTGCTCTCGGTCATTGGATGACCCCTGGATTCTGAGCACAGTGACAATCCTTAAATCATTGTATAGGGTCTGAAGAGCCAAACCATGGGGAAACTTAGAGGGATACAGGGAGGCACACCACAAACACCAGACAGCGAAACGCCAGAGACTGACAGATTGGACAACCTGGGGACACGCAGGACCCCGCAATGCAGCAACAATTTGATCGAATACTAGTAGCGATTGCGGATTCTCGCACGGCCTTACAACAAGATATTGCACAGGTGGCAACAGGGCCGGGCCTACTGCGAGCGGATCACTCTAAATCATGCGCTAGGGTAAAACAGGTGGAGGCGACACTACAAGAAGTGGCGCCGGCCCACAGTGTATTGGAGAATAAAATGACGGTTGCCCTGGATCGAATACAGGCTTTAGAACGACGTGCCGAGGACGCTGAAAGTCGAAATTGGCGCAACAACGTTTCTCTCTCTCTCTCTCTCTCTCTCTGTCTCTCTCTCTCTCTCTCTCTCTCCTTCCGTCCCTCTCCCTCACTCCCCTTCCCTCACCCTTCCTCACCCTCACTCCCCTTCCCTCACCCTTCCTCACCCTCACTCCCCTTCCCTCACCCTCACTCCCCTTCCCTCATTCTGCAGGATGAGGGAACTCATTTTTGCGTCTGCAAAATGAATGAGACGCCCCTTTCACTCGTTGTTTTATGTTTGATATCATATTTTGTATAGTAAACCATTATCAGATCTCTCCAACAGCTTGTAACGTATTCTTGTCAACCTGCAATGTGGCAACTGCTGTAAGCGACATTTAATGTCTGCCCAGTGCCCACATTACTTCTGAGATGTTATTTTGGCAGGGCCTGCGTGGACTGTGAGGTGATGGAAGGAGGGGAGGGAGGGGGGCAGCGGGGAGTATAGGGTAGGCGCTGAGGCTCGCGGTCTCCACTGCTGACTTCTGTGTGAATCACTCTTTCTTCTTATGGGTAGGGGGAAGCTGCGGACAAGAAACGGCATGTATGGATGTGAACAGAGAATTTATTGCAGGAGTGGTTGCTTAGCAAACGATTTGTTGAGAGACAGGTGATGATCACCCATGCTATGCAGATAGGGCCTACACATTGGGTAGTGTGTTACAGGTCACACAGGCGTTTTTTGGCAGGGTGACTCAGGTATTCAGCCTTCCCAGGTTTAGAAATTGAGTACAGTTACATTGGGTGACATGGTGACCTGATAGCAAGCACTACATAAAAACAAGTACTTGTTCCCAAAAATGAGTGCAGCTGGCCCCCGCCGGCTCAAATTAAGTACTGACAATTGCTGTGTCGCCAGGTTCACATGCCGTGTTCTCTCATAAACAACCTACCTCCATCCTCGGCCCTAGCACGAACCTGCAAAACGGCACCGCACAAACTACCTCATCCACCTCTCGCTTCCACCACATGCTTCACACACCCACTCACCAATTTATGTGTGCTCAACCCTGACACTCAAACCCTACCTCGCCCCTCAAGCTCACCCTTCCTCTCTCCTTCAGCCAGTTTCACATCCATTCACCTTTCACTTTCATCACATACACACCCTCGCACACAACCACCAATCTACGTGTGCCACACCCTCCCCCATAAGTGCGCTGGGGATGCTCAGACGTGGGTCCCAGGCACTCCACACCACTGGAGTCAAGCTAGCCGGGCTGATGAGAGGTGTTACCTCGAAACCGGTCTGGTCCTCGGATGCTTGATTCCGTTCTGGGAAGGACATGGCTTTTGTAGTTCGGACTGGACTGTTCCCATGGGGCACAGGGTCAGAGCTGATTTGCATATCGCCATTGTCTAACCCAGGGTGGTGTGGAGTGCAAAAAAACGATGGATTTGGGCCCAGATCTTTGGACTGGGGTGAATGTGTGACATTGATCCACATTCTGTCCATCACCTGTTTTGTTTGCAATTACCGCCATAAGTGCGCTGGGAATGCTCAGACGTGGGTCCCAGGCACTCCACACCACTGGAGTCAAGCTAGCCGGGCTGATGAGAGGTGTTACCTCGAAACCGGTCCGGTCCTCGGATGCTTGATTCCGTTCTGGGAAGGACATGGCTTTTGTAGTTCGGACTGGACTGTTCCCATGGGGCACAGGGTCAGCGCTGATTTGCATATCGCCATTGTCTAACCCAGGGTGGTGTGGAGTGCAAAAAAACGATGGATTTGGGCCCAGATCTTTGGACTGGGGTGAATGTGTGACATTGATCCACATTCTGTCCATCTCCTGTTTTGTTTGCAACACCCTCCCCCACATCATACACCCTCACCTGCTCTCCCCTCACGCCCAACCCCCTCATTCCTCAAGCTTACCCTCACTCTTTCACTCTCCAAGCCTCACACCCACTGCTCACAGCCACCACATAGACACCCTCGCACTCTCTCAAGCACCCCTATGCGTGTTCCTCCCTCACACCCGCTCTCTTATCCTCGCTCAGCCTCACGCTCTCCCTGCCATTCACCTGCACGCCCAAACCCCACTTAATAATCCCTCAAGCTCCCTCTACCTCGCCGCCATGACTATGCGAACGAAGCCATGCGCAGAAGGGTTTTACAGCTTTCACTGCGCGCCCTGTGGCAAAGTAAACAAAAATTGTTTTTTTATAATATTCGCTTTTAATTTTAAGCTTTGGTTACACAACTCACCTTCAACCCGTCAATGCCTCTGCAACCTTTTCTCCCCTTTAAACCTTTGCCGCCACGTCCTCCTTTTTCACCTCGACCACCTTGGTCCCCCTTTGAGTCTCTCCGAGTCTCGCTCCGGTTACACACACTCTTTAAAAAAGCTTTTTTGAATCACGGGTACTATATCTGCAAGGTCCGCGGGCCACCAGGAAAGGCTTGCCGGGCCGCTGGCGGCCTGCGAGATGTACTATGAGTACCCTGCCTTAGAACGAGCACACAGAGTACCGGCAAAACCACCGCAGCCGGACTGTCCCCCCCCCCCGTCTGGTAGTAGCAAGAATACTGCACTACAAGGATAGAGACTTTTGACTCAAAAAAGCACGAACAGAAGGCCCGTATCAAGTTGAGAATGGCAAAGTGACTATCTTTCCGGATTATACCCTGGAGACCCAGCGCCGCCGCGCGTCTTTCCTGGCAGTTAAGAAAGAGCTGAGATCGGTGAGCCTCCAATATTCATTGTTGTTCCCAGCCAGATTGAAAATAATGTTGGACGGCAGCTTTCACGATAGCCCGGAAGAAGCATGGGCCTGGTTGGAAGCCTATCGATCTGGAACTGAGCTACCGATGTAAACACCTCCGAGAGTCATCCAGGGAACCTTTGTCGCAAGTCACAGTGTATTAGACGCCGCCGGCAGGGTATGCAGAAACCATCTCCGTCCCAGACAGAGATAGAGAGGCAAGACGTGCTGAAGGTAGTGACTGCTTTGTCAGGGGAACAGTCGTTGCAATCACCTGAGAGCACTGATTCGGAGAGAGACAAGGCATAATCTGACACTGAGACTTCAGAAGCAGGAAGCCTACGGATGCCGCAGGTCACCCCGGCCACAGCTGATGGACTAATGGATGAATGAGGTTTGGAGGACTAATTTGGGAGCTGCTATTGGGGAAGACATGGAATTGGGGACTATCCAAGAGTGAGAGCATTGTCAGTTTACTGAGCAAGGGGAACATTGGGAAGTGGATCAATGGTGGACCGCTCGAGCAATACACGATAGCTTTGCAATTTGTGTGGGGGAAACGGGTATGCCAGAGGAACAGTGTACAATTACGGGATAGAAGCGGGAATACTCATTGTGTTTGAGGGGTTTGCCGTTGCCTCTAGGCCCCCCATTGCCCTTAAGGCACGCCCACAGTGACTACTGGTGGACATAGGAGTGAATTAGTTTTATTTTTGAGAAGTATGGATGGGAACTAGCTGTGTTGTTCTAGGGCCTGTTATTGGGGGTGTGGCAGGAAGGGGGGCTTGGGGGGACAGTTGGGACGTTGGGATTGCTGGTGTGTTCATACAGGTAAAGGAAGGGTCGCACAAGATGATTTACAATGATGGGGACAATACTTGAGCTACGATGTATTACTTTGAATGTAAGGGGACTACACACAATGACGAGGTGCCATAAGGTCCACGCTTATTTGGTCAGGAGAGGGGTACATATTGCATTGCTCCAAGAAACGCACCTAACTAAATCACAGGGTCAAGCCTTGCAGAGAAGGTGGAGGGGGCAGGTATTTAGGACATCCTATTCGGCATTTGCAAGAGGGGAAATTATTTGGATTAGAGCTGGGATCCCCTTTCAGGTTACCAAACAAACCATAGACCCAGAAGGAAGATGTGTAGCTGTAGAGGGGCGTTTAAATGGGAGCGACGTAGCACTGTGTAGATCAGGCGCGATTCCTGGAGCACATATCTGGCACGTTAGCACATTTTAACTTGATAACAGATGTCATTCAAGATAGGTCACATCCTCTCCTACCAGACTCCCCTGTCCATAGGTTATCCAAATATAGACAAGATTGGCAAAATAGATGGAATTTTGTAGCTGCATGGAGACTTCATCACCCGTGAGATCGAGATTATTCCTACTTCTCTGCATTACACGAACTTCATGTTCGCCTAGATGTGATATTATGTTCAAAAACCATAATGACCTCTATAATTCGCTCTGAGTATCTCACTAGAACACTGTCCGACCACAACCCGTTGTTGATTAGTATGCATTGGACACTAGAAAAGTCGGAAATCCCTACTTGGAGATTACGTCCCAAAACATTAGATGACCCGGTTTTTAAAAAGGAAGTTGGTGAAGGGATAGTGAATTATTTTAATGAAAATGCAGGGACAGCTTCTATTAGAGCAATGGAATGGGACGCCTTCAAGGTTGTAGTGAGAGGGCTGTGTATTAATAAGTATGTAGGAGTGAGGAAGGTACTGATACAGGATGTGGAAAGAGCAGAAAACAGGCTGATAACAGCTGAAAGAGCTAGACCTGAGCACCCGGAAAAGCAAAGAGAGGTAGTGGAAGCTGAGGAGGCAGTGGCTGCAGAAAGAGAAAGACTCTGGTGTTTCGTTTAAAAGAAATATGTTGTAAAGGCACATGCGGAGGGAGACAAAGCGGGGACCTTGTTGGCATGGTTGGCCAATACCTCCCCGCGTGACACCCCGATCTTGGCATTGACGGCACGAGACGGATGTCCAATATATACTCGGAGAGGGATTAATGCACGGTTTTTAGAGTACTATGCAGCCTTGTATGAGAGTACACTGAACAGAGGGGATGAAGACATCAAATCCTTCATACAGAGCATACCTCTCCCGCAGTTAGAGGATGAACAAGAGAAGCAATTGGGGTGGGATATTACAATTGAGGAAATTAGAGGCGTGGTTAAAAACATGGCTCATAATAAAACACCGGGAGTAGATGGGTTACCAATAGAATTTTACTCGCATTACTTAGAATTGTTGGCCCCGAGGCTGCTGGAGGTCTACAGGGAGGCGCGCGACCGTGGCCATCTTCCTATGACCATGCGCGAGGCCCTTGTTATTCCATTATTAAAGCCAGGGAGAGAGAGCACAGACACAGCAGTTTATCGCCCATTGTCAATGATGTCCACTGACTATAAGATTTTAAGTCGGATCTTGGCGTCACGCTTGCTTCAGTATATGAACAGATTAGTTCATGGAGATGAGGCTGGGTTTATCCCAACTCGAAATACAGCTACAAATACACAGAGTTCTGGGCGAGGACCACCTTGACTACACACAGGCCACGGTACTATCCGTGGATATAGAGAAGGCTTTTGACAGCCTAGAATGGCCTTACCTGTATAAAGCAATGGGCCGTTTTGGATTGGGAGAGTCGTTCATAGGGTGGACGAAAGTGTTGTATACCTCGGCGAGGGTGAGAGTTGGAATGGCGATTTCTCCCCGATATCAAGTATCCCCGTGGGACGAGGCAGGGCTGCCCGCTCTCCCCATTGCTATTCACGTTAGCCATTGAACAGCTGGCAGCATATGCCAGGCTGGGGCAAAGGTATGAGGAGTTGCCTTTCAGAGGCGATCAGCAATATATCTCGCAATATGAGGGGGTGCTGGAGGGTGCGGCAGAACTGCTCTCGGAATTCAGGGATATATCGGGATTGAGAGTGAATTGGACCAAGACGTGCTTGTTTCCAGTGAAACCCGGAAGAGTAGTACCTGCCTTGAAGCGGAAGATATGATGGAAACCTACCTGCCTAGTATACCTTGGTACACATATTTACCATGAAACCAGTGCTAATCTTGAAGGGAATATTGGTAGGTGTATACGGGCACTAAGAGGTAGCATAGCATTCTGGAGTACGCTTCCTTTGTCAGTGACGGGAAGGGCCGCCTTACTGAAGATGGTGGCATTGCCACAGCTACAATATTTTTTTCTGCCTTTGCCCATATGGATACCAAGTTCAATGTTCAGGTTGCTCAATACTATGATAGTAGTATTCCTTTGGGGAACTGGTAGACGGAGAGTGGCGCTAAAAACGATGATGAGACCGAAAGCAGAGGGAGGTTTAGCGGTCCCTGACCTAGAGCTTTATTATATAGCAGCCCAGCTACAGGTTGTTACGCAAGTAGTTGCACTAGAATTTAGGGGCCCGGAGGACATGAGAGGTAAAGGAATACCGAGACACATCATATCTTTTATAATATTAAAACAAAGGCTTGACCTTAGGGATCTAACCCTGGAAGAGAAAACAATAAGATTATGTTGGAATCGGAGTCAGCGGAGAGCAGGAGTGACACACCATACGCCCCCGAAATACCATTTGGGATGGTTACAGCACTGCCCCATGGTGGAGACTGGACGTACTTGCTTGGGTGGGAACAGGCTGGGGTGCAGGTCCTGGGAGATTTATACAAGGACAGTAAATTATTAACATTCCAGGCCTTACAGTAACGATTTGACCTCCCCAGAGGGGGATTCCTAGTACATGCTGCCCTGGTGTGAGCACTTCAGAAGCATTGGAAGGAAGGACTAACTGAGCCCAAAACAACAATGGCTTGTCAATATGTCGTGATGGCAGCAGGTACATTTAAGGCAGTTACATGCCTGTATCGGCGAATGCTGGATGAGGGGTTGGCTCCGCTAGGCACATTACGATTGAAATGGGAGGTTGGAATCAGGAAGCCCATCCCAGAATCGGACTGGGGACATATCATGCGCAGGGCCTGGAAAAGCACTGGAAATGCACGATTCCAGCTGGTGCACTTTTTCATATTGAACAGAGCGTACCTTACCCCTGGTAAGATTAAAAAATACTTCAAGGTTGACAGTGCTGCATGCCCCAGATACACAAAGGAGGCTGTGAAACTTGAACACATGCTGTGGGACTGCCCGAAACTGGGGAATTATTGGTCTGAAATAGGAGACTTATTAAATTCAGTCACTGATCGCCAGATAGATTTTAACATAGTCACATGTATATTGCACTGGTTCCCCCATACCTCCAAGACAAAGGTAACAAGTACATTCGTAGATATGGGACTGCTGCTGGCAAAGCGCGAAATCACCACACACTGGAAGTCAAAAGAGGGACCTAGCAGCAGGAGATGGAAAGCAGAGCTGATTAAATGGGCAGGCAGTGAAAGTAGCGTTCCGTTTCAGCAGGCGAGATGCGTTAATAATGAGAAAGTTCTGGAGTCTGCGAGTGTGTGGGAGGGGTTGGCGCAAGCCAAGGCTGACCGGAAATAGGTGAGGGATGCAACACAGGGGGGTCCCACCCGAGACAAATGGTGAAGTAGCCACTGCAGTAAGTTATGGTATTTGACTATTATGTGATACACAATGTTGATGTAATGAACGTTTTGAACACACCGGTGATAGAGGGAGGGGGAGGGCAGTTGATTGGTTGTGGGGTTAAAAAACAGATTTTGTGGTTTATTGTAACGTATAAGACTTGGGATCTATTATAGGATGCAAGAGATGGGAACATCCCCTTTCTTTCCACTTAGCGAAAGGATTTGTTGACATATAATGTTTATGCTGTCGGGATTGAGGGGGTCAGGACTATAACAGGGGGTTATGGACTAAGGAGATGTCTTTAATTACTGAGCAGTGAGGTAACATGTTGTAAAATCAATAAAAATGTGTTAAAAAAATGCATCTGCAAACTGGACAAAATCCACCCTTTCCAAGCTTGACCCAGCGTAGCAAAGGCGAGCAGTCAAGATTTCTCAGGGAGGTAATGAGGGGGTAAGAGACTCATAACTCAAACATTCACACAAGAGGTGCATTATTGTATTTTAAACCTCAGAGCTTGTCTTTAAAAAATATATAAGTATCTTAATCACAACATAACTTACTATGGTACATACAGAATAATTAAATATGCAGGGATGCCCTATAGTCTCAGGGTTCTCTACAGAAAGAAAATATTGTGGAAGTGACAATTAAAGTTCAATTGCGGGCTTGCTGTGTTGTCGCAGGACAGCTTCCTAGCATTCTGTGACCGACAGGTCAATCTATAATAAATGACTTTTCCCTTCTGGTGTAGGGATAGTAATATTCGATATAGAGCTCCACCAAACTCTGTTTTTACAGCCTGTTCTCTCAGGCATATGGAATAACCAGATATGGGGCACACGTAGAATTACCAAGGGAGGTGTGCTGCTCGGCGAGGCAAGGGTGAGCTGTCACACCAGGGCTCCCTTGGGCAACCCTGCCTCCTAAGCTGGCCAGCTGCCACAGCAGCAACTTCATAAAGAGACCTCCAGCAGTTGGCTCTAGAGATCACGGTGGAAGGATTTCCTCCTTCGGACCAGGGCACTAGTGTGATCGCTGAAGTCAACATTGAACATCTGCATCTTTTAATATGGCTTTCTCTCCAGATTTAGTAATGCTTTGCATAGGGTTTGCATTACTTTTGCAAAGCAAACCCGATACAAAGTGTGAAGTCTGACACAAATTTGGATGTACATTGGGTAGTATTCGAAAGTAAAGCAAAGTTGTGCAAGGCACAGCTTCAAAACACTTAATATCATTTGGGTGTTCCATGGTTGGTACCTGGGCGTTCTCATGCAACCACCCATGGGATTAATGCAAATGCCGATCTAAAATGTATCATAGACAGGGATTTGTGAACTAAAATCAGGGATATGCCTCCTTGAAGCAGGTGTAAAGAGAAGAAATATTTTTATTTCTTCTCATTTTTCTAACTTTGCATGTGTGAAAATAATGACTTTCCCCCCACCTACTGGGCTTCTTTGAGGAAGCAGGACAGACTGCCTCCCTTCCGGAGGAGCTTCAGGGGACAACAATAGTCACCATCCTTAAGCCATATGGAAGATAAGAAGAATGTGGGTAGTACAGACTTTTTTCCTTGCTTACTGTTTAGAATAAGTTGCTGGAAAAGATTTTAGCTACACGACTAGCTTTGGTGATCCTCTTGTTGATATATGAGGACCAAAACTACTTCATGCCTGAGCACCCAGCACGGCCTGCGCAGGTTTCAGGTGGTATTAACCAGGCTACCCCAACAGCAAGGTAAGGCAAACATGCTATTGGTAAACTATGAGAAGTTGCCTTCCCCCAAATGCTGACTTGTTGTTCTATGAGCTTTCATTTCCTTGTGGATGGAGTAAGTAAGTAAGTAAGTAAGTAGGTAAGTAAGTAAGTAATTTATTGTACAGTTAATTAAAACTCACAATTTAAAACCATCAATATATAAAAAGTACACAAAACAATCCTTGTCTCAATTTATACATTAACATTTAAAATACAGTCTTCCAACTTAGCTTGTTGATGTTATGCTATAAATAATGGTCATATCAGTTTTAGTTTCTATTAAACCCTTTTAAGGTAGGTAAAGCATGGTCAAAGTGCTTGTGCATTGGAATGCCTATTCAATCCTTTTGAAGTGGGTAAAAACATGGATAAAGTGGTTGTGCTTCAAGATGAAAACATGAGTTTCCTCCTGATTGTGGAGGACTGTGCTTACACTTGATTGAACCTCTAATAAAAATGGTTTTGAAAAAAAAAAACACAATTGTACAGCCTGCCTACAGGTCCTGATGCCCTTCTGGTTCAATGTTGGTCGAAGTAAGGCACGCCTTATGTCCATCAAGCTTGGACAGATACAAATGATATGTATTAGGTCCTCATTTCCTGTTCCACAAAGGTGACAGAACTGTTCTTCTGGTCTCCTTTTCCAAGGTGGCAGATAAGGAAGAATTGGTAAAATGCCAAAGCGCAACTTAAAAACATTTTGTTTTGTCTTCTGTTTGACTCCCATTTTCAGGTAAGCTTGTGGCGTAAGAGCTTTATATTCATTAAGCACTATCATTCCGTGAGCCCTCTTGGCCAAAGTTTCCTTGTCTTCAGCTATGGATATCATTGTTGTTACTTTCTTTATGACCTTTTTAAAGCTTTTATGATCTATGGGGGATTTCCAGAGATTGGTCAATTCAAGCCTTTCCAGGGATTTGACCAGGTACTCTCTGGCAGGTGATTTCTCTCGATGTGACAGCTTGGTCCGAAGATGCACATTTAGAGATCCTTGCTCGGCACCCCTGATCTTATGCCAGCTTTTTACATAGCTCCCCTTCTTTGCACTGTTTGCTTCTGAAGACCGAATTCCAGGCATATTTGGGCGGGTGACACATGGGGGCCCATTAGGTTCACGGGCGGATCGCCACAGCCCGCATGGCGGTGGTGATCCGACCCCGCCCAGCACCGATTTCCCCCCGCCATATTACTATGGCGGAGGGGACCGCAGCGGGCGGAAAGACTCATTGCCCGGGCGGAAAAGGGTTTAATATGGTGGCAGTGTCTGTAAGACACCGCCAGCGATATTTCCATGGGTGCGGAGAGATGCGGAAAAGCATGCAGGAATGGAGTGTGGGGGCCTGTTGCGGGCCCCCAGGTACCCTGGGGGGGCACATGGGGGGTACCTATGGTACCCCTCAGCAGTTCCATGCACAACATGGCAGGCACCGCGCAGTGCCTGCCATGTTGTGCATGGAAGTGCACAACATGCCTTCCTGGCATTGTGGAGGGCGGTGCTGAGTGCACCACCCGTCACAATGACAGGAATGCAGGATGCACCCGCAACTGCGGTGGGCGCATCCTAATTGCCCCCACGGGACCCCCACCCTTATGGCGGGCGGTCCCGTTTTCCGGTAAGGTGGCGGGCGGACAAAGTTCGCCCGCCATCCTAATGAGCTCCATAGTTTGGTAGCTGAAAAATTGCTCTGTATGTGCTACTAATTATTTTGTCAAGAACTATTGCATCTTTCCCTTGTGTTGCTTCGCTCCCATGTGTGAGCATTGGCTGCAATCATGCTTGAATCAGCTGTAATAGGAGATTTAGTGTTCAGTCTGGTAGAACTTTCTTCAGAGGCTTCATTGCCTGGTAACTTGTGGTGCTCCTCCGAAGCAGGGCCTCCAATTTGGGTTTATAAGAGCCTCTGCTATCAAGTACAACTCCGAGGTACTTGTAGTTGGTTACCCGGCCTAGGCTGCACCCATCCAGGTACCACATGATTTTCTTGATCTTACTGTAATTCACTGTCATCATTTTTGTTTTCTTTAAGTTAATGCGTAATGCATTGCGTTGCGAACATTTATTATTGGTGTACAGCAAGTGTTAAGGCCGATTGGGGCCAGGCTTATTAAAACCAAATCATCCGCATATAGGAGGTTAGACAGTGGGGTTTTTCCCAAACATGGGGCGTGCGATGTACTGTTTTCCGATTCCCCTGGAAGGTCTGCTAGAAAGAGGTTGCACTGGGACAGGAACAGACTAATTTGCATATAGCCGGGTTCTGAGCTGGGATGGTGCAGTGAGCTAAAAAACGGTGTTGGATCTAGCCCTGATCTCTTGACTGGGTGAGAGTATTCTGCTTAATTCAGAAACTCTGTCCATCACCACCCCTTGTTGTTAAATATTTTGTCCACCCTAAGCGTGGAAGGGTATACTCAGATGTGAGTCCCTTGCTCATTGCACCATAAGGATTCAAGCAAGCCGGGCCGACGACGGCTGAAATGCCAGAAACCGGTCCCCGGTAGCTTGTTTCCTTCCCAGTGTAAGAATTGGCTTGGTAGTTTGGTCTGCCCTGTTCCCATCATGCACTGGGACAGGAACAGACTAATTTGCATATAGCCAGGTTCTGAGCTGGGATGGTGCAGTGAGCTAAAAAACGGAGTTGGATCTAGCCCTGATCTCTTGACTGGGTGAGAGTATTCTGCTTAATTCAGAAACTCTGTCCATCACCACCCCTTGTTGTTAAATATTTTGTCCACCCTAAGCGTGGAAGGGTATACTCAGATGTGAGTTCCTTGCTCATTGCACCATCAGGATTCAAGCAAGCCGGGCCGACGACGGCTGAAATGCCAGAAACCGGTCCCCGGTAGCTTGGTAGTTTGGTTTGCCCTGTTCCCATCATGCACTGGGACAGGAACAGACTAATTTGCATATAGCCAGGTTCTGAGCTGGGATGGTGCAGTGAGCTAAAAAACGGTGTTGGATCTAGCCCTGATCTCTTGACTGGGTGAGAGTATTCTGCTTAATTCAGAAACTCTGTCCATCACCACCCCTTGTTGTTAAAGAAAGAGGTTGAACAGCATGGGAGCTAGAACCACCCTTGTTTTAGGCCTTTTGAGGTGTTGATTCACCTTGATAGGTGCGTCCCAGCTTGATCTTGGCCCAGGTGTCAGTGTGTAATAGAATCAGCTGTTTTAGGAGAGGCTTAGGTATCCCCCACTTCTGCCACAGTTTGGCGCAATCTAAGTGGTCAAGTGCGGCGCTATAATCTATGAAGCATAAAAATAGTGAGGTCTTTGCTGCTTTGGCCACGTCTATCAGCAGGGTTAGCGCGGTGATGTTAGTCGTGGTATCCTGTCCTCTGCAGAACCCTGTTTGATTTGCGGGGATGATGACGATGCTCAGGATGTTCATTCCTCCAGGACTAGCCCCGCGTAATAATTTGTCTCTACATCAATTAGGGCGACCAGTTGATAATTGTTAGGGATGCTCCTGTCGCCCTGCTTGTAAATTGGGCTAATTATCAATCCTTTCCAAGATGCCAGGCTTGTTTCTTTTTCCTGTATTTCCTTGAAGACTGGTACCAATATTTTGCTCCAGAATTCTGCATCATGCTTATACAATATTGGGGGTATTCCATTTCGGCCTGGGACTCTTCCAGCTTCCCTTTTGATATTTGGGGCTTAATGCAGGCTGCTGTTGTTTCATTACTAAATTCTTTGCTGTTTGATAATGGTTTAGAGCCCATTGTACCTTCCACCCCGCGGTCCTTTTGTTTACACTTAATCTCATCGTGTTTGGTGCCCTTACTTATCCTTTGTCCAGTACTATTTATATTGTTCACTCATATCCTTTCGGTGGTACGCGTTTTTTCTTCAGCTGAATTCCCCTCTTGTTTCTTGTAGTTAAAGTGATTGTACTGATGATGTGCCCAATCGGCTTTTGTTATATGCGAGTTTATTCCTTGGTGGGCTGGCCGCTGGAGGCTGTTGATTGTCCGCCAGAACCTGGCACTGTTTTTAGGCCTTTAGTTTTCCTAGCTCGCTTTGCAGGGCTAGGTTTTGTGGTCATTTGCGAAGCTGTCTTAAAGCTTGTTTTATTTTCGGTTTATTTTTTTTATCTTGGGTGAGATTGCCTTTCCTAGTAAAGGACCCAGTGACTTCCTCGTGAAGGTCCTCAGCTTCGTGGCAAACTTTGTCCCGAGATCCTTTGTGAAAGCCTCTATTAAGTTTGCTATCAGGTTGTTATCTCGGTGGATGAGTGTCTGCGCATTAATGGATAGCTCTTCGATCTTATCAGGTTTACACCTTATTTGTCTAAAATCCGAGGTGTATTTGGTGCCAGCACTTATTCTTGCTTCCATGTGGTTCCCTCTGATTACACTTAGCATCACTTCTTGCGGTAGGTGGCCACTTTGTCCATTTTCGCCCATTCTAAATAAGTCTATGGTGTCAAACAAGGAAAGAGTTGCCTGGGTAAAATCTAAGTAAGAGCAAATGGTTGCAGAGTGATAAGTTGGTGCTGGCGGCTTGTCCTCTTTAAATCGGCTGTTCAGCGCCCTCAGGTTTAGTTGTTCCAGATCTCTAAGTAATTGGATTGAGCATCTTCTTTGTTTATTTGAAAGTGTTGGGGCTTGACTTGGTATTCCCCATGCTATATTAGGTTCCTGTACTAGCTCGTCTTCTAAGGCTTTTCAGAAGAGGTAGAGATTTAAGCCACCTACCAGGATTATGTTCTCCGCATCCCACTCTTCTATGATTCTTGCCAGTTCGTTAACCAATTCTTTAGCCCCTTTGAGCCAGTGCTTTGGATGTATGTACTGCTGATTATGATAAGTGGCCGGTCTACCTTGTTGATTTTGATTGTTACAGGTGTTGCCTGTATGGCGCTTGGGGCTGCAATTTTTAACCTTCATCTCTTCTGTTGTTCCTATTGTAAGTATTGAGGCGTATGTCATCAGACCACCTGAATGATGGCCGAAGGTTGACCCTTTAATAGCTGGGACAATTTGTGACGTGTTTACTTGTAGAGCTATCTCTTGCTCTTCCCAGTTTTCTTGAAAACATATCAGTACAAATTACCTCAGTAATTTAGTGTTTCAGGATCCTCCAGCTTGTTTGCCAGATCATTAATATTCCATATGCATATTCTTTTTTTTGTTGATGGTCTTGTGTTGAGGTTGAACCGGGTACCCCTTGTCACTGTATACCCGCCGTCATTATTGTTGGCCGTATTTTTACCCAGCTGGGAACAGATGACTGTGTTGTTGGGCTTTTGGTATTTAGGAGACTCCGGTGGTGCCTCGGAGAGTGGCTGTGGGCTCCTTTTAGAATTGATGTGACTGTATGCGGTCCTTCCTTGTTACTTTCTTCTAAGAAGGGAGTGGGAGAGGCTAGTCTTTTTCCTGGTTCTAGCCTTATCTCCCACTGAGAAAATTTCCCCCAGGATTAGATCAACTATATCGTTTGATTTCCATGTTGTCTTTGTTGATTCTGGGCATTGTTGATTTGATGTAGGTTGTTATTCGATTGCAAGCAAGTCTGTTGTGCTAATATTTTCCAGACCTTTGATTGAGTGGAGGAGTCTCAAACTGTTTCCCCTATTTAGGGTATCCACTCTTCCTCTGGATTTATATTCTGGGATGTATAGGATAATGTCTGTCTCTTTTGATGTGAAGTGCCTGGTATCCTGGAGTGAAGTTACTTTGTGATGTTTCGACCTGTGTCAGTAATGGTTGTCATTTGTGGTATCGAGGGTGGCGATGCTGGCTCCGTGTTATTCCTCTGATACTTGCTGTATAGCCGGCTCACTCCTACTTTGTATGTCTTTCCTTAACAGGTTTTCTGCTGGTCCCCTTGCACTACTCTGCGTGCTACTTTCCAGCTCGGTTCTTTCCCATTGTTGCAATGCGCGTTGGCATGCTACTTTCCTTCAGCCTTGACTGTTCGCATGTTATCTCAAGTAGTTTTGTTTGCTTTGTAAGTTCCGACATATTTGGATTCCTTATGGCTTTCAATCTTTTATTTAAGGGTGGTGTCTTCTTGGCCAGTGTAAAGATCGGAGAATTCCCTGTTTGCTCTCTTTCCCCAGGGGATGCAGCAGGCTGATTCTCCTCGGTGTGACTTACCGCAATTATTTTCCCAGTAAGCGGGTGGCAGAATATCTGTTAATGCACCAGCAGAGTGCCAGCAAATGTCTCTATATAGGTTCTTCATCTTCTAGGTCACCTAGGTAATGGGAGTTATCTTGGTACTGAAAAGTAGCCACTTCTGGCCCAGTCCAACTCAACAGGTATTGGGACCCCTGCAAGTGCTATGTTACTTATTCTCAATACGCGGACTCGCTCTGATTCTTGTCAACACGGTGCAGAGACAGAATATTGAGTAAAAAATATCGAGTTGCACTTATATTGAGTCATATTGTTGGTCAGAAATATCGACAGCAAGGATATGGTGGTCAAGAATATCGACTTAAGGTAAGTAATATCGCTTTTACACAATATTGTTTTTTTAATAATGTTTAGTATATATTTTATATGTTTGTGATGTATGTTTTTTTGTATAAGAATTGTTTTTTTTGAATATATGTGTTACATTTTTAGTAGTTATGAATTTTTTGTTGTTGTAATTTTGTGTTTTTAGTTATGTAGCAGCATGTGGATTTATAGGGAAAAGGGTGGGAAGTAATTTAATTATATCAAATGTATTGATTATTTTTTATTTATCATTATGTGTTCAATTGAGATGTCATAGTGTTAAATGTGCAAAGTAACTTATTATTAATTAATTCATAATTGGTTGTTAATTCATTTTAATCAATTAATTGGTAATTAATTATGGTAATTGTGTAATTAATTTTAGGTGTGTGTTATGGTGTTTATAGGTGTAAAGGGTGGTAAGTAATTTATTTTTAATTCATGAATTAATAACTGGATGTTAATGAATTTTAATTAAGTAATAGTTAAATAATTATGGTAGTTGTGTAATTAATTGTAGGTGTGTGTTGTGGTGTTTATAGGTGTAAAGATGGGAAGTAATGTATTGAGACAGATGTAGAGAAATATTCTTCCAGGGGTTCGAGGGCCCCGAAGACAGTTCAATCTAATAAATTGGACCGGTACACTTTACCGAAGGGCTCACCTTCCGGCTTGGGGTCCTCTGCTGTCTCCGCCGGGTTGCTCCCGGATCCAGAGGCGGACTTCACGCTACATGATGTCATGGCAGCCATAGGCAGTACTAAGTCCTCCCTGGGACAGCAAATGGTGTCTTTGAACTCCAAGCTGTACACAGTGGCTATTGAAGTTAATCTAATAAGAGCGGACCTTACCAGGGTTAACGAGAAGGTCAAGACACTTCACATCAAAACGGCCAGTTTGGTGGACGAAGTGTCTCAGCTGCAACAGGACATGCGTGCTCTTAAATCCTCACATGAACTGGCGGAGTGCAAGCTGGACGAATATTAAGGAAAGGCCCGGAGAAACAACGTCTGTATCTAGGGGGTGTCTGAGAGGTCAGAGGGCCCTGCCCCAGACTTATTTGTGGAGAATATCATCCTCAAGTATCTCCAACCTAAAGGCCTGAGTAACTTTTTCACTATGTAACTGGCCCATAGAGTTCCGGGGGGAGACCTAGGACTGGGGCCCTGCTATGCTCTATGATCGCCAGAGTTCTGAACTTTAGGGACACAATCCTGCAGGCGGCAAGGACCGGGGACCCCATCCAGTATGAAAACGCTGCCCTCTCCTTTTTCCTGGATTTTACGCAGGCGGTCCAGAAGCAGCGTCGCAACTTTTTGGCTGTCAAGAAGAAAATGAGAGACAGGGGGCTGAAATACGCCATGATGTTCCCAGCACGTTTGCGGGTGGAAGCCAACGGGCGAGCCTAGTTTTTTGACACCCCAGACACTGTGGCCGATTGGATGGATACTCTTCCTCGAGATGGCCCAGGAACACCTGACAGATTGGAGGAGCAGGCGACGGAAGAACAAGAATGAGATGGGAGGATTTGTTTTTCTTTTTGCCCCCTGATTTGACCGGGACTTGCCGGATGTCAGCAACTGTGACGCCTCCGGGCTGCTGCATGACTCTCCATGACCTTGGCTGGGTGGTAGGTAGGGGGGCTCGGAGGGGATCCAGTTGTTTTTGATGGTTGAGGTGAGGCTGAACCTTCTCCATTTTTTTTCTTGAATTGTTTGGGACGACAGGCTACCAGATTTTATAGACGCAATGGGCCTAGTTGACGCTTGGAGGCTACTCCACCCAGATCAAAGGCAGTACACTTTCCACTCTGGTGCACATAATAGTCTCTCGTGACTAGACTATTGTCTGGTCCCTGCTGCACAAGCATCCTACATCACAGAGGCTTCACACTTAGCTAGAGGCATTTCAGACAACTCTCCAGTGTGGATGCACATAGTTGTAGCTCGTGGTACAGAGGGTAGGGTGGCCCCGATAAATCCGTGGTATCTGCCTAATTCAAAAATTCGCAAAGATCTTATCGCAACGTTAAAAGACTACTTTGCTAACAATGTGGGATCTGTAGCCTCTTCTGGGTCCTTATGGGAGGCCTTTAAAACTGTAATCAGGGGTCAAGCTCTGTCTCTGATAGCTGGCTCTAAAAAAGAGAGACAGAATGAGGTGGTGGAGTTGGAGATTGAAATTTGAAGATTAGAGGGGGAATTGGAACTGGGGGTAACTCAAACTAAACTTCACCATTTGAGCCTGAAACAACACGATTACAAAGCATTGGTCACTGAGAGGGCTAAGGCTCTTGGTAGGAAGCAGCAGGGCAGGCTTTACGACTTGGGGGACAAGGCAGGGAAGCTTATCGCTTGGCTTGATAAGAAAGACTGGGCCTCGAGTCTGGTCCCTGAGCTTCTAACGGAGTAAGGTATACAACTTACCAACCCACAGGATTTAGTGGATAAATTCGCGGACCACTTCCGGGCAGTTTATGCATCGGTCTCCAATCGATTGGAAGCTGACTCCCATCAGCTACTCCGGGACATACAACTCCTGTTTCTTTCCCCTGAAGATCGAAATTTCGTGGATAGTGCGCTAACAACTGAAGAAATTGCCCAGGCCATCCGACATTTAACTCTGGAAAGGCGCTGGGTCCCAACGGGCTCCCCATTGAACTCTATAAACTCAAACCAGACAAACTAGCCCCTTATCAGAGGGGAATATTAATGGAATCCAGAGACAGGGGTCTTCATCATAGAGATCAGAGGGTCGCTACAATAGTGGTGATTCATAAGGAGGGCAAGATCAAAACGAGCTGTTCTTCATACAGACCTATCTCTTTTTTTTTTTTTTTTTTTTTTAAAGACCTTTATTGTACATTCTTGAAAAAAAACACAGCATAAGGCCTACAACCCCGGGGGCCGGCCGTGACTTCTGTAGTTGTTCATCAATACTTGCGGATTATAACACAGCCCTTTAGCCGACAAACCTGGGGCCCAACGGCGTAATACTATTAAACGTATTTGTTAGCAACCAGTTCACATGTCGGATAAGTCATAGGTCTAACATTTTTTATTTTTTAAACAACTTGCAACTGAGCTCAAGATATCAAACTTCCATGTTGGTTGTCACTATGTCCATTGTGACACACAGTTTAGATATATATGTCTATGGATACGAAGATGTGAGGTACTCTGTGTGTATTGGTATATCACAATGCTTGCTACTTAGACCATAACCCCCTCTATTCTTTTTCTAGTCCCCCTCCTCCTCCTCATCTGAGCAAATACTATCCTCTTCTGGCAATGGGTCACATAGGTCCCCTCTGTATGCGTTCCAGGCAGACCACACTTTGTTCCATTTACGGGGGCATGCTCAAATCACATACACAGCCTACTCCGTCAACATCAGCATATCCATGTTTTTGCTCCATTGCAACACTGTGGGTAGTTCTGATGCACCCCATTTTTGAGCGATATCTCGTTTTGCTACCACTATGGCTAGTGTGCCCCATATGTGGCCATACCTGGATAAATCGGTCGTCTCCCATATATTCAGTATACATTTACGTGGTTCCGGCACCAGGGAGACTTTGAGAGTTTGTGAGAGAGTGCGCATCACTTGACATTAGTAATCAGCTATGAGTGGGCAATCCCAGAGTGTATGGAGTAATGTACCTTCCTCGCCACAGCCATGAAGACAATATGGGTGCGGTGCTCTATGTAGTTTATGGAGCATGGGTCTAGTGTACTATATGCGGTGCAGGATTTTAAGTTGCACTAATCTGAATTTAGCCAAGATTCCCACCTCCCTCGGGATACCAGCGCCTCATTCCATTCAGAGTCATCAATATCGCCAGGCTCCTTCGCCCACCGCTCTCCTGATTTCAGTGTAGGTTCTGTTAGGTTATTGAGCAGCTTCCGATATGTAAGTGAAGTTGCACCATGTTGCATATAATCAGTGAGCAATCTGTCCTCCAACGGTGAGGATTCTGGGATGTTGGTGTCTGCCGGTATTGCCTGCAATAACGCGTGTCTGATTTGCACATATCTGTAAGTTTTGTTTGCTCCCAGGTCATATTGTTGCTGGAGTAGGGTGAATGGGATCACAATACCTTTATCCCACAGATCTCCCACCGTGGATATGCAAATGCTGTCCCACTGCGCAAACCCTTTACTCTGCCGCAATCGCCCTAGCGCTTTCGTATCCCAGAGTGGGGTGAGTTTAGTGATCTTTCCCTTCCAGCCCAGTTTCGCCTGTGCCGTGTGCCACAACGTAGCCGAATGTCTTGTGGGCCCTATCAGCTTCGTTGCCTGGTGTTTGTCGTAAAGTACTGACAGCATGCTGTCGGTTCCTAATTGTGCCCTGTCGGTCCTGTAGGCTGGGTCCTCCCTTGGTGTGTGGATCCATTGATTCACAATTTTGAGTTGCGCAGCCCAATAAAACATCTGTAGATTTGGTAGTGCAATCCCCCCTTCATACCAACTTCTGTTCAGTTTGATATGGGCAATGCGTGTGGGTCGGTTACTCCACAATATGTTAGAAACCAACGCTGTGACCTGTTGGAAGTACCGCGGCGCGACCGAATATGGGGTGTTTTCCAGGGCGTATAGGAATCTAGGAAGCACCATCATTTTATAGAGAGCAGCTTGACCGAGAAGGGTCAGTGGTAAGGCCCCCCAATGTTTCACATCAGTACCTAGGCGTTCCAGGGGGGGCTTTAGATTTTTCTCGAAGAATTCCATAGCATTGTCGGTGATATATATGCCAAGATACTTGAAGGAGCCCGATGCTAGCATAAGATGGGCAGTCAGCTGCCAGTGAGGGCTGTGGCCCCTTCAAAACGTATATCACTGATTTCGCCCAATTTAGCGTATATCCTGACGTTTTCCCGTGGGCGTCACAGAGCGTAAGGAGTGCTGGGATGCCCCTGTCCGGGTTTGTTAAGTATATTAACATATCGTCAGCGTAGAGCGACACTCGGTCCTCCCATCCCTCCTTTCAACCAATACATTTCAATAACGGTGTCGACCTGATCAGCGTAGCCAGCGGCTCCAAAACCAAGGCAAAGAGCAAGGGGGACAGGGGGCAACCCTAACGGGTTCCCCTCGCCAATGGAAATGTGTGTGAGATGTGGCCGTTAGCGGTGATGTGGGCGACCGGGTTGGCGTATAAGAGACGGATCCAGGCAATGTATTTAGGGCCAAAGCCCATGTCAAGTCAAGTCAAGTCAAATGGATTTATATAGCGCGCTACATACCCAGAGGGTCTCAAGGCGCTTGAGGAAGGGTGGGGGGATTACTTGTCAAATATCCAAGTTTTAAGTTGCTTTCTGAATGCTAGATGGTTCTGAGTGAGACGAAGGTGACTGGGGAGTGAGTTCCAGGTTTTAGCAGCCAGGTAGGAGAAGGATCTACCTCCCATGGTGGTTATATTGATGCGAGGAACGGTAGCAAGGGCTTGGTTGGAGGAACGTAGCTGGCGGGGGCGTGTAGAAGGAAAGTCGAGTGTTGAGGCAATCGGGTCCGAGTTCGTAAAGTGATTTGTGTGCGTGGGTTAGGAGGCGGAAAGTAATCCTCTTATTGACGGGGAGCCAGTGGAGTTTTTTCAGGTGACTGGAGATGTGGTCTTTACGTGGGATGTCAAGTATGAGTCTGGCTGATGCGTTCTGGATGCGTTGGAGTTTTTTCTGGAGTTTTGCGGTGGTGCCGGCGTATAGGGTGTTTCCATAGTCCAGGCGGCTTGTAACCAGTGCATGGGTGACCGTTTTTCTGGTTTCGGTGGGGATCCAGCGAAATGTTTTTTTGAGCATGCGAAGAATGTTGAAGCAAGATGATGAGACGGCGCTGACCTGTCTGGACATCGAGAGCGAGGAGTCTAAAATGACGCCCAGGTTCCGTGCGTGATCCGTCGGGATGGGTGCTTTTCCAAGAGCCTCTGGCCACCAGGAGTCATCCCAGGCGGAGGGGGAGGTTCCTAAGATAAGGACTTCTGTTTTATCTGAGTTAAGTTTTAGACGGCTATGCTTCATCCATTCGGCTACTTCTTTCATTCCTTCATGTAGGTTGGTTTTGGCGGTATTAGGGTCTTTGGTGAGTGAGAGGATCAGTTGGGTGTCATCTGCGTAGGAGATGATGTTGAGGTTGTGTTGGCGTGCGATGGCCGCGAGGGGGCTCATGTATACGTTGAAGAGGGTGGGGCTGAGTGAGGATCCTTGTGGTACGCCGCAGATGACTTCAGTGGCCTCTGACTTGAATGGTGGGAGGCGGACTCTCTGGGTTCTTCCGGTGAGGAACGAAGTGATCCATTCCAGTGCTTTTCCTTGGATTCCGATGTTTCTGAGGCGCTGTAGAAGGGTGCTATGGCAGACTGTGTCGAAGGCTGCGGAGAGGTCGAGGAGGATGAGGGCGACTGTGTCTCCATTGTCCAGTAGAGTTCGAATGTCGTCTGTTGCGGCGATGAGGGCGGTCTCCGTGCTGTGTTTGGCTCGGAAGCCGGACTGTGAAGGGTCGAGGGATTTGTTGGTTTCGAGGAAGGCGGCTAGCTGGTTGTTGGCGGCTTTCTCGATGACTTTGGCCGGGAATGGTAGGAGCGAGATGGGTCGGTAGTTTTTGAGTTCGGTGGGGTCAGCTGTGGGTTTTTTCAGAAGGGGCGCTGAGTTCGGCGTGTTTCCAGCTTTCTGGGAAGGTGGCGGAGTTGAGGGAGCAGTTGATGACGTCTCGGAGGTGTGGTACTATGATGGAATCTGCTTTGTTGAAGATGTGGTGAGGGCATGGGTCTGTGGGGGGTCCTGAGTGGATGGAGTTCATCAGGCGGATGGTGTCTCAGTGGAGATTGGGTTCCAGTCATTAAGGATGTTCAAGGGGGGTGAAGGTACGGCGGAGGGTTGGGAGGGTTGGTCTCCGGGTTGGTTGTCGAAGCTGTTGTGGATGTCTGCGATTTTGTTGTGGAAGAAGGAAGCTAGGGAGTCGCTGAGGGCTTGAGAGGGGGTGATGTCGTTGGAGTTGGCGGAGGGGTTGGTAAATTCTTTGACGATGTTGAATAATTCCTTGCTGTTGTGGGCGTTGTTATCTAGTCGGTCTTTGAATGCGGCTTTCTTGGCAGTCCGGATCAGTTGGTGGTGTATGCGGGTGGCGTTTTTGAAGGCGTCCCTGGTGCTGGTGTTTGGGTCTTTTTTCCAGGCATTCTCGAGGGAGCGACAGAGTTTCTTAGATTTCTTAAGATCATCGTTGAACCAGGAGGCGTTTTTGCTGCCTAGTTTGGTTTGACGTTTTTTCAACGGTGCTAGGATGTCGCCGCTGTTGGATAGCCATTGGGTGAAGTTAATGGCTGCTTGGTCGGGGTTTGAGGAGTGGACAAGGGGGTTTTGAAGCAGCGATGAGGAGATCTGGTCGATGGTGATTTTGTTCCAGTTTCTTCGTAGAGTAGGTTGAGGGAGGTTGTGAGTTGTGGTCTTATTGTAGGTAAAGTGAACGCAGCTGTGGTCCGTCCAGTGTAGAGTTGTGGTGTGACTGAAGGAGATATGTTTGCTGGAGGAGAAGATAGGGTTGAGTGTGTGACCTGCGATGTGGGTGGGGGTATTAACAAGTTGTTTGAGTCCGAGGTTGGCGAGATTGTCCAGAAGGGTGGTGGTGTTGCAGTCGAAGCTCTTTTCCAGGTGAAAGTTGAGGTCTCCAAGTAGAATGTATTCCTCGGAGGGGAGGGCGTGTGGGGTGATAAAGTCGGTGATGTCGTCACTGAATTGTGCGCGGGATCCTGGAGGTCGGTAGAGGAGGGTGCCTCTGAGTGTGGTCTTGGGGTCGGTGTGGATCTGGGGACAAGACTGCGAACAAATACTCCCATTCCAACATGTCGAATGCCATTTAGGCATCTAAAGAGAGGATCACCGCCGATTCTGACAAGGAAGGAGCGCGTGCTAGGATCCCATGTACAGGCCTGAGGTTTAGGGCCATGCTCCTGTTGGGCATAAAGCCCGATTGATCAGGGTGGATCAACAGTGGGAGATGGTTCATTAGTCTATTAGCTAACAGTTTTGCGAGAATTTTCGCTTCTGCGTTGAGAAGGGAAATCGGACGATATGACGAGCAATCCGCCGGGGGTTTACCGAGTTTCGGTATAGCTACGATCGTTGCGGTACGTTGTTCCAGCCGGAGTTCCACCTTTGCCAAGCTCTCAGTGTACATTGCTAACAATGGCCTGCTGAGTTTGTCGATATAAAAGTTTAAGGAGACACCCTTATTGCCGAAAAGGGAATGGGTCTAAGGTCAGTTGAAAAAAAGAAAAATTTCCCTTTTCGACAGTTATTGTGCTTTTTCTTTATTAAATGTCAATGAATGTATGAATCTGTTTTAATACAATTACAATAAATGTGATAATTTTTAGAAATTCTAGTATATGATTTTTTTGACCTCTTGCTTTTTTCACCTTGTTTGTTAAAATTTGTTGTTGAAATCCTGTGGAAATATTGTGACACTTGTATTTTTGATCAACATCCTTCAGTCTAATTTGTAAATTTGTTACCATGTAGGGTGCCTCATATTAAACCAGACCGCAAATAGGTTGTATGATAGTAGGACTGTCTCCACAGTCTGATCTATCCTCCATAACCAGGAAAAGGGAAATTTTTCTTTTTTTCAACTGCTGAGTTTGTCGGACATAAGCTTGTACCATTCTATGGGGATCCCCTTTGGGCCCAGAGCTTTCCCTGATTGTATCGCAAGGATCGCCTGTTGTATTTCCTCCACCGTCAGGTCTGCCTCCGGATCGTGGACCGCTTCCGGCGGAAGTGTCAGGACTGTTATGTGACTGAGGGAATCTAATGCCGCCCGTTCTGTGACTTCTCTCTCCGGAGTATAAACTGCTTGGAAATGGTCCGCTAGTGTATGCACTATGTCCTCAGGATGCGACTGTAGTTGCCCCTCACGGGTATATAAATGCTGTATGCCTCTGCTGCTCCCTCCCCTTTTGTCCAACCAGGCCAGCATTTTCCCTGCCTTGTCTTCTATATCATATACTCTATGGGCCGTGTTATTGATATCGTCGATTACTTGCGTCTTGAGATGGTCTTGGTACTGCTGCTGGCGCAGTTTCAGTGTATGGGCGGAGTCCGTCGTGGGATCCGCAATATGGGCCACGTTCGCTGTGTGAAGCGCCAGTTCTAGCTCTGAGAGTTCCCGACGGTGTGTTTGTTTGTGTACCGAAATGGAAGCGATTGCCTGTCCTCGCAGGACTGTTTTGTAAGCTTCCCACAGGACCGAGGGAGAGGTTACCGACGACGCATTTTCAGCAAAATAGTAGGTGGTTGTTGTCTTAAGATCTTTCCTGATTTTAGGGACTTTTAGATAGTTGGGGTATATGGGGTATATCCTTTTTCGAGTCTTCTCCCAATTGGAGAGGGTCAATACCACCGGGGAGTGGTCCGATATGCCCCTGGGCAATATATCTATAGTGTCTATGTCGCGCATGCCATTGACAAGCATCAGGAAGTAGTCTATACGGGACAAACTATTGTGAACTGGTGAGTGGTAGGTATATTGCTTCGCTTTGGGGTGTTTGTGTCTCCAGACATCCGCTAGGCCCATCGCCTCTAGAAAGCCTGGGAAACTGGAGAGTCCGGATGCGCGCGTCCGCACGGGGAATGTGTCTAGTGTTGGATCCACTACGGAGTTAAAGTCCCCCCCAATGATGGTGTCCCCCATCGGGAGATTCAGTAGAAACTCCCCCAGCGCTGGCAGCGCAACGGACTGGAGGGCTGGTGGTATATAGGCTGACACTATATTTAGAAGTCGGCCTTCCCATTGTCCGTGGATTGCCGCAAAACGGCCCTGATCGTCTATCTTGTGTTGTAGAATAATGAAAGGTGAGGTCTTTTTTACCAGGATACCCGTTCCCCTCGATCCAGAGGTGAATTCTTAGTGCGCAGCCATTCTATAGCCCCGTCTATCTAGTGCTTGGCACGCCTTCCCTGTAAGGTGTGTCTTCTGAAGTAAAACCAGAGCTGGGCCCTGACGCTTAACTGCTTGTAGAACCAGCCCCCTCTTTATTTTGTCCCCCAGCCCTCTTACGTTCCAGGTGAGCATTTTAAGAGGGGGAACTACAGTGTGGTGCGTCGTGCAGTCAATGGCGGCGGATTGGGAGTGACGTGCCATCATGAGATGTTGTGAGTGCGCCCTGCCTGTCTGTCGTTATCAGTGTGATATACTTGCCGTCCCGTTGGAATGTGCGTGTGCTAGTCTGAACCAAAACAATTGAACACCCCCCTAACCTCCCTCTCTGCCTCCCTGCTCCACGGACATAGAACCGCCCTCCTCCCCAACTTAGCAGAGTGCTCTACCCTTCCCCAACTCATTGTACTTGCTTGCGGGGGTAAGGAGTCTCATGTCAGCTGTGCCTTCGTCCATCCTCCTCAGCTTCTCCCGTTCTTGAGTCCAAGGGCAGCCAGCCCGTTACAGGAGACGATCGTCACCTTATCTGCGAGTTTGTGATACTCAAGAGTCTGGCTGCTGTCTGCCGTCCTCAGATCCCGCCTCAGACGTCTGCTCTAGATTTCCTGGCCCTGACGCCTGTGTCTCCGTGGGTGTTCTGGCACGGTGGTGCCGTTGGCCTTTGTTGGTGCGGCGAGGCGCTCCTATTTGTCGCCAGCCCTCTAGCCAGTCCTGAGCTGTCTCAGGCTTGTCGAAGAACCATGTCTTTCCATCAGCAACAACTCGCAGTTTTGCCGGAAACAGCATGGAGTAGGGCAGCTCCTTCGCTTTTAGTGCTTTCTTGACCTCTAAGAAAGTTTTCCGACGCCGGGCTACCTCCGCTGTGTAGTCTGGGAAGAAGGCAAGCGTTGAGTTCTGGATCCTGATGGGCGGCGAAACTCTCGCTGCTTGGAGTATTACATCCCTATCTCTGAAGTTGAACAATCGGGCCAACACTGCACGTGGTGCAGCACCCGGCTTCGGAGCTCCGCCGGGCACTCTGTGCGCTCTTTCTACCGAGAAAAATTGCGACAGTCCTTTAGGCTGTAATTTAGTCTTTATTAGATCTTCATCATAGAGGTCCATTGCTCTTTTGCCTTCTGATTCTGGCACTCCTCAAATTTGCACGTTGTTCCGCCTCGAGCGCCCCTCCTGATCATCCAGCTTCTCTTGCAGTTGTTTAGTCATGGCTTCCATTCGTTCCATGGCAAGCTGCAGCTCTGAGGTGTCTTCCACTATAGATTTCGTGACCACTTCTACCTGAGCCACCCTTTCCGACATTTTGTGAAGATCCGCCTGTAGTAGATTCACATCTGTAGATATCAACCCCACCGTCGTCTGCACATTGGACAGTGTCTTCATGATGTCCTCTAGTGTCACCTTCTTGGCCCCTTCATTGTCATGGCCGTTTCCCGTGGAGGTGCGTCCCTCTGTTTGCGGCGATATGTTTTTGTCATAAGCGTATTTGTCCAGTTTGGCTTGCGTCAATGTATTCCTCGGCCCTCTGCCTGCCATGGCGCCCGTCCTCACTGTGACACAGGGAGTGAGCTACTCTGCGTCAGCGGCAACACTGTCTTTTGTACTCCGTATTCCGACCCTTGGTGATCAGCGCAATTCGGAAGCGGCCTTCAATGGGGCGATGTTATGCCAGCACAAGTCCACCGATCCGATACGTTGGTGCCTCAGGGGTGCGCCGGTGTCTTCACTGTCAGGGTATGCGACCACACAGTTTTCGCAGGGAGGAGCCCCCGTCACAATGAGTCCGCTGCTGGATAATGTATAGCTACAGTGTTTGTGTCGGTAGGCTTGTTGCGCAGTAGCTTGTGTCACGCTCCTCGGCTCGTCGTAATTCACCCAGGGGGTCACTGCGCTGCTTGCCCCTCTGGTAGTCTCTCTGTTGTTGCACACGGAGCACCTCTCTACCTATACGTAGCGGAGCTTCGTTGTGTCTTGTCGGGGTGTGGTTGGCTCAGATCTTCCGGTCTGCGCAGTCAGTTCTGTCTAGTAGTGACTATGCCAGGGTCCTGTATCCCCTAGGCTTCCTGTGCGTTATAGAGTTGTGGATGCGCAGGGCCTGCTTATCATCCGGTATTAAACAGGGGGGGAAGGAGGGGTTAAATATGTCGGGTGATGAGCCCAATGCGGTATGCTACCTATTCCCCGCCTGAGGGCAATCTGCGAGCGTCTCTCTGCTGCTGGGCCCCTCCGCAGGTTCACTATTGTGGGACAGGGTGCTGCGCTTCGTCATACAGCAGTGACCCAGTCCCAGGGGGGCAATCCGGCCGTTATCTCTATCCCCAGGGCCGCTGCTGCGGTATCAGTGACTCACCGCCTCCGTTGGTTTTTATCTGTCCGTCCTGACTTTCGTACTGCGATGTGTGTTCCTTCCCCACACTTTCCAGGTGCAGTCTACCTTCCGGCAGCTGCGCTTGTCTTTCCTCAGCCCCTGTTCCAGTACGTCGGTAATGGGGGCCAATGTAATGGCAATGGCGACAGGGCGCGATCCGCGATTGTGCGGCTGCTCTGGCTGTTGTAATCGGAGTCACTCCAAGGACGCGGCGGTTGTCCCACAGTCGGAGTGCTTTTTTTTTTTTTCCTCGCCCCTCTGTAAGACTAGGGTCTCTCCGTACAGGCCCTACCGTGGGGAAAGCTCCGGGCCTCCGTCGGTCGGCAGTGTCCGTGCCTTCAGGGAGCGATCCGGTGCCTCGTCCCATCCCCTGTGCTGCTGTTATGGTGCCGGCGATATCCCTCCACATTTCGGTTCTTTTGTGGCTCCGTTAACGTTGGGCTCCGTCTCCACACCTCCAGGGTCTAGGCCAACTTCCGCTTTCCGTGGCCGCCCACCCCTCACTTCCGCTCGGGCATGTGGGTGCTCGAGGCCGGCATTGCTTAGCTGATGGCAGGCTGCATATCAGCGTTGTATGTCCGTTCCGGGCGTCGGATTTGTACCAGGGTCGGGTCGGACGGTGCAGACTGCCCTCCGCTCTCGGGAACCACCACTTGGGGTGAACTTGAGCCGGATAAATGATCGGATTATTGTAATATGCCGCGTTGCTTGCAGAGCTCCTTCACTACACAGCCACCATGCTTTAGATGCCGAACCAAAGATTCTGACCACGATTCGGGCAAATAGACTGGTAAAAGTCATCAGTGACTTAGTCCACCCCGACCAATTGGGCTTTATGACCCATAGGAATATGGCCTTAAACCTGCGTAGACTGCATGGGGTATTGGCCAGAGCTCACACTCTGCGGGAACCAGCCATAATTGCGTCACTTGACGCAACAATGGCCTTTGACACGATCGAATGGTCTTATTTATGGGCAGTTCTGGCCAAGTTTGGGTTTGGACCCGAATTTATCGGATGGATACGTCTGCTGTACTCAGAACCGCTCGCTCAAGTAGTTGTAAACAACAGAGCTTCCCCTCCTTTTTTGCTGGGGCGGGGCACCCGTCAAGGTTGCCCGCTGTCCTCCCTCCTTTTTGCATTGGCTCTGGAACCTCTTGCTGCTTGGATACGCTAGGAACCCTCGATTAAAGGTTTACAGTGGTCCCCTCAATGGGAGGACCGCATATCCTTATATGCGGATGACATATTACTCTATTTGTCCTCTCCCCGTAAATCCCTTATTGTTATCTTCGATGTCCTGGCCTCCTTCCGGAGAACTTCAGGACATTCAATTAACTGGGAGAAATCCTTGTTGTTTGTATTGAAGGGAGACCCTCCAGTCCCTCCGCGACACTGTCGACACTGTCCTATACAGTTCAACACAGAAGGGTTCAAATACCTGGGAATTTTTGTCTCCTTAGATCCCTCGGCTAGGTATTCCCGAAATCTTCTCCCCCCTTTGCAGAGGCTCAAGAGCGATATCTCCAGCTGGAGGAAGCTTCCCCTTTCATTGTTGGGTAGAGCAGCCCTTTTTAAAATGATGGCTCTTCCTCGGCTTCTTTATGCTCTGCAGAATACCTTGGATGTGGTGCCACCGGGATACTTCCGTGAGACCCAGAGCATGCAGCTAAGCCTATGGTGGGAGGGCTTAGCTGCAAAACAAATAAAAATTTTCTTGGTATGACTGAGGTATCGCTCTTCCAGATATCAAAAGATACTATTGGGCCTCCCAACTAGCGGCTATTAATCACAGCACATATGGCCGGGTTGATGACCCAGGATATGCTCTGGATAAATGGCTTTTTCCTGGGGGTAGGTATAGTAGAGCCTTGTACTCTCGGTTGAATAAATTGGCATTAACTGGACCAACGAAGCATTCGGTTCAGATCTGGCATGATGCCATGAGTTCATTGGGCTGGAAAAACAAACTAACCATATCCACCCCACTGTGGGACCTAATAGGGATTTCTACGGTTGGAGATATCTGGTGAAAGGGGAAAATCAAATAATTTGAGGAAATGCAAGTGGAGTATAAGCTTGCAAATTCTGAATATTTTCGTTATGGGCAGGTTACCCACTACCTTCTCTCAGCACTACCCGAGGAGACAGAGCCCCTAGAGGCCTCACCGCTTGAAGATAGGATATTAGACAGACACCTTCCTGACAAAACAATCTCCCTGATATATAAAAAACTGGTTAACCACAGTTCTGAACCCCTTGAGGCGTTAAGAGACAAATGGAAACAGGATGGGTTAGAACTCGATGATGAGGATTGGCAGATAGCAAGGTCCTCCCCAAAAGAAGGTGCAATTCCAGCTCGCTTGCGATTAGTTTAACTTAAAATTCTACACAGGATCTACCTCACTAGACCCGGACTAGTACATATGGGGCTTTGCAAACAACAGTGTGGACTCGTTGGGACTTTTATCCATATTATCTGGGAGTGTGAGCACATCGCCACATATTGGCGCAACATACATGACATAATGCACAGAGTACTAGGGATCGCCCTACTACCAGAGGCGAGGAGGTGCTTACTTAACATATGGGAGCTTACTGACCTAAACACCTCACAAACACAATGGGCCACCCTGGGTTTTATGATTGCCAAACGAAATATAGCCCAAATGTGGGGAGCGGCACAATCTCCCACTCTGGAAGTTTGGGAAAAGAATTTAGATTGGTGTATGTTTGGGGAAAAGACTACATACCTCGCGAGGGGACGCCCTCACAAGTGGTCACGGGTATGGTGGCCCTGGAACAGTTATAGAGGGGATATTTGTACACCACCCCTGAATGCCGCTATTGATGAGCCCCCCCCCGTGAAGTTCTTTTGCAATTGTAAGTTTTGTTAATCCTATGACCCCCTGATGTGTGCTCGGTGAATGCGGCGGACCCTCTGTACAGTGATTTTTCTGATGCTTCTTTAATAAAAAAAATTTTTAAAAAAAATGTTGAAGTGTCTTTTATTGGTGTGATATTATAGGGTAGGAAATAAAATAAACACATTTATGTTTTCATTAATTTTTTGGGTAAATATTTTCTAATTTAAAATTATTATTTTTTTAATGTATTTATTATTTTTTTGTATAATATTTGTAGGTTTTTAATATATGTAATTAGTATTATAATATGTGTTCTTTTTATGTTTGATCTTTTTTAATTTAAATATTGTTTATTTTGTTTTATCTTTTTAACAAAAGTAATAATATTTTTGAACTGTTTGAGTGTGAATAGTAATTTTTGTTTCTCCGTCATCCAACACTTTCCCTTATGTTGTACTCACTGGAGTTAAAATAGTAATTTGTACCTCTCCGCTATCCAGCACTTTCCTTATTGTTGCATTCACTAGAGTGGGAATAGTAATTTCTAAATCTCTGCTATCAAGCACTTTACCTACTGTTGCACTCTCTGGAGTAGGAGTAGTAATTTTTACCCCTCTGCTATCGAACACTTTCCCTACTTTTGCACTCATCGGAGTGGGAATAAAAACATTTCCCCTCCGCTATCCAACACTTATCCTACTGTTGCACTCTTCGGAGTGGGAATAGTAATTATTGTCCCTCCTCTATCCAACACTTTACATACTTTTGCTCTCACTGGAGTGGGAATAGTAAATATTACCCCTCCGCTACCCAACACTTTCCCTACTGTTGCACTCACTGGAATGGGAGTAGTAGTTTTTACCCCTCCGCTATCCACCGCTTTCCCTACTGTCGCACTCACTGGAGTGGGAATAGTAATTTTTACCTCTCCGCTATCCAACACAAATCCTACAGTTGCACTCAGTGGAGTGGGAATAGTAACTTTTCTCCTCCGCTATCAAACACTTACCCAACTTTTGTATTGTGAAATTTAAGTTAAATAGCTTTCTAATAGTTTAATGCTTTCATTTATTATAGATTTTAGTGTTTTTATATTTTAAATCATTAATATATATTTTTATTTTTTATATTATTTTAAACATAAATTAAAAATAATAGTGTAGTAATTACTTTAAATTAAATCTATATGTATAAATTATTATGTTTGTGTGTTTATTTTTTTATTACATTTCTTTGGTTTATTTCATTAAAACATATATTACATTTATTTTATTTTATTATTATATATTTAATATTTAATGTATTTAATATCTATTATTTTATTTTATATTTATATAAAATTCGATATTTTATACATCTTTATTTTTTACATCGATGTTTTTGAGTCAATATTTTTGTACTTACCTGTTTAAGTATAGGAGTCAATATTTTTGTTGTCTATATATATATATTTTTTTAACATTGATATGTTTTACATTGATGTTGTGTCAGTGAACGTAAGCTTTAATCTCTCCGTAATATGTCTTCACTGATCATACCTTAGACTTAACGACTACACAGGTGTCTCCTATTTTGTTAGGTTGTTCCGCTTCGTTTTTAGGTAAAATCTAAGATAATTCTGAGCAGGCAAACATGTAAGACGAGCGCCGCTCAAGGTTAACTGCACATACCTTACTCTGTTACGATCGGGCAGAATTTTACCTAGATCACGACAGACAAGAATTTGCATCAGGCTCAATAAGTCATCCACGATAACTGTATATTAAATGCCAACAGGGCCACATATACTATCAATTTGGTAACACACCAATGCACGTTGTTACATTTAAGGGCACATGCGATTGCATGAAAAAGGATTGCTCGCATTTTGGAATGGTTACTAGGCGAATGATGTGTAATTTTCATGTCTTGTGTCTGTGTTTTTCAATGTCCTTCTCTCCTTGCAGATTTATTAATGCATTCAGAAGCCCTGAAGGCGTGAAATTAGGAACCGTGAGTAATCCGGTTCCCTATGAGGCCGCAGGTTAGGGTGCACCTTAGCGAGTGCATACCGCCATGGTCCCTGGCCCTGAAGAAAGCCTCGCAACTGGCAAACAGAGGCTGTAACATATAGACCTAACATTTTAATTTAGGCTGTGACTCACCAATTTACTCAGTCGCAACATCCACCACACACTTTTTATGTAGCCTTACTATCCCACCATTAAAAATTATTTAGGAATAGTAAAGACTATTTTATCTCCGCTTGCTGGACCACTACTTGCACTTATCACAAAAAATCCCGCTACGCTGTAATCAGGCGTTGAAGCACACCGGAGAGGCATTCGGCCTCTCTGGTGGGGGCCCAATGATGAAGAATGTCAGCAACTAGGTTGGTGAGTGAGGGCCCTTTATAAAAGCATGAGTGATTCCTGTTGATAGCCCTTCAACCTCCTGGCTTCATCCTTCTGTCGGTTATTGAATATTTTCCCGGGGAATAAGAGTGGAGGCAACAAGTTCCCTCTCTCTCTTTTTGTTTATATATATATATATATGTCAGTGAACTTATTAACACAAATCCAGAACCCGTTGGCTTGGTCTTCACCCAATAAACTCACATTTGCTGCTTACTGACAAACATACTCCTTTGGTCAATCACACCCTCTCCCTCCCGATGCTAAAGAATTCCATTGTTAGCCTGTTTGTGAAGTCTATGCCATGGCATAGCACACACCAGCCACTCTTTTAATCTTTCCCCACATCCATTCATCCATACATTCACCTTGTAAAGGAAACTTCTGCAATAGAATTCCACTTGATCATTTTGATTTTCAATAGTCCACTAATATTTTCCATTTAGGTCTTTTGAGACACCTAACATGCAGCTGACACTGCTCCACCCCACAGACCTTTAAAATGAAACTTGCTACTCTTCTCTGACTTACCTCCCCAGATTTTGTCTATGTTTACAGATGAAAACAAGTTTTCCCTTCATTTTCAACCACTCCTTATGCTAATTTCTTAGGAAAAAAATAAGGTTTTACCTTGACAAAAATTGTGAAAATCACAGCAGGACACATTTTCTAGCTGGTGCTACAGGTGGCACTGACATTGCAGAATTCGGATGTGTCCAATAGTGGTCCTCAGATAGCAGCGCCACCAACTTGTGTGACCTCCAAAAGGTCAAGGAATGAGGGTGATCTAGCATTATGTAGCATTCAAGCCCTCATTTCCGCTCAACGGTGTACCACTGTTGAATGGAAATGCGGGCTTGAGGTTTCAGGGATTGTGAGAAGTTGGCCTGATATATGATGTTTCCAATTCTGGAACCACCTTGTATCAGTCCAAACAATCCCTTATGGTGTCTGGTTGTAAGTCAACCTTATAGACAAGCTATCTTATTGGTAGCATAGACTAAGCAGCCTTAAAGGCTAAACTCAAGAGGTCGTGTTAAGCGAGCTGTTTTACCAATCACAGTCCTGTAATATCAAATGAAAGGACACCACACAAGTATATATTATAAAAATATATGTGTTTATTTCTAAAATAATCCCCAGTACTCTTTATGAGCAAAGGGGCACAAGCGTTAAATCAAAAGCACAGTATAACATACAAAGTTGCACAATTATGGATGAGGGCGGGTGGCCACTCAAACCATATATTCAGAAAGTGGTATAAGAGATACCAATCGAACAGTGGTTAGGCCTAGGGCCTAGGGAATCGCTGGGAGCAGTCGGGACAAGCAATGCTGAAGTCGGGAAAAGCCCGCGGGATTCGGGTGCAGCGCTTAAAGCACACGCATGCACCAGTGTTAAGTCAATGGTGCGTAAAAGTTACACAGTTAGAGTTTTAGGATACTTCCGCTGAACCCAGAGGGACAAAACTTTAGACACAGACCCTAGAGGTGTGTACCAGTGTGGGAACACCGGCCTTGCAATGTTACCTCACCCACAGGAAGCGGGTGCATAGGGTCGAAGTGGCGTCGGGTTTCGTCACGCAGGTTCTTGGTGCTTGAAGCTGAAGATGCTGCATGCGATGTGAAGGAGAAGTGTCCAGTGTGATCCAAGGGTGGATCAGAGTCGTAAAGTACCTGAAAGCAGAGGGGACAGAGTCTGGGTCACTCAGCAGTGACCAGGGTGGAACCAGGACGGAACCAGGCAATGTCAGGCGCAATCAGGTGGTTGTTGAGGAGCTTCTCTCCGCTGCCACGTGGGCTCTGGGGCATCTGTGACGTCCAGGAGCGGGTCAAGATCTGTCCCACGCAGGTTCTCACCATCGGCGCTGTCGGCTTCAAGATCGGAGCAAACAACACTTGGCAAGAGCAATCCACGCAGGACTGGAAGATTACTTCTCACTCGGACCAGGAGGGTCAGAGCGGGTACTCCTTTTCAGAAGAGCTGGTGCAAGTCTGGAGCAACCAGAATCGCAAGTCGGTTTTAGGTTTTCGTCGGCACAGGGGCCACAAGCCAGCTGGCAAGTGACCGGGCCAACGCATCGAGCCAAAGAAAGCAGAAGTGCCCCACCCAGCACTCGTCGAGTGTACAGGGGTGAGCTTCGGTGCAAGAGTGGCTCACGGTTGGGGATTCTCAAACCCCGGTGTACAGCTTTGAGGGTCACTCGTGGGCTGCACGGTCAGCTTCTTGTGGTCTTTTCAAGATGGCGTGCCCCACGCTTCCGGTCACCTCCACGGGTCTCAGCTCTACAGGGACTGTGGATCGGGCTGTAAGAAGGCAGGCAAGCTTGATCTCGTCGATCTCTGTTGCTCGAGTTCCGGCGGGAACTGCAACAAAGCAGACGTCGAGGTGCTGGATGGTGCCTGTTTGCACAGGGTGGTCACTCCTTGACCACAAGGGAGATTCTTCAGTCTTCTACGTCGAGTAGGATGTCGAAGGGTCCAGAATTTCGTTTCTTATGTTTCATCAGGATAACCTGAGTGCGTTGGCATTGCTCCAATTCTTATACCAATCTAGGGGGCTGGATTACCTGCTAGGTCCCCTCCTATGGGTGGGACCCAGGAAGGGGGTGGATACACCCCTTTCCTTTGATCGTGGCCGTGCTGGGACAGGGGCTGGTGTGCCCCAGAATCGGTTTGGCCGGATTATGCAAGGGGCAGCCTTGTGCTCCCCAGGCAGTGTCTGGTTTCTTTCAAACCTTCCTGCTACAATCCACTATCTCCTGTCTGGAGTGTGTAACACCTCCCTGCGACAGGAAAGCCTTTGCCCAGGCCTCCTCTGCTGAGTTTCGGTCAGCAGCAGGAGGCCAGACTCGTGTCTGTGGCAGAAGCATCCATTTTGTGGATCTGAGGCTCTTTTAAAAATCAACCGCGTTTCAGTAAAGTAACATGTCTTCTCCCTCTAGAGGGGTGGATTGCTATCCCCGTTGACAGAACTGTTGAGGGGATAGTATTCCAAATCGTATGACACCTTACACGACATATTTTGATAAAGCCAAACCAAAGTTAACATATAACCGCGAGGATTATAATGCACTTAGTAGTATATGGTATGGTAATATCTCGGAACAGCTTAGGGAATTGGTCCCGACAGCTGCAGACAGGCTCAGCTCATGCTAGAGCACCATCTCACATAAAACCAAGCACTCTACCTCCAGGATTGTTAAGGCCTGCCATAGGAGTGACTGATAGGTATATATGTGTACAGATAGGTTTAGATATAGGCATACTATATCTAAGCAAGGGGTGATTACACCACCTTGCCCCAGCTGAGTGATCAGCCAGTTGTGTCAATTTTAGATAGCCAGCCAGGGGTGGCAAAAGATATGCTGCAGCCCCTGGTAGGCCTTGGATGCACCTATGCCCTGGGCCCCTATAGTGCTCTGTACAGGGGCTGATAAGGTGACCCAAGCCAATCTAGTTATGCACCTAGGGTACATGGAATCCATTTTACAGAGAGAGCAGATAGCCTGGGGCCCTGATTAGCAGGGAACCAGGCCAACTAAGTCGAAAACCAGCTAAACACAAGGAAAAAAATCTGTGGTAACCATAGTCAGGTAGCCACCTTCCTACAGGGATGCAGACCCTCTTAAGGCAATGGAAAGAAGGGACTCCTGCTTGTTTCTAACCCACCCCATGATTTTTCACTCAGTGAAATTCACAATCCATAGCATTTTGGAGGAGTCCATTTTCTGTTGACATGTTGTGGCAAAGCACTAGTCTCTGCTATCCCGGGGATGCACCATAAGTGGGCACTGCCCCCTCATATAAGGGTACAAAGAGTTTGGTAGTTAGTGAAGGCTGATTCTAGGTTCAGGAGTACCTGTAGCCCTGGAGGAGGGAAGACCTGCTCCATTCAGTCTGTCGGGTTCTAATCTAGGACCCCGATCAATACTGTGACCTTATGCCCCTATACGGCTATAATCCATTTATACCCCTATAATGTTATAAACGATCAAGAGCAATATTTCAGAAACTCATCTCTGGCCTAACACGATCAGAGCCACATTTCAGAATCTCTTCCTCTGCAGCTCATTAGAGCAAATGACACAGCAGAAGCCACTATCTAAGATTCCTAGATTACACTCCGAGTTCTTCAGCAAGATAAAACTCAGCAACCTGGGAAAGCCCCGCTTGCTATGTTTTGATTAGTAATAGAACTCTAATGAGCACTGAGAGACGATCACTTCCTAGTGACATCTTTATTGACGTCTTATGTCCAAAAACGTACGTCAAACAAGGCACCTTTAAGGTATAAATATTACCAACGTTGCCTTAAGCAAACGCTGCCTCAACGACATCGATGATAGCGATGGTGTGGTGAACACAGGAGCAGAACAGCTGTCCCTTACAAAGCCCAGCAGATACAAGCTGCCCACGGACGCTGCCCCTCCTCCTCCTCGACGCGCTGAGAGAGACGCTGTCTTTTCTCCTGCCGAGAAAATCCAGCTCCGGCGTTTCCAGCCTACTCTTGCGAGTGACTGGGATATCGAGTCCTGGAAGGAGATACAAGACCTTCAACATTCTATTCCAGAGGTATGGTGTTGACTAAACCTTTAGAGAGAATTCTTGAAGCAAACCTTGGCAAAACCAACTTAACTAAAACTGCTACTTACTTACTCCCTCCCAAGTATTAGGCTTAGGTCAGGTACACTGGGGTAGGCGTAGTTAGAAGCACCAGTTGAGTACGTTAGCTAAATGTATATATGAATGTATATATTTTATTCATTTTAACCATTGTATGGCTAAGAAACCATACCAATGCTTTTACAGTATTATTTCGGAATCCTCATTTTACTGTACGCACTTTTTATAATAACTAGTCTTGCAATTGTGGCAATTCATTTCTCTTGCATGAGAAGAAAGACTGTTCAATAAATAATACCTTTTTAATGAAAACGCCTGTCTCTCTGTTCTCTGCATCTTGGTGAAAGTAATCTGCACAACTGACTGAGTAAAATAACTGTCTATTGTTTCACACGACTCTAGAGATTGACTCTTATTCTAAGGAGCAAAGTTGTCATGTTTATGCGGTTGTTGGAAAACTGAATCCCTTCTTGTCTGTACCAGGGAAGCTGATCACTTCCTATTCAGTCAAGAAAGTTTCCAGTGACCTCTGAGCTAGTTGGTAACAAACCCAATTAAGTTTAGCATAGTCAGTAGAGACCTGGAAGACCGCACTTCTACGTCTATACTACTGTTTATGTTATTCCAATGCGCAGGGCCTATAGGGGAAATAGGAAGTACACTACATGGCGCCCAACGTTTGGTAAGGCGATAAAACTAACGCAAGACGTTAGAGTAACTCAGTCGTGCATTTTTCACACAGACCCCTTTCTACCGTAAATACTCCAATAGACGTCTGGAGTGGGTGAAAGGTTAAAATCCGCCCGAACTTAGTAGGAAGAGATTCCTATGTAAAGCTCTGGTTTATTCAACGTTGTAGGATACAGTGTTCCAAAATATTGTGCACCTAATCTTTGTCTCCTTGGAGACCTGCTCTGCAAAACCTTCCTGACAATAAAATGTCAGACGATGATGCCGCAGTAAATGCGACTCAGCAGGGTCCCGACGGGACTACTGAACCGGGTGCAATAATCATTCCGGTACATTTAAGAAAATCTATAACGTCAATACTTATAGAAAATGGACTGACCACGCAAGGTGGCACAGTCGTCTTCGTGATAGAGGCACGAATATCGGCAGACAGAGGTATTCTATTCTTGGATAAAATTTCCAGCGGCAAACACCGCAACACACGAGTTCCACTATTACAAAATAGGGGATCCACCGGAAGAGTACGCTCCTTTCGAGGAGATTGAAATCCCATTAAAATTCCTGCTCTGGTTTAAAGGTGCCCTAAAACATAATGATCATATTACCAGGCTCGGTCCACTAGGTAGACCAGGAGCAACGTGGCCGGTTCTAGCCAGCTACACACCACATCCGGACATTGCAAAAATGTCAAGAGAGGAGCTGTTAGCACAGCTAAAAACATTAATTAAAATACATAGACAATTAGTCCAATATGTAATGCGGACTGCTACAGTCCAAACAGCTGTTAATGTACCACAGCAGACCCCTCATCAGGGGAACACAAATAAAATTACACCACAGAACATACAACCATGTCTTGGTAAAACACCCATAAAACGGGAACAAATTCCTTTCTGGTTAGCGAAGAAAATTACTCAAATAGAGGCAGTATTTCCGAATACTACCCCTATTGAGAAACACAGAATCCTGACCATCTGCCTTCCAATGGGGGTCACACCACACGTGGAGGACTGTGACACTTGGGGTACAGTCTTTGCTTCCTTTTACACGAAAACACATGGTGTTCCGTCAATGGCGGTAATACCAGAAGTGCTAAAACAGATTCAGAATGAATACGGTCCAGAACCTGCTTTAACTCTTGGAATGAAATTACTGAAAGACTTCAAGCAGGTCTCGGCTATATTACTAGCCAATATAAAAGGAGAAGCAGCATCTGTGGCGATCCGCCAGAAGTTGAAGGAAACAGATATAACAGATCAACCAATTTAGCTTGCCAGAATTATAGAAAAAAGTTATGAAGAACTAGGTAGAGACAGCTTGGGTGGAAAACCAGTAAAGCCCCAACTGCTCGAAAATCCTGAAAAATTATTTATTAAAAATAATTCAAACACTCCTAAAAAGAGCTGGGATGGAAATAAACAATCCACTCCCAAAGAAAAAGTTTTCCAGTCCAGAGGAAGGTCTCCTCGTCGGAGGGAAAGAACTCCGACTCGAGAACATCAGTCTCCCCAGAGGGAGCCCTCTGAGAAAAGATATAACCTTAGAAATAGGGATAATTTGAAGAAGCCTGACAGATATCAAAGTATTGATACACGTCCCTCTCGATCTTTTTCGCAGAAATCGGAAAGAAGAGGACGGTCAGACCCAGGAGAGCACACCAAGTCCAAAGACAAGGAACCTGCTCAAAGTAAAAAGTTACAATTTCCAAGAAAGAAGGTAGCCAGTATTAAGAGTAATCGAACATGCCGAGAATACTGAGGACACAGTTGAAAAACGGGGAGTGGGCACAGACAATGCTAGACAGCGCAGCAGAAATCAGCATAGCTCGCAAGATCCTGATGAGTCATCTGGAGACAGTGGACACAAATGAATACATTCAAGTAGAAACTGCAGACACCAGAGTTAGCGAACCTCATAAGATATACGAAATAACACTGCGTATAGAGGGTGATAAGACTAGGAAAATAAGGGGTCTATTTTGGGATAAACTCTCAAAAGGCTATGACATCCTGTTAGCTGAAAAAGATTGGCCCCCAGAGTTTGTCAGGGAGTGCCCTCGTGGCGAAGAAATGATTATGCCTGCCTTCTCGAATCACATTTCGATTCACACTAAATATGTGTATGCAAGGAAATAGGCAGTGGCCCAGGCACCAGCATTATATAAAAATCATGTAGGATGGGATGAGGACTCTCCTCCTCACAAAATCCAGTTAAAAAGTAAGGGTGGGCGGCCAGCTACGCTCCGTGAACGGAGTGTGCGTAGTGCCGCCTACTCCGCATTTTGCGGAGCGGGCGTAGCCAGGCGGCACTACGCACGCTCCGCAGACGGAGCGTAGCTGGCCGCCACCCGCCTCCCTCCCGCCCTCCCTAAATACTTTCAATTAAAGGAGTCAAATAATTAAAACGCACTTACCTTGCCCGCCGCTGCCCGCCGCGTCCCCGGGGCTCGCTATCTTCCGTCTTCCGTCTTCTTTACTAATGCGCATGCGCGGGCGGCCGCGCATGCACATTTTCTCGTGAGAAATGCGCCTGCACGGCCGCCCGCGCATGCGCATTAGTAAAGAAGACGGAAGACGGAAGGAAGATAGCGAGCCCCGGGGACGCGGCGGGCAGCGGCGGGCAAGGTAAGTGTGTTTTAATTATTTGACTCCTTTAATTGAAAGTATTTAGGGAGGGCGGGTGGCGGGGCTGGCGGCCAGTGGTGTTTGCGTAGTGGGGCTACGCGGAGTGCGGAGGTGGGCGTAGTTTCTCGCCCACTTCGCGTAGCTCCGCGAAGCCCCACTCCGCCAACTCCGCCCAGGGTTATTAAAAAGTCAACCGACTGCCCAAAGGCAGTATCCAATTAAGCAAGAAGCTAAAAAACAAGTCAGGGAGATTTTAGATCAACTTGATACCAGGGGGTGATTGAAACATGCACCTCTCAAATGAGCAATCCTTTGTTTCCTGTCTCCAAACCGGACGATTCATATCGTCTAGTTTTGGATTACAGACACCTAAACTCATGTTGCAAAACATTCGCAGTACAAAATTCGCATAGTGCTGCACTAATGAATAACATAGTTCGTAAAAAATATAAACTGACATTAGACATATCAAATGGTTTCTTTTGTCAAAACATTGCACCAGAAAGCAGATACTTGACCGCTTTCTCAGTAATAGGGTCTCAGAAAAATTTCTGTAGGCTCCCACAGGGATTCAAGAACAGCCCATGACTATTCTCAGCCAGAGTAACAGAGTTACTACAAATGTATGATGATGAGGCATTATCATATGTAGATGATATCTATCTCACAGACGACGACTTAGAGATTCACTTGAAAAGAGTGAACACCATAATACTTGGGTTCGCAGCAGAGGGTTACAAATTCAACTTTAAAAAGTCTCGAATTGCCCATCTGACAGTATTATTTTTAGGATACGAATTGTCAAGTGAAGGAAAAAGCCTAGCGGACAACTTTTTAGAGAAGTGCGCTGTACTCCAAGCACCTAAAACGCTGAAGAACTTACAATCGATTCTAGGTTTCCTGAATTTCGGTAGAACTTACATTCTAAATTATGCGGAGAGGGTTAAACCTCTCTATGAACTAATTAAACCTGATTTTAAACCAATCAACTGGACTAAAAAACACACAGAAATTTTGAGATCACTGCAAACAGACATGTTAGCAAAAACAAAATTAGTCACACGTGACAATACACGCAACCTTGTAATCCGAGTCATCCCAGGAAGATGCGGATTCACGTACCTGACCTCTAATGAGGGAGAAAAGGTACCTATAGCTTACAAATCTCACTTGTACACACAAGCAGAAAAAACATTCAGTCTCACAGAAAATACTGTGAAAGCAATACTAACTGCATTAGCTAATGAAAGGGAACTAGCACACAGCAAAAGGATTAATGTCCTCACAGCGGAATCCGCCTTCGAGACGCTATTCAGCCCAGTAAACCTGTCTACAGTGTCACTGGATCCGAAATGGATACAGTATGTAAATTCTCTTGCTGCGGACGACGTGAAATACTATTTTGCTCCGCAATTCGAAAAACTGAATGATTTAAAATATGAACAAGAATATCCTTTGCCAATCGAAATTCTGCCTCTCCAACAATACTCCTGTATAATCTACACAGACAGATTCATACAGCATTTCAACGTAGAAAATAAATCCTACGATGCAGCCTGCGCGATTGTTAAAGGTCGCTGGCTGTGCGGTAAATTCAGACCAAAAATAACAAAAACTGAATCAGTAAGAAACTGTTCGGCTCAGAGAGCTGAAATCAGATCTTTAAAGGTGACGCTTGAAAATGCAGAACGTGAATTCCCGACACTAATCGTGTGCGATTCGCATTTTTGCGTCAACTCTTACAATAATAAGTTGCAGAGCTGGATTCAAACTGATTTCAATGATGACACAGGTGCCACAATCAAGCATAAAATGCTTTGGAAACAGGTAGTTCTTTTACAGAAAGAACTACAAAAGACTCACGTGATACACACTTTGAGTCATCAACGTGATGGCGTTCACGTTGCAGGGAATTCATTGGCTAATACAGCCACAGCGGAAGCAACTAAACCGGCTTCCGTAGCCACAAAAAAGCGTTCAGAAAAATACATAGACGGGGAAACCACGCTGGCAGTAAAAACGTCCTCAAAAAGCGCAGCTGTGCAGCACTACCAGTGAACTATCCACTCAATTATGCATACGTAATTGATGCAAACTCCGTTCCTTTTGCTCGAATCCCTGGAGTGGGGGATAGAGTAATTCCAAACATGGAACACGGGTTAGGACTAATTACAGCGGCACATGAAGGGCTTGCTTCTGCACATGCTGGCGTTTCCGCAACAATATCACTATTAAAACAGAGATATTGGTGGCCTCGCATGAGAATACAAACTAAGAAATATGTATTAGAATGCGAAATATGCCAAAGAATGAAAGTATCAACAGTAAAACGACTGGCGCAGACTCCCCTTCTCATCTCAGATAAACCATTAGCATGTGTTTACCTGGACCACTGTGGTCCCCTACAAAGGGACGGCAACTATAAATATATCAGGGTCGCAGTGGATTCCTGTACAAGATTCATATGGATGTGGCCCCAGCGCTCGGCTGACGCCAGAACGGTTATAAAAGATCTGCGAGTCTTTATCGGCACATACGCAATTGCCATGTTCCATTCTGACCAGGGTCCTGCTTTCAGCTCTCGAGCTTATAAGGAGGCCATGGCCAGTATGGGCATTGGGTTGCGATACTCTTGTCCATCACACCCCGAAGGGAACAGTGTAGTGGAAAGAAAAAACCGGGACATAAAGCAATCTATAACAGCGAAGGTATTAGGTTCGGGTGATGGGTGGGTCAAACATTTAATAAGTGTCCAGCTCAGTCTAAACAATTTGGCAAGACATTCTCTAAAAGGTTTCAGCCCATATGAACTATTGTTCGGAACTAGAATGCACATTCAGGACTTAGATAGTCAGGTATCAGTGGTAGAAGATAAGAATAAAGACTTTGACATCAAAGATCATTTGGCTGTTTTACAGGACTTGAATGAAACAAGAAAATCCTTAAGCAACATAAAGTTAAAGCAACAGCCAACTACCACTGAAGAGGCACCACCAGCCCCAGCAAGGCCTGTCTGGATTCCAAAGATTGGGGATCTAGTCAGAGAAAAAATAGCGGTGAACAAGAAATTTGGGCCTTCTTACAGAAAAGTAGTACCTGTCTTGGCAATCAACTGAACAAGATCAGTAGTGCTACCGCCCCTTGCTGGTAAAAAGGAGAACAGAGTTGTATCAATTGACCTGGTAAAACCACAAGCATGTGGCCTATAATCAACAGTAGGTCCAGTGGACTCCCGAGAGACAACAGAATACCCAAACTTGCAACAATCCAAGAGGTTCAAACTGAAAGACTAATCACATTCGATAAGCCTGCAGTGCACAGAGAGGGACTATGCAATAATGCCATGGAACTCGTGCCACTTGGAATACAGATTGAATCAGTTTGTCAAGAAACACCAGTCTACAATGATGTGGCGTCAGAAAGTGCTACCGAAAGACAAATTGAAAGAACAATTCCAGCAATTGACAGAACTGCCTCTGGCTACTTCATCAATTTCGACAACTTTTCTGAAGATCAAACCGACCCTGAAGTGATGCCAGAAACAAAGACTTTTAAAGAAAAAGCAACTGAACTCTTTCATCAAATCAAAGAAGTAAATCTGAATGCACCATTGATTGAGCATTGGATAATCTCAGGGGTACTTATACTCCTACTAGGCCTAATTTTAGTTTAAATTTTAGGAAAGTTTATTAAAGTTCAATGGACACAACAAGTCAGAACATCAACCTAGTCCTAAAACCACACAGATCATCCCACGTGAAGAAAAGAGAACTATCAACAGTAAATGTCACAGCCATTCAAATACCCGGGGGGGGGGGGTGGTATGGGACAAAACTGACTATGAAATATATGGTGCGGTCGAAATCCTGAAATATCCTCACCAGTTCAAGGTTTCCTTAAGTGACTTTGTAAAACCAAGTACATTTTCTGATGATTGGGATTTTGAAAGTATTAATAATAACTTTTCTCTTCCCCCCACCCTGCTAACCCTGCACTAACCCTCAGTTCTGGAATTTGATGTCTCACAGCGCCAGGAAACCCACGGTGTCAGTGCGCTTTATAAATCCCATTTAATAATAATAATAATAATGATGTCTGATTTCATGTTGTCAGCTAGATTTACAGAACATGATTATTTACAAGGTTCGTCTAATTATGAACAGATGTACTGCTTCTCACATTACGGTGACCATTACTTGCATAAATCTGCACAACCTAGAAATGTTTTTAAATATAACCAATGGGAACATTGTTCCACTCCACCTAAGAGCAGTTCTAAAACATTCTATGAGAAATTCCAGTACTTCTCAGGGTTTAACACCAGTGATGCAGAAACGTTTTATTATAAACTGTTAGATAAAACAGAATTGAAAACAATGCTGACAAATACTAAATTAATATATTCAGAAGCATTTTATGAAAAAATGATGACATTTGGTTTTGATTTTTGGAAAAATAACATTGAAACAAAAACCATCTGGGGTACAAAAGATTGGCAGGTACAAGGCCTAGAAGCATTATTTCGAGCCTGCATGATCCCAGAACAAATAATGTTCTTAAATGACACAATTCACCAAACAACCTGTCTTGGCCTAGCTAAGATTAAAGACCTTAACAACCCGTCTATTCCAAAGCCAATACCTGATAATGCAACTACAGATATTAAAATAGACGTATCTAAAATTTTACATTTAAACAGAACACATCCTGATTGGAAAAAGTGGTTAATCTGGCCTACTGACACAAATAACTGTCAAGATAGATTCCTGAACAAAACACCAGGGTTAACAATGACCAGACCAGACCCTAGATACTCCCAGAGACAACATCCAGGGATAGTAACAACATACAGTGTAGGAAAGCTGTGCTTTGAATGGCTAGAATCATCCACACTGGCAGAAATTAAGCAACACTTATCTTTACTTAAAGATGGTGCTGATTTGCGTGATTTCATTCTGGGACCACGCAAGCAGCGTCAAAAGCGTTTCATAGCGACCAGTATATATGCGGCTTAAAACAAGGCTTGGAAAGTAACACAAATTGAAACAGCTGAAAAAATACGAGAAATTGATCGTATTAATTTGGAAAAATCACTTTCTGTTGTGGACAATGGGTTAATGACTCTGTCCTCCAGAATATATTCACTGGACAGTATTGTATCATCTGCCATAGATAAAATAGACAAAGACTTGCTAATGTTACAGCATGGCCAGTCACAATTGCGTTCTATTGTACAGTTAGGCTGGACGCTGCAAAATCTTCGTTCAGTCTATGTGCCATGGCGTTTAATCAGCACAACGTCATTGTTTTCCATCTTTAACCTTACTGATAAACAAATCAGCTTGGCACAGAAAGGAGCAGACTATACAATCCTGAGCATCGAAAAACTTGAGAGATTACCATTGACAATGTCAGAAAGTCCTGTCATTGAATGGATAATACACAGGATTATCACAATTCCGATAACAACTTTCCGATTTAAAAATTGCCTTGAATACATACCGACTGGCCAGTATGAACGTTTGGGTAAAGGGTAGCATGGAAATTACCATATACACACACATGCTATAGTGACAGCAACAAAAATGTATTTCTTAGTGGTGAAAACTGCAAACATTCACTAAGCGGTATACTTTTGTGCCAGGGTATTAATTTACAAGGGGCCTGTGAAGGAAATTCAAACAACCTTTCATGCCACCAACATGTCACACCTGCAACGCAGATAGAGCGTTTCTTTAAGCAGCTCTCGAACGGGAGTTACATTCTAATAACGGATCACAGCTGTTGTGGCCTTTTGCCAGGGAAAGCATATCTCGTAACCGTAACTTCCATGGTCAAATGCAGTATGCAAGCATTGTTTCCAAACGGCTCTGGAGACTCCGAGACTCCCATTTGGCCTCGTTTGAATGTCTCTTCTATACGAATTGATACTTTAAGCAGAATGAAGTCTGTGCTTTTGCAGACAACAGTGCCCATCACGTCATCAAAAGAGACGTTTGATCTCCTAGTTGCAAGGACAACATCAGAGATTCATGACCTTTTATCAACAAATTGCCCCGTGCATTTCACAGAAATGCTTAGCCAAATTCTTAACATGTCTAGTGCCATAGGCATCCCAGGCGTATTTAAGGCCATTTTTACGGGACTGTTAACACCATTCAAAGCAATTCTGGGAATCATTCCTAATTTTGTCCATTCAGTCTTTGGCGGCATACCCCTGATTTGGGGACTTGTAGCAGGCATTTTTTTTGACCCTCCTGCTCCGATATGGCAAGCCTAAACTCAGACATGACTCCGACAAGGATGGAAAAAACGATCCTAGCAATACGCTACCGGGACCGCATAACTAGAGTCCTTGGATTGGCCAGGCTGAGAGATCTGAACATGACCTGGTTTCTTTCATTCAGACCTATATGGCAGACCTGCATCTTACCTGTGCTTCGATGTATGTTATGCGGAGATGAGTACGTGTTGGACACCTGTCTTGCACTTCCATCAGCAGTACCAATGGATATCGATACTTTGCTAAGTCCTGTAACGGCTCACGCATTGTGTTGTCCCCAGCGGCTACCAATCCTGATGACGGCATTCGTTGAGACTCCTGTGCTACGACTAGGTGGTAACAGTGGAGCGAGAAACAAAAGCAACATCACCCAGGTACGACCTTCTGTGAGCATTGCTGATCCAGACTTTGATGATAGCAATCATTCCCACACCTGCCAAGTTACAGCACTATCGAACTTGGTCGAACTGTCACCTGATTTTGTAGACCAATTTTTTGAGAGCCTGTCTGATATGATGTTCTCCCCTGAACAGAAACAATAATTTTGAAAAACATTCCGACACACAGCGTTCCCATGAACTCTGAATTCGGCCTTCAGTTTTGATCAACAAAAACTGCTGAAAAGCGTTAGAACTCTATTTCCCCGTTCACCATGAACAATTTTTTTGAATTGAACACTTTTTAAAAATATTTACCTTTTTTCTGGGACGAAATTCTTTGCTTAAAATAGACCTATTCATAAAGAACAGAACTTCTATTTTTAGATAAATCTAGAGACATAATAACTTTACATCAGCCTCTAGCACATTTTACAGCAATGCATTTATATGTGATGAAATTATCTTGCACTTCTTTTCTGTATAAAGAGATATTTCATGTGTAATTTTTCGCAATATCATTCACTGATTACATATGCTATAATTTTGAATGATTTCTATGCTTAAAGACGTACAGTACCAATATTACCATGTATTTCAAATACGTCATTTCAAATGCGAATATGTATTTTGGGGTGGGTAATGTTACACATGCATCTTATTGCTATAGTTTTTAGTAATTTGATGGACATAAATTCGTGGAGTGGGTGTCGCGTTCTAATCTTGGACCCCGATCAATACTGTGACCTTATGCCTCTAGACGGCTATAATCCATTTATACCCCTATAATGGCATAAACGATCAAGAGCAATATTTCAGAAACTCGTCTCTGGCCTAACACGATCAGAGCCACATTTCAGAATCTCTTCCTCTGCAGCTCATTAGAGCAAAAGCCACTATCTAAGATTCCTAGATTACACTCCGAGTTCTTCAACAAGATAAAACTCAGCAACCTGGGAAAGCCCGGCTTGCTATGTTTTGATTAGTAATAGAACTCTAATGAGCACTGAGAGACGATCACTTCCTAGTGACATCTTTATTGACGTCTTATGTCCAAAAACTTACGTCAAACAAGGCACCATTCAGGTATAAATATTACCAACGTTGCCTTAAGCAAGCGCTGCCTCAACGACATCGATGATAGCGATGGTGTGGTGAACACAGGAGCAGAACAGCTGTCCCTTACAAAGCCCAGCAGATACAAGCTGCCCACGGACGCTGCCCCTCCTCCTCCTCGATGCGCTGAGAGAACGCTGTCTTTTCTCTTGCCGAGAAAATCCAGCTCCGGCGTTTCCAGCCTACTCTTGCGAGTGACTGGGATATCGAGTCCTGGAAGGAGATACAAGACCTTCAACATTCTATTCCAGAAGTATGGTGTTGACTAAACCCTTAGAGAGAATTCTTGAAGCAAACCTTGGCAAAACCAACTTAACTAAAACTGCTACTTACTTACTCCCTCCGAAGTATTAGGCTTAGGTCAGGTACACTGGGGTAGGCGTAGTTAGAAGCACCAGTTGAGTACGTTAGCTAAATGTATATATGACTGTATATATTTTATTCATTTTAACCATTGTATGGCTAAGAAACCATACCAATGCTTTTACAGTATTATTTCGCAATCCTCATTTTACTGTACGCACTTTTTATAATAACTAGTCTTGCAATTGTGGCAATTCATTTCTCTTGCGTGAGAAGAAAGACTGTTCAATAAATAATACCTTTTTATTGAAAACGCCCGTCTCTCTGTTCTCTGCATCTTGGTGAAAGTAATCTGCACAACTGACTGAGTAAAATAACTGTCTATTGTTTCACACGACTCTAGAGATTGACTCTTATTCTAAGGAGCAAAGTTGTCATGTTTATGCGGTTGTTGGAAAACTGAATCCCTTCTTGTCTGTACCAGGGAAGCTGATCACTTCCTATTCAGTCAAGAAAGTTTCCAGTGACCTCTGAGCTAGTTGGTAACAAACCCAATTAAGTTTAGCATAGTCAGTAGAGACCTGGAAGACAGCACTTCTACGTCCATACTACTGTTTATGTTATTCCAATGCGCAGGGCCTATAGGGAAAATAGGAACTACACTACAAGTCCTGACATGCCACGGTGTGTGTACTGTGTCTGTGTTTGCTTTTGTGTGTCTATGTGTAATGTTACACATGTGCTGGGTGGATTGTAGGCCATGTGCAGTGTAAAACGTTCCCTACAAAGGATAATGTGATTGTTGCACAAAATGGTGGGGTCACTTCAGATTGTCTTTGCACCCCAGATACCTCATGATTTCCGGGTATAATGGGGAACATACATCTACATCCTTCGAAGCTCATGAGGTCTGCCCAGCAACAGCGCATGATCTGCCCTTGCCTGGTGTGTTGTGCTGGGTGTCGCTTTGCAATAGTGGGAACGGCTCTTTAAAATTTAACTGAACTTGTGACTATCAGAAATACTTTATCAGTTTCGCCTGCTCCCTCCCTTTAATACACATTTTTTCAAAGCACTGCATTGAACTAGCCATGGGTTTTTGAAAAAGCACTGTGCTCGGTACTTACCAACTCATTCCCTGTGATCTGCATCAGCCAAACTGGTGTCTGTTCCTAGATTCAACTGAGGAGGAAGAAGCTAAGAGCTAAGAACCCCTAAGGCCTGGAATGATCTCTGTTTGCATATCAAAGCCCAACATAATTTTTGGGCCTTTAGGAAGGCCCTCAAAACATGTTCTTTGTTACACTCAAACTGTTAGATCTATTTGGTCTCCTTTCCTGAGCTAGCGCCAAGACGCCCTCGGGGGCAAGCGATGGCTCTATAAAAATATCTAACATAACAATACAAAAGGATCAAATGCAAGCATTCAAAGATTCGATCTGCTCAGAGTGGGAAATATTTTTAATTTTAAAGAAAGCCTGTTTGGTTTGTCTTGGCTTCTCGTTGGTGCTTCCAACTTAGAAAAATACTTTCTGAAATCAGCAAATAGTTATAACTTGTCTAGAACTGAAGGAGAAGCTCTACCGAAGCAGCACAGGGGACATTTTCCAGGATTAGAGCTATCTATATCCTTGTTTCTTTCAGGTCTAAGAGAATGCTGGGGACTATATTTGCTGATTGACCTATCCAAGCAGAAGAAGAGAATGCTGTATAGCCCAAAGTGCGGAGATGATGCTAGCCTCTGGCAAAGATGACTAGAGCAAATCCCACCAGACTAAATATTTCAAGGAGATCATTTCATGGACACGAGAGGACCACGAGGCTCGAGGATCTTGCAGATCACTTGCTACAACCAAAGGCACTGAATTTAATGCAAGAGGGTCGCAGACCTTCCAGGACTTTGAGTGTGATGAGGATCCAATGTTCACCGACCTGCCCGGCTAATATTATCTATGTGGAAGTTGGTATTTTCCCACTTTACCCAGGATAGTAGAATAGCATCATGATGACTGAGGCTGATGGCCTTGATTCTGTGACCAATGGTCCCTGGACTACAGCCCTTTTTGTTTCAAAGATGTCATGGTTCATATGTGCGAATGGATCCCAACATTAAACGTCAGTATCCAAGCTATGACTATGAACGAGCAGGTCCAGTGATGCTGCCACCAACCAAAAATCTGAACCAATGCTTGCCATTTTTTAGATCTATGCCCATGCATTTTGGTATTTCCTAGACAACTGCTTTGTGTGCTAATTCCAGTATTACCGAAGTATATTTTGATGATACTGGCTTTGTAACCTGTTAGGATCTCTGATTAGTCTCATGAACTGCTTTGGTACCTCTGAAACCCCTCAAATGGATCCCAGTGATAGAGATAATTGGGCACTTCAAGAACATTGACCCTGTGGCACTTCAGAAGAAGCTCCCATGCAAGCCAGTAGCAAAATCCAAGTTGGTTGAGAGACCCATGTCACCTGGAGCAGCTGTTTATGCATTTTGGTGCATGCTGGGATGAAACCATGTTAATCGTGTGGTCAAATTGAGGGTTCATCGATAAAGTGTAAAGGACGGTCAACCAATTAAAACAACAGGGATGCTTTGTATCATTCTGTCATGCTCTTTTGGCCCACTGACTTAGCACTGTAAACACATTGTAGAATACCAGAGACCCCAAAAGTGTTTGAGACTTTACAATATTCCACAAAATCCTACTAACCTCATAGAACAACACAGGCAACCGGAATCTACATTATATTTGTATACTGCGCCTTGCTGTGTAACCACTCAGTTGATATATGGGGGTCGCAATCGCATCTTGGGCCCAGAACACCAAAGGATCTTCTAGTTTTCGATTTGTAGCTGCTCTTATTTCCTGTGTATAAATGAAAGACCTATTCCTTTTAAAAATGTTACTCTTAAAAGACGCTGAATAGTTGTGGCCCATCATCAAGATTACCCACCATGGATAGTGCGCTCAACCCTGATGATCCAGGACCCAGAGAAAATGTGCCATAGTTCTTCTATGCTGTAGAAGCTCTTACATTGATTGATAGCTGGTCTCACAAGGGCATGATCACCCCTACTTCAACTGACGGATTTGAGGTAGAACCTGACAGTCTTCTTACCTCTGTTAGAGTTCGTCGGCATAGCTATAATCGCAGAGTCTCCCTTGCAGAGCTGTTTGCCGTCCGTGTCGGACACTTTGGTTTTGTAATTCGCATAAAGTTGGAATGTCGCTGAGGCTCCTTCATGGTTAGATGACTTCTCGTCCTTGTCTTCTGTATTTCCCACGCGCTCTGCAAAAATGTGGGAGAGAACAGGCTGCTGTGAGTGAGTATAGGTTGCACAAACGATAAGCTACCATGGAGGTTTTGTCATTGTTTAGTGAGGGAATAATGGCGTGGAACTGGGCAAACGGAGGTGAGGAGGGAGCCAGGGTCAAACCGAGCTTCAGCAACAAAGCCAGAGCTGCTGGGCAAGGACACAAAGGGCAGAGACAGGTGACTGCAGAGGACGGTTGGAAGGGAATGAGTCGTTGCAGATCACACGGAGAGTCTGTGCAGGAGTAGTGGTTTAAGCCTACAGGCCAATTATTTCAAGACTGTCCCAGAAGTACAAGGTTCTTAATTCCACAGTTGTGTTACACATTATACACAGCCCGACCATTTGCCGTCAGTCCTTTCTTTGCTCTTCAAAAAGCCCAGGAAGAAAAGGACATTCATTTTCACTAAATGCGGGTTGGGGGGTTGTGTAAGTTTTAAGAAACCGACGACTTCTGCTAGATATACAAGGGTAACATGGACCCTAATCCAAGCACGGAAAATAAACTGCAGTACACCCAGTGGGGTTGTAAACAAGCACTGGCAAAGCCAAAAGGCTTCTGCAATGCGAGAGCTATTGTCTTTGGCAATGTCTTTTAACCATGCTGTATAGAGGCCCTGCTGCTGTTCAGCATGTCTAAAAGTCATGGGAAAAAGCACTATGATGCGGTCAGTGCTGCTGCATCATAGCATTTTATTGTTGTTGCAGGAGGGGTAGGATACACATAATGGGGGCAAGCTACACAACATGAGTGGGATGGAGGGCGATTGGGGTGAAGGTAAAAAAGTGTTCTGACGTGGCCAGGGGTATCCGCATCATAGCGCTTTGTTTTGTTATGGTGGCTGGGACAATTGGAATGAGGGGCAGCAGATGGGAAACAGGTGGGAGGGAAGAACCCAACATAACAACGGGGAAGGGAGCAGACAGACAGGGGAAAGGCCAAACCAGCAGCGGCTCGTCTACTAGGGTACATGAGCGTCGCCCCCTTTCCAGCAGCGTAAAAAAAAGAACAAAGAAAATGATAATAAACTGTGGTTTGTTATCATTTTATTTTGTTTCCCAGATTCTTGGAGTGGGGCCAGGGGGATAACAGGCACCCATGGGAGTCGGTTTGCACAGTTATCACTGTGCATGAGGGTTTCGTCGGCCGCCTCAGGCAGGCCAAACAGCCAATCGCACGGAAGCTCTCTCCAACCCAGCTGCTTTGCCAGGTAGGAGATACCAAACACAGACTTCCAATCTTCCTGGGAGCACAAATCATGGGCGCTCAGGCCAATCCTGAAGCTGCTCTCATGCATAAGCGCAACTTCAGGATTGGCCGCAGGGGTTTCTGGGAGCCTGTGCCTGCAGTGGAGCCACAAAAGGAGCAGAAGACCGCCAATGAGGCAGGCGGCAGGTAAGTTCTTTTTTCTGTTAACCTTTTTTTGTTGTCGTGCCCCCCACCCTCCCACCCCGCCACTCTCCTCTGACACCGGCCGCTACTGGTGGGTGTGTGGAGAGGGTGAAACATGTGTGTTGTGAAAGTAGAAGGCAAAAGAAGAAACAAGGATGGGGATATGGGGGACGGCTTGAAATCATAAGCACTCATATGGAGTGCTTGAACCCCAAAAAAGATGGGGACATGACACATGCATGCCATGAAGAATATGAGCGATGCAAATTAGAGCAACACTGAAGCTAAGTAAGTTATGGAGGGGCTGTAAGCCCAATGTGTGTAAAGAAAATGTATCCAAGAGACAGCGCAGCGCGTGCGCTGTCTAGCTGAGACCTAATAATGGAACAGGAATGCTACCCAGAAAAATATGCAGATTGCATGGAAAAGTTTCCACCAATGTGATTTTTCTGGGCAGGGGAGTGATTAGTTGAGGTGTGAGTCCAGAACATTGGATTGTGTTCTGGGAATATTTTTGGGGTTTTATCAGGATGAGTAATGTGCTCTTGCCATGGGTGGACCATGGACATTGGGTGGGCCATTGGCATTGGCTAGGCCATTGGCATTGGCTGGTTGGCTTCCATAAGGGCACTGATGAGCTGTAAAAAAGAGAATGGGATGCTTTCCAGAGGATTTCCCAGTGACTAGGTAGTGTTAGAGAAAGTATTTCTATTCATCATTCTTGGGTCACTCACCAAAGGCTTGGTGCTACCTGCCCCCCCGTGAAGCAATAGTGGGGACCAGGAGGAGCAGAAGAAAGGAGCAGAGGGGCAAATTATGAACATTATGTGAAAACAAAACAAAAATCCATCATTTTAACTTGCAGCAGAATTTCACTGTTACTTAGTGTAGTAACTGTGGCAAATTTGTTGCCTGGCAACAGGGTTCATTTCTGTCAACTGTGGACCTCGTTGGATCCAAGTCAACCTGCAGCCATTCAGGAGCAGTGGCACGCAAGAACTGGAAACGGCAACAGGTCTCCTTTTGAGAATATTGCCTCTGTTATTGCCTGTTGTTCCAGCTGGACAGCATGGGCATTGTAAACTTTGAGAATGATTTGTAGCCATGCTGTATAGCAACATGACTAAAAATAATAATAAAAACGAACTATGATGCATCCAGCGCTAATGCACTTTTGATTTTGGAGCGGAGTGGCATTGTGTGTAGTGGAGTAGAGTGACTGTGTGTCATGGAATGGAGTGGAAATGTGGGGTGAAGTGTGGAATTATGTGGCATGACGTGGAATTATGTGGTGTGGATACGAATTATGTGATGTAGTATGGAATTGTGTGGCATGAAATTGTATGACATGGAATTGTGCAGTGGTAAGTGGAGTGGAATGAAAGGGCATGGAATAAAATATGTGGCATGGAGTAGAATTAATTGGCATGGCATGGAATTATGAGGTGTGAAATTTTGTTGCATGGCTTGAAATTGTGTGGCCTGGTATTGGGAGATTGTGTTGCATGGAATACAATTCTGTGGGGTTGCATTATGTAGTGTAGGGTGGAATTATATTAGGCAGGCATGAATTGTGTGGCGTGCCATGGAATTGTGCTACGTTGATTAGCGTGGAATTATGTGGCATGCAGTGGAGTTGAATGAAATATGTGGTATGGAGTGGAATTATGTGATGAGTTCAATTAAGTGGTGTGAAATTGTGTGGTGTTGAGTAAAGTGGAATTAGCTGTTGTGGAGTGGAGTGGAATTATGTGGCATGTAGTGGAATTATGTGGAATGTAGTGGAATTATGTAACGGAGCAAAATGATGTGTCACACAGTGGAATTATGTGGAGTGGATTTTATGTAGTGGATTCGAATAATGTGGCATTGGATTACATGCCATGTAGTGAAAGTATGTGGCAAGGTGTTGAATTATTTGGCATTGGATTGTGTGGTATGGAATTGTGCGGTGTGGAGTAGAATTGTGTGAGGTGGAGTGCAATTGTGTGGAGTGGAATTAAGAGACATGGATTGCAATTATGTGACGTGGTTTGGAATCAGTGGTGTGGTGTGGAATTATGTGTTATGGTATGGAGTTATGTGAGATGGAGTAGAATTTTTTGGTGTGGAATTGTGTAGTTGGGCATGAAATTATGTTTTACAACGTGGAATTTCTTGGTGTGGAATTATGCTAGGTTGAAAGGAGAGGAATAATGTTGACTGAAATTATGTGGCATGGAGTGGAGTTATGTGGTGTGGAATTGTGTGGCATGGAATAATGTGGGTTGGTGCAGAGTGGAATTATGTAGCGTGGTGTGGAATTATGTGGTGTGGAATTGTGTGGCATGGCATTGTTTTTATTTTTTATTGGAGTGGAATTATGTGGCGTGAAATAATGAAGCCTGGAATTGTGTGGTATGGAATAGTGTGGCATGGAATTGTGTGGCATTGAGTGGAGTGGAATTATGTGTCATGGAGAGGAATTATGTGGTGTGGAAAGGATTGGAAATCTGTGGAGTAGAACTATGTGGCATGGAATTATGTGATGTAGAATTATGTGTCATGAGTTGAATTATGTGGCATTGAATTGTGTGGTATGGAATTGTGTGGTGTGCAGTAGAATTTTATGATGTGGAGTGCAATTGTGTGGAGTGGAATTATGAGAAATGGAATGCAATTGTGTGACGTTATTTGGAATCAGTAGTGTGGTTTGGAATAATGTGGTATGGTATGGAATTATGTGAGATAGAGTAGAATTATTTGGTGTGGAATTGTGTAGCTGGGTGTGAAATTGGGTGGTAGGACGTGCAATTGTGTGGTGTGGAATTATGCTTTGTTGAAAGGAGAATAATAATGTTGAGTGGAATTATGTGGTCTGAAATTGAGTGGCATGGCATGGAATTATGTGGGGTGGCGCAGAGTGGAATTATGTAGCATGGAGTGGAATTATGTGGTGTGGAATTGTGTGGCATGGCATTGTGTTTTTTTATTTGAGTGGAAATATGTGGCTTGAAATAATGCAGCATGGAATTGTGTGGTGTGGAATAGTGTGGCATTGAATTGTGTGGCATTGAGTGGAGTGGAATTATGTGTCATGGAGAGAAATTATGTGGTGTGGAGTGGATTGGAAATATGTGTAGTGGAATTATCTGGCGTGGGAATATGTGATGTGGAATTATGTGGCATGGAGTTGAATGATGTGGTGTAGAATTATTATTATTATTAACATTTGTTAGGCGCAAAATGAATCATCCCCAAGAAGATTTCTTGGCACCAAAATATTGGAAGAGCCGAGGGGAGACAATTGATTAGTGACTGAACATTCAGATTTTAAGACTAATTTTAAAATGCCCTATGGTGGGGCAAGCGCTATGTCGTCTGGTAACTTGTTCCAGTGGGAGGGAGAAAGATGCAAACATGAATGACCTCCCATTCTGATTTTATTGATCCTCCTAGGGCACAACAAAATTGAGTGGCATGGGCTGGAATTGTGTGTGGAGGAGTGCAATTGGGTGGAGTTTAATTGTGTGGTGTGGAGTGGAATTATGTGGTGTGAAGTGGAATTATGTGGTGTGAAGTGAAATTGTGTGGCATTGAGTGGAGTGGAATTATGTGTCATGGAGAGGAATTATGTGGTGTGGAAAGGATTGAAAATCTGTGGAGTAGAACTATGTGGCATGGAATTATGTGATGTAGAATTATGTGTCATGAGTTGATTTATGTGGCATTGAATTGTGTGGTATGGAATTGTGTGGTGTGCAGTAGAATTTTATGATGTGGAGTGCAATTGTGTGGAGTGGAATTATAAGAAATGGAATGCAACTGTGTGACGTTATTTGGGATCAGTAGTGTGGTGTGGAATAATGTGGTATGGTATGGAATTATGTGAGATAGAGTAGAATTATTTGGTATGGAATTTTGTAGCTGGGTGTGAAATTGGGTGGCAGGACGTGCAATTGTGTGGTGTGGAATTATGCTTTGTTGAAAGGAGAATAATAATGTTGAATGGAATTATGTGGTGTGAAATTGAGTGGCATGGCATGGAATTATGTGGGGTGGCGCAGAGTGGAATTATGTAGCATGGAGTGGAATTATGTGGTGTGGAATTGTGTGGCATGGCATTGTGTTTTTTATTTGAGTGGAAATATGTGGCTTGAAATAATGCAGCATGGAATTGTGTGGTGTGGAATAGTGTGGCATTGAATTGTGTGGCATTGAGTGGAGTGGAATTATGTGTCATGAGGAGAAATTATGTGGTGTGGAGTGGATTGGAAATATGTGTAGTGGAATTATCTGGCGTGGGAATATGTGATGTGGAATGGAGTTGAATGATGTGGTGTAGAATTATTATTATTATTAACATTTGTTAGGCGCAAAATGAATCATCCCCAAGAAGATCTCTTGGCACCAAAATATTAGAAGAGCCGAGGGGAGACAACTGATTAGTGACTGAACATTCGGATTTTAAGACTAATTTTAAAATGCCCTAAGGTGGGGCAAGCGCTATGTCGTCTGGTAACTTGTTCCAGTGGGAGGGAGAAAGATGAGAAAATGAACGACCTCCCATTCTGATTTTATTGATCCTCCTAGGCGACAACAAAATGAGTGGCATGGGCTGGAATTGTGTGTGGAGGAGTGCAATTGGGTGGAGTTTAATTGTGTGGTGTGGAGTGGAATTATGTGGTGTGATTAGGAATTATGTGGTGTGAAGTGGAATTGTGTGGCATTTAGTGGACTTGTGTGGAGTGCAATGGAGTGTCAATATATGGCGTGGAGTGGAATTATGTGGTCTTGACTGGATTAGAAATATGTGGAGTTGAAATATGTGGCATGGAGTTGAATTATGCGGCGTGGAATGCTATGACACAGAACTAAATTATGTGTCACAGAATTGAGCAGTGTGGAATGCACGTACAGTGCAATTATGTGATATCGAGTGCACTTGTGTAATGTAGATAGGAGTCGAATTATGTGACATGGAATTGTGTGGCATGATATTGTGTGGCATTGAGTGGCGTGGAATTATGTGGTGTGGAGTATATGAGACATATGTGAAGTGGAATTATGTGGCATAGAGTGGAATTATGTAATGTGGGATTATGTAGCATGGAATTTTGGTGTGTTGTGTGGAATTGTGTGGTGTGGAAGTGGAATTGTGAGACATGGAATTTTGCGGGAGTGCAATTGTTAGATATGGAGTGCAGTTGTGTGCTGTGGAATGACATTTTGTGGAGTGGAATTATGAGGTATGGAGTGGAATTCTGTGAAGTGGTGTGGAACTATATGGCATGGAGTAGAAATATGTGGCATGGAATTGAGTGGCATGATGTGGAATTGTGTGGCATGGAGTAGAATTGTATTGCATTGAGTGGCGTTGAATTATGCGGTTGGGACTGGAGTGGAATTATGTGGATTGGATTTATGTGGCATGGGGATGGAGTGGAATTATGTGGCCTTTAGTGTAATCAAGTGACGTAGAGTGGAATTATGTGCCATGGACGGAATTGTGTGACGAGGGATTGTGAAATGTGGAATTGTTCGATGTGTAGTGGAATTGTGTGATGTGGAATTGCTGGGCGTGGAATTGTGTGGAGTGGAATGGTGTGAGTGAAATTGTGTACAGATGGAACAATAGAAAGCAAAGAATACCCACATAGTTTTGGAAACACTCAGGAAGAGAGGACAAAGGCAATAAATATAAGTAGTCAAATTAAACAGCATGTGGTGAAAAGAAGAGTGTTTGTTTATAAAGAAAACGTGTTTGTGGAAACTTGCTCAGACTTGAGTCATGGGCATAATACTTCTGACATTTGCAACCATTGCTAATGATCCGAAGTCAATGTGTCTGCTTGGAATGTGGCTTCGACATCTTGGAAACACAGGCAGTGGCGTGTGATGTGTGAAATATACTTGTGTGTGTTAAGTAAATGACAGAAGGCATGGTTTTAAATACAGGTATTCTGGCTATCACAAATGAGAAGAGATGAATATAAAAATGTTTGCGCTTTCAAAGTACGTACATTCTAAATAGCCATCCAGGTACATGGTTTTTAAAATAGGGCAACGTGTTGGATGTTTTAGCCAAAGTGGCAGTGTAAGTACCTTTCTTACAATTGGGTAACAGTTAGAGAAATTAGTCACATGGCCAGTTGATGGTGTGTGTGCTAATGTTTAAAGTAAAGACTGAAAGGAGTGGGGAGGATGGCAGGGGCAGAAACACGGAAAAGTGGTGGGTGGGGGAAGGAAGAAGAAATAGTACCTGAATAGCTTGAGTGGTGGACGCACTGTAATTAAAATGAATCAAACTGTGCTAAGTGATCAGGGCCGGCTTTATGGCAGTGCGACTGGTGCGACCGCACTGGGCGATGACCTACCTGGAGAGGTTGCGCTCAACCTTGGGGGGGGGGGGTGCTGTGCTTAGCAATAATTTATGATTTTAAAACACCTTCTGAAGAATTCCTTGTGCACCCAGCTTTCTGGCAGCAACAAAAAAAGTCAGTACAACTCTTGGGATTAATGTTCCTTTTAGAGAGAGAGTCCAGAGATTTCTCTAGTAGCATAAAGTAGCACAGAGGGTTAAAATGCATGCTGCAAAGAACAGGTATGGTGCAGATCCCAAATCTGTCTTTTGTATGGACAGCAGAGTGGATTGTTGCTTTTGACGCAGAGATCCTTGTGTTACCGCAGTACATAAGATAAATCACTAATATAGAACAATGACTGTCACAAACTGTCATCAAACAGCAGAAAGTGCACAGTACATAAGATAAATCACTAATATAGAACAATGACTGCCACAAACTGTCATCGAACAGCAGAAAGTGCACAGTACATAAGATAAATCACTAATATAGAACAATGACTGTCACAAACTGTCATCAAACAGCAGAAAGTGCACAGTACATAAGATAAATCCCTAATATAGAACAATGACTGTCACAAACTGTCATCAAAGAGCAGCAAGTGGGAGGTGGCTCACTGGGGTTTTTCATCTGTACTGTGAGCCTCGGTGTGTTATTCTCTTGGCTGTAACATGTCTCATTCAATTACAGCCTCTATGGTTGTGCTCATACTGCAGACTCAAAGGGGCTCATTTACAAGCCCCTTGCGCCACTGGTGTATCACTTTTAATATGGGAAAACCTGATGTACCGGTATCGCAAGGGGCTTGTAAATAAGCCCCAAAGTGTTGTTTGGTGGAAGAGTCTTCTGGAAACTTACCTTCCTCTCCATTAGCATTTTGTTTTTTGCTTCGCATTTTAGCATGCCAAGAAGACATTCTTTCTTCACTGGACACCATGACTTTTTGGTCCCAACCAGGCGAATGTGCATCTGGGTTTCGGGGCGCGGGCCTTGAAGAGCTTATATACCAGGTACGCTTTGCAACAAGATCTGAAAATGAGGATATGGTATGATATTTAAGGTATGAATGCATAGGACAGACACGTTATAAAGGGCCATGGTAAAGTTTATTCTTTTTAGTTCATGGGTGTATGGTGGTACAAAACCAAGGTGTGAGGACCCAATATGAAAAATAATTATTAGAAGAAACTCACCTCTCAACTCAAACCTCTTCAGCATGTCTATGAGGGTCCTCGCTCTCGGCGTGAAGACTATCTCCTTCCTCACAATCATCCTCAGGTACATGTAGGGTGGCACTGGGTAGGAGAAGTTGAGATGGTTTCTGCTTACTTGGGAAGAGCTGCCTCCACTCTGGTGGTACATGCACGACCACTGCTGCAAAGGTTCCTATTGTGGGTGAAGAGAAGAGATTACCAGCTAGAGTCCGTTAGTGTAGCCAATGGTTGAGTGGTCTTTTACCACAGATTTTGACTCTCATAAACTGATAGTGGTCGGGCATAACCACTCACAATGTAATCATTTTATCATATGTGAAAGGATGAAAAGCTGAGTTGAAGCTGCTAGAATTCCAACTTGTGCCCTGCAGATTGTATCTTTTATCATGGTAACATATCAGGGGCGACTAGCACGTATGTGCACCGGAGGGAGGGGGGGTGCTGGCAGGCAACTAAGTGGTAGGTGGGTGGGTGCATGCATGCGGGTAAGGCGAGTGGCAAATAATAAAAATAAAATTAACTTGCCTTGCCTGCTGCACGTCATGCAGAGTATGTTGTGTCTCCTCTTAGCGCCACCGAGACTCTGCTCGGGCTATTTTAATGTAACCCACATCTATATTCGGATTTTTAGGTTTTGCCTAGCAAATGCGTACGAAGTACGCATGCGCTAGGATAACCTTATGTTTTTCTCTGTGGGGTCGGGTATCCGCCCCCTCCTCCCATTGGCTAGCTCCATAAATGGAGGCTAGCCATTGTGAGAGGGCTCTGTCCGTCAATCCCGGACCAGATTCGGGGGCGTTCCCGAGAATTTTTCTCTTTTGGCTACGTCAGCCGAAAGCCTGTTCTCGTCAACGCCCCCGAATCTGGTCCGGCATTGAGCCGGCACCCGCCTTCCTGCTCGAGTGGGCGTGGTCGCCTTTCCCGCCCCCTCTCCCGCCCCTGGAAATAGGGGACGCATATACAACTAGACCTATTTCATTAACTAGGCAAAACCTAAAAAACCACAGGTATGCAAATAGCCACGTGCATATGACTAAAGGAAGTTTTTTCATTGAGATGTGGGCTGTCCGTCATTTTGGACCGGATTTTCGCTTTTGGCCCCATGTCATGCGGCGGTGGGCCATTCCGAGGCCGACCGCCGCCGGAAGAAGTCTTCCTCTGGTAAGTGCTTGCTGCGTCTCATGTCGTCTGTGCCGTTCCGCCCCCCCCCCCCCACCCCTCCCACTGTCCGTGGCTCTTTGTTTTTTCAACTTCATGTAATTCTGTGCAAAATCAGTTCGTCTTCTCGTGCCTACCAAAATGAATATGTCCTTGTAATGTAACTGGTACTCATGTCGTCCCTCCTCCCGCTGTCCGTGTCTTTGTTCGCCCCCCCCTCCCCCCTCTTGACTCCCGCTGTCCGTGTCTTTGGTCGGCCCCCCCGACTCCCGCTGTGTGTGTACCCGTCCCCGCTGCGAGATTTAACCCCCTCTTGACGAGATTTAACCCCCTCTGGGCCGGTCTTCCAGGCGTGGGCGGTCCAGACTCTCCTATAGTGCACGCCAGGGTCTGATGCGGGGGGGTCCACAGAGCCAGCTCCTAGAGGCCTCTCAGCCCGCTCTGGGCACTGGATCTGAAGCCCGGTCTCGGGACCCCTGCCCCCGCACAGCAGCCTCGTGTCAGCGCCATCCTTCCCTTCATAGCTCCTCGCGGGGTGACCAGCCTTTCCATCCCCAGGCGCTACATTCCGTAAACACAGGAGCGGGATATATGGCTCCCTGAAGACCACCTTTGCGCTGTCCTGTCACACCCCCCCTCCCCTAATACCAGGGTACGGGGGCGTGCCCGCGCACACTTCATTCATGCTGGGCCCCTCAAGGCGCTTGTTCCTTTCGAGGTGCCCCACGCATGAGACCCCTACTGTCTGGGCCCTGCCCCCACGCACTTTATAGCGGGGGGGAGGTTTAGAACTACAGGTTCCAGCATCCTTCGCGCTTCGGGCTGAGAAGCCAGGAGTGGCAGAGAAGCGAGCTCGAGGCGACGGCAGTGATGCTGCAGGGGCAGCAAACTGGGGGCGCTGTATGTAGCCAGGCCGGAGACAGCTGGGGGGTCTGACTGCAGCCGCCTCAGATGAGACCGGCCCGAGAGGCCGCTGGCAGCCCGGCTGAGTCTGCAGACTCTGAACCGCACAGGTGCTCGGGGTTGGCCAGGGTCACAGGTGAGTCAATGTGTCCCGCTCGTTGTTTGTCCTGAATTTTAACCTTTTGCTCTGAATTTCCAGTCAGTGCTCCCAATCTGCCTTCTTGCCAGGTGGTCTCCTTCGGCATACACTGGAAAGCTTAATATGTATTTTGTAAGATTGTTAACTTTTTTTCAATCTCACAATATGACCCGAGTGTGCCTTTGTGGAACGTGCTTTGAATACGGACAACGACACTGCTGTGCTCATCTTATTCAACATCTGCGTCACAGAGCACAATACAGACTTCAGGGCATTTACCAAAACTCGACAAAAATAAGTTAGGGGCATACATTCTTTTTGCTTAGTCATGATTAGATGACTTCCAGCTGTGTTGCTTCGTGAGGAAGATATTTTGGCGATAGCACGCTCAGATAGTCCTCAGATGACTGCTCGGGATACTGTTTACAACCTTCCCTTACTGACTAAATACCAATACAGCAGACCAGGCCTTAGCACGACATGAACAACTTAATTTCCAACTGCTGCCTTCGATAAAGCCGTCTCTCTGTGAAAAAACATACGTTAACAAAAATCATCTTGACTATGGAATAAATATACATCTGAAGGTGCAGACTGGGATGTGTCAAAGACGGAGGGCCAGCATTCTACAGCTTTGAAGACTCGCAGCTACTTTCATAATGAAAGACAGAACCTCCACCGGTGGACCAAACCAGCACTGGCTAAGCCAATCGGTCTGGCATTGGCTGCAAGACTTTGCCTATGTCAATGCTTGTTATCTTTTTTCCTCCCCGCTCCTTCTAACGGCCGTCGAGGTACTTCAGTATCCCTGCTGTTATTCTGCCCCCCCCCCCTTTGTACCTGGGGGGCCAGGAAGGCGGAGGCTACTTCATCACCAAGGACATTAGGCCAGAATTAGCCAGACGTCCTTTTCCTGTCCTCTTGCAGCCTGTCCACTCCCAGCCTGTTCTCTCCCAGCCTGCCCTCTCCCAGTTGCCCTCTCCCAGCCTGCCCTCTCCCAGCCTGCCCTCTCCCAGCCTGCCCTCTCACAGCCTGCCCACTCCCAGCCTGCCCTCTCGCAGCCTGCCCTCTTGCAGCCTGCCCACTCCCGGCCTGCCCTCTCCCGGCCTGCCCTCTCCCGGCCTGCCCTCTCCCGGCCTGTCCTCTCCCGGCCTGTCCTCTCCCGGCCTGTCCTCTCCCGGCCTGCCCACTCCCAGCCTGTTCTCTCCCAGCCTGTTCTCTTCCAGCCTGCCCTTTCCCAGCCTGTCCCCTCCCTGCCCTTTCCCAGCCTGTCCTCTCCCAGCCTGTCCACTTCCAGCCTGCCCTTTCCCAGCCTTTCCCCTCCACGCCCTTTCCCAGCCTGTCCACTTCCAGCCTGCCCTCTCCCAACCTGCCCTCTCCCAGCCTGTCCCCTCCCTGCCCTCTCCCAGCCTGTCCCCTCCCTGCCCTCTCCCAGCCTGTCCTCTCCCTGCCTGTTGTCGTGTCCCGGCGGCAGCAGGCAGCAGGCAGGAGCGTGCACTGCGTCCCCGAAGTAACAGCCCTAAAGCAAGCAAGAAGTACGCCCCCCTCCCAACAATCCCTGTTAGGTAGTGGAAACTGTCCAAACTGGGGTGCAGACAGCCCCTCTCACCTTTCGGCCAGGTACCACTGCACCAGCCGCACTACTTCCCTGCTGACCGTTCTCCACTTCAGCCCCGTCTAAATTACAATTCCTGCTTGTGACCCTTTTGCCTGCTTGTGCTTGTTTTCATGACCCTGTTGCCTGCTTGTGCCTCTGTGTGCCCCTGTTGCCTGCTTGTGCCTCCGTGTGCCCCTGTTGCCTGCTTGTGTCTCCTTTTTCGTGCCCCTGTCGCCTGCTTGTGCCTCCGTTTTTGTGCCCCTGTTGCCTGCTTGTGCCTCAGTTTTCGTGACCTTGTTGCCTGCTTGTGCCTCCGTAAGTGCCCCTGTTGCCTGCTTGTGCCTCCGTGTGCCCCTGTTGCCTGCTTGTGCCTCCGTGTGTCCCTGTTGCCTGCTTGTGCCTCCGTGTGCCCCTGTTGCCTGCTTGTGCCTCTGTGTGCCCCTGTTGCCTGCTTGTGCCTCCGTGTGCCCCTGTTGCCTGCTTGTGCCTCCGTGTGCCCCTGTTGCCTGTTTGTGCCTCCGTGTGCCCCTGTTGCCTGCTTGTGCCTCCATGTGCCCCTGTTGCCTGCTTGTGCTGTGTGGGTGTGTGTGGAAGGCTTTGTGTGGGTGTGTGTGGAGGGCTCTGCGTGGCTGTGTGTGTGGGAAGCTTTGTGTGGCTGTGTGTGTGGGAAGCTTTGTGTGGCTGTGTGTGTGGGAAGCTTTGTGTGGCTGTGTGTGTGGGGAGCTCTGTGTGGCTGTGTGTGTGGGGGGCTCTGTGTGGCTGTGTGTGGGGGGGGCTCTGTGTGGCTGTGTGTGTGGGGGGCTTTGTGTGGGTGTGTGTGTGAGGGGGCTCTGTGTGTGTTTGTGTGTGTCATTTGCGAGAGATAAAGCTAGTGGCATTGTAAATGACAATGCCATTTATTTATGTTAAAAAAAACATAAATTAAAATAATGTCAAGAGCAATGCCAATAGCTCTAACTTTAACAAAGGCAAAACCATTGCATTGTAAATGATTGTTTTACTTTAACATCACCACACGCCTGCACTGCCATTAACAAGGTTTTACTTTCAGTTTCAATCGTCCCGCTGCAGCGTCGACTTTTAACTTCCCTGCTGTGCTAACCTTGCAGCGTTTTGTCCCGCCTCTCACGACTTTAACCTAACCACCGGTCAACATGCGCAGCCACTTGGAATGATCAGCGTCGCATACTTTCACCTAATTACAGGGCTCCATTAGTCGCTCTTTCAACATGCACACGTAGGCGCTTTAATTGATTAGCGTTGCCATGGGCATAAGTGGGTTAATGAACTTCACTGCACGGCTCCCCAGTCGCCCCTTAAACAAGTCCCCTGAGACTAATGGCAACATTAAGAATATGATTATAGGGGGGAGGAGCCAAGATGGCGACTGAGACGGACGCGTAGGCTCCCGGCTCCGCAAGCCTTTGTCTCCCGCAACGATATCCTGACCCTCATCCTGTGATAGCGCGGCAGCGGGACGACTGTGAAAGTGCGCTGTTGTTGTTCGCGTTCCTCCGATGTCCCTGCCTGCCTGATAGCCGGAGATATTGATAGGATTGTTTGACGACCTTTCTAGCCCTGGAACTGGGACCTTTGTTATCGTACACCGCCGGATGCTGCTGGAGCGACGTCGGAAGGTCGAGCCGGGGCGGAGCTGGCATTCTGAAACACGCCACCTGCTGCAAGGGAAATAGACAGACCCTTATGCGGACTGTATACATCGGCCAAGTGGGAGCTCACTCTGCTACTTTCTCTTTGTGGAACGCTGAAGGTGAGCTGCGCTGCGCTGACCCCATTCCGGCACTTGCCTGGTGATCGTGGCTCACCCCCGAGTTTGCCCCCGCCTTGAGCCGAAAAGGGGGAGACTCTCACTGTGGGTCGCCCATTGCTAGCGTGTCCGGACTAAACCAGCAGCTTGGACTCTAGCCTCTCAGTGCCGGCTTCGCCCATACATTCTTGTGAATCCCCTGACGGGGTGGCAATGGCGGCTGGCTCTTTGGTTGTGAGGGTGGGTGATACCTCGACTCAAGACTGGGTCGCCCCGCATGGACTTGAGCAGTGTGTTGGACCGTGTGTCACATCTCGTAACGCGGAGATGTTGGAACAACAGCCTGTGTTAACCTATGGTACTGTTCTTGCCGCTCTTGCCGATTTGAGATCCGAATGGCGAGAGGGCTCCCGAGTGCTGGGTAAGAAGCTTGACGATGCCGCACTTGCATTGGGATGTGCGCCACTAGCCTGTTTTCAACACTGCACTGATTTGCCTCCACTGATTCCTGACTGGGCTACACTGTTGCCACACGAGTGCAGGGAGGAGCGGTCTCTCGGCTGTGTTGGTGTTTGCGGACTGTCGTCCGCCTACCTCAGCGGCGTTACAGTGTTTCCTTCCCTGCCGAAGCCTGTGACCTCACCCATGGTATCGATACTTTTGTTTTTGACGTCGCTAACGCAGCTACTGGTTCCCTTTGTTGCTTACATCTCGCAAGCTTTGCTATCCCTACAATGGAATGCACATCATCGGGCGAACCTGGAAACGCCCCTCCTTTGGGTCCGTGGAACTATTTGTGACTGGCGATGTCCATTTTGTTTTTGGACACCTCTTCTCTGCCGAGTGTGGCCATTTTGTTCCTTTGTTCTGTCTGGGGCGGGTCCTCTTCGGGTGCCATGTTTAGGGGGACGCTAGCGAACTGGCCAAGGCTAGGAGATTTTTCTTTACAACTTGTGCTTGATTGGCCGGTGGGGACTCGGCCTGGGGCGCTTCCACAACACGTACTGCTGTGATATGTGATGACTCTCCCCGTTCAATTTTGTGCTTGATGCTTTCTGTTCTTGCTCTTACAAATGGGGTAGAATACAAACGTATGGCTGGGGAGACCGGGAGAATTTGGATGTGGCCCTCCTCTGGTTTTACATGATGTTCTTTTTCTCTTCTTCCTTTCTTTCGTTTCTATATTTTGGGTTCTTTATTGGGCGACAGGCACACTGCTGAGGGGGGGGAGGGGGGGGGGTAGGCTGTAGCCTCTGCATGCGTGTAGGGTGGGGGGTCGGGGGTGGGGAATTTTATTTTTCCGTCTTAGTTTCTATGGGCCTTATTTTTCTTTTCTCTCTTAAACTCTTTTCTTCTCCTGTTTCTTTCTTGGGTCCGCGGGCGGGTTTGGTACGAGGTGGGTGATGGTAGACATGGTGCATTATGGTTGCTTGATAATCCTGTTGCATATATCCTTGTGCCGCCATGCTGGCTGGGAGGTTTCTACTTTGTTTGTTAGTCTTCACGTGACGATGTTGCCCGCTCATGTCGTAAGGGGATTGTACGGACTCTCCTCTTCTTGGTTTACTATCTTAAAAATATTTTATTCTAAAAAATAAAAATTTTAAAATTAACCTTCATTACTCCTGTTTCTCAGTAACACGGTGATATCCAGTGTAACTCTAATTGATTGTCATTTTGTACTGATGTGCTACTGAGTCGCCGCATTGCTTGCACAAGTGCTTCAAATGGTATCGTGGCCGGCCGGATGGTTGTGGGCCCGTATTTGTTCTTCTGCTATTGCACAATAAAGGTTTTCAAAAATAAAAATAAAAAAAAAAAGAATATGATTATAAAAATTGCCGGGCTGTTCCTCAAGTGAAGGAATGTATGTGTATTGTTAATGTATGGATCCTGTAGGGCCGTGATGGGTCCTTACAGATGGGCATCCATTTTGTTGGATTACTCTTTGTCTTTGTAATAAGGGAGCAATGTTATGGAGAAATTACTTGGAATGTGGTGGTTTCAGGTCCTCCTGCACAAAATGCCTCTTTGTCCCCAGTGCACGAGGAGAGAAACGTACAGATGTATGTGGTAGTTGGGGCAGTTGTTGTAGGTCTCATCAAGCCATGCTTGACTCTACCCACCTACATGAATAAAAGTTACTCTATCAATCTATGTGTTTTACTGCCCATCATTACCAGCCCTTATTTTGCTGAGGAGCCTTTGGTTCTGTGCCCCTACCAGGTGGATGAGCCCTTTGTTCTGTGCCCCTGTCTGGCAGAAGCACCTGGGCTGGGCTCTTGTGCCCTAACTTGGTGGAAGAGCCTTTGGTTCTGTCCCTTTGTCTGGTAGAAAAGCCCTTGGTTCTGTGCCCCTGTCTGGCAGAAGCACCTTTGGTTCTGTGCACCTGTCTGGCAGAAGAGCCCTTGGTTCTGAGCCCTTGTCTGGAAGAAGGGCTCTTGGTTCTGAGCCCTTGTCTGGCAGAAGGGCCCTTGGTTCTGTGCCCCAGTCTGGTAGAAAAGCCTTTGATTTTGTGCCCCCGTCTGGCAAAAGAGCCCTTGGTTCTGTGCCCCTGTCTGACAGAAGCACCCTTGGTTCTGTGCCCCTATCTGGCAGAAGGGTCCTTGGTTCTGAGCCCTTGTCTGGCAGAGGGGCCCTTGGTTCTGTGCCCCTGTCTGGTAGAAAAGTCTTCAATTATGTGCCCCTGTCTGGCAAAAGAGCCCTTGGTTATGTGCCCCTGTCAGGCAAAAGAGCCATTGGTTCTGTGCCCCTGCCTGGCAGAAGAGCCCTTGGTTCGGAACCCTTGTCAGGCAGAAGTACCCTTTGTACCGAGCCCCTGTCTGGCAGAAGAGACCTTGGTTCTGAGCCGTTGTCTGGCAAAAGGGTCCTTGGTTCTATGCCCCAGTATGGTAGACAAGCCTTTTATTGTGTACCCCTGTCTGGCAAAAGAGCCCTTGGTTCTGTGCCCCTGTCTGGCTGAAGAACCCTTGGTACTGTGCCCCTGTCTGGCAGAAGTGCCCTTGGTTCTGAGCCCTTGTCTGGCAGAAGTGCCCTTGGTTCCGAGCCCCTGTCTGGCAGAAGAGCCCTTGATTCTGAGCCCTTGTCTGGCAGAAAGGCTCTTGGTTCTGTGCCTCTGTCTGGTAGAAAAGCCGTTGATTATGTTCCCCTATCTAGCAAAAGAGCCCTTAGGTTTGTGCCCCTGTCTGGCAGAAGAGCCCTTGGTTTTGAGCCCTTGTTTGGCAGAGTTGCCCTTGGTTCTAATCAGGACCGCCAAGAGGACCGCTTTCAAGGACCGCCTAGACAACAACGCACACAACTCCAAAGAACTCTTCAGCATCGTGAAAGAACTGTCCAACCCCAGCTTCAACACCAACGACATCCTACCTTCATAAGACCTGTGCGACTCACTGGCCACCTTCTTCCACCGCAAGATCACCGACATCCACGACAGCTTCAACTCCAACACCCCCACATCCACCACCGAGACCACCACCCCTGCGACTTCCACCCGCACTAGTCGCCTGACCACCTGGTCCAATGTCAGTGACGAAGACGCCATCAAGACCATGAACTCTATCCACTCTGGATCCCCATCCGACCCATGCCCTCATCACGTTTTCAACAAAGCCAGTGCAACCATCGCACCCCATCTCCGGAAAACAATCAACAACTCCTTCGAGGCAGCAACCTTCCCAGAGAGCTGGAAGCACGCCGAGATCAACGCTCTACTGAAGAAACCCAAGGCGGACCCCAAGGACCTCAAGAACTTCCGGCCCATCTCCCTGCTCCCCTTCCCGGCGAAAGCCATGGAGAAGATTGTCAACAGACAGCTGACCCGCTACCTCGAAGATAACAACATCCTGGACCCATCGCAGTCCGGCTTCCGCAGCAACCACAGCACCGAGACCGCCCTCATCACCGCCACCAACGACATCAGGATCCTGATGGACAAAGGAGAAACAGCCGCCCTCATCCTTCTGGACCTATCAGCAGCCTTCGACACGGTCTGCCACAGAACCCTAACAGCATGCCTCCATGACGCCGGAATCCAAGAGAAGGCCCTAGCATGGACCACATCCTTCCTCTACGGCAGAACCCAGAGTTTCCGCCTCCCACCCTTCCACTCCAAGAACAACGAGATCATCTGCGGCGTCCCACAGGGATCCTCCCTCAGCCTGATGCTGTTCAACATCTACATGGCACCACTCGCCCGTGTCGCACAACAACATAACCTCAACATCATCTCCTACGCCGACGACACCCAGCTGATCATATCCCTCACCGAAGACCCTCACACCGCCAAAGACAACCTCCACAGAGGAATGAAGGCTGTCACCGAATGGATGAAGCACAGCAGACTGAAGCTGAATTCAGACAAGACGGAGGTCCTCATCCTTGGCTCCACCCCCTCAGCCTGGGACGACTCCTGGTGGCCAACATCGCTAGGAACAGCCCCAGAACCCACCGACCACGCACGCAACCTTGGGATCATCCTACACTCTGCCCTCTCCATGACCAAGCAAGTCAACGCAGTCTCCGCATCCTGTTTCAACACCCTCCGAATGCTCCGCAGGATCTTCAAATGGATCCCCTCTGACACGAGAAAGACTTTCACCCATGCCCTTGTCACCAGCAGACTGAACTACGGGAACGCCCTCTATGCAGGAACAACAACCAAGCTCCTGAGGTGGCTGCAACGCATCCAGAACGCCGCAGCACGACTGATCCTCGACGTCCCATGACGCAGCCACATCACACCCCACCAAAGAGACCTGCACTGGCTCCCCGTCAACAAGAGGATCACCTCCAAACTCCTCATTCACGCACACAAGGCCCTCCACAACGCCGGACCAGGATACCTCAATGACCGATTCAGCTTCTACACCCCCACCCGCAGCCTCCGCTCTGTCAACCTCGCCCTCGCCACAGTTCCTCACATCCGAAAACCACCGGCGGCGGAAGATTCTTCTCCTACCTCGCCGCCAAGAACTGGAACACTCTCCCCACCAACCTACGACAGACCCAGGACTGCTGGCCTTCAGAAGACTTCTCAAGACCTAGCTCGTCAATCAAGAGCAGCCCCCCCAGCGCCTTGAGACCCTCACGGGTATGTAGCCGCTTTACAAATGTATTTGTTGTATTTGTTTGTTGTTCTGAGCCCCTGTCTGGCAGACGCACCCTTGGTTCTGTGCCCCTGTCTGGAAGAAGAGCTCTTGGTTCTGTGCCCCTGTCTGATAGAAGCACCCTTGGTTCTGTGCCCCTGTCTGGCAGAAGAGCCCTTGGTTCTGTGTCACTGTTTGGCAGAAGCGCCTGGGCTCTTGTGCCCGTACATGGTGGAAGATCCCTTGGTTCTGGCCCAGTGTAATCCACCCACCCACCCAAAGTGCTCAGAGTAAGTCACAAGTCGGTAATGCTGCAAATGTAAGGATTCCTCTGGAATCTGCATACGGCCATCTTACCTTTCCTTTTGTTCGGCTCATTTCATAACCCTTCATGGTGATTCCACTGTTGGTAATAAAAAAAATACAAAAGTAAATGGTTACTCTAGCCAAATGAAGCGTTCTTCTGTCATCTAAACAGTAAATCATAAGAAAATGAGTTTAACATACCTGGTTGGTTGGGACTCTTGTGCACTGTATGTGCTAATTCACATGGTTTTGAACCCACCCCCCTTGCTGATATTAAGATGCAATATACACTCAAGTGTGGGTAACAAGTAGATGTCTTTAAAATAAGTCCAGGTGATGTTGCTTGAGCGAATCTAGAACTCTGGCCTGAGCTTTGGAAGTAGTTAGCAATGAAGGAGTCATATGCCCAGGGGCATCTTGTGTACGGGGCAAACCTCAGCCCAAGAAGACTGCTTTGAAGAGCTCGAAGAATGAGCTGTCTGCTGTCTATATATTCAGGTTTTTGCATATCATGATAATTACTTAAACAATATATTACCATTATTGTTATTATAATAATTTCAGATCCTCTCTGTACCTTTTTGCCATTTCTGGTGGAATCTGGTCCAAGGTCACAGTAGTTCTATATATTTTTCATCACTATATAAACAAGACAGAATGAAAGGACTCCTCAATAGATTGCCCTTTATGCAGTGTGCAGTAAAGGATGCAATAGGTATTGCAGGTGGATTCAAAAATCACACAGTGCTTCTGCATTCTTAGGCACCTGGCAAGCTAAACACTGAGAAAAGGCTCTGTGATCATGTCCTTTAGCCCAGTCCAAACGGCCTGGGGGGGTGGGGGGCACACACCAGTGGTGACAGCTGGCAGAGGCAGGGGTGGGCCGGCGGGGCGCAAAACGGCCTCCAAACGCCAGGGCGAAGCAGCAGGGGGGTCCGCGGCGGCCTGCCCTCCATCGCGGGATCGGGCAGGAGCTGTTCTGGAGTGCGAGTTTGTGCCTGGTGTGAGAGGGAAGGGTGCGAAGCGAGTGCTGAGTGAAGTGCGGAGAGCTGTGGTTGAAGTGGTGGATGAGGAGCAATTGGACTATGACGAGGGTGATGATGAGTTGGAAGAAGGGGAATTGCGTGAGGAAGGTTGTTTGGGGTCGGATGCAGTGGCAACAACAAAGGTTGGTGTGTTACAGGGGACACAGACCGGTGCCAGTCGGGTCGCGCAGGTGGGACTGAAGACGACGGAGGCCAGATGGAAGGACTGGGTGGTGCCCAGCAAACTCTCAGGTGAGGGCGCATGGTGGGATGTGTGGGAAGATGGGGCAAAAGAGGGTCGTAAGAAGGTGTGCAGGTCAGTTAGGGTAGGCGATTGGTCTGTCAGAGACGGAGGGGAGGAAGGGGGTTCTGGGGCAAAATTGGGGGATGGAAAAGCACAGATGGTGGTCGCCAGTGTGCAAACTGATAAACCTGAGGAACCTGAGAAGCATAAGAAGAAGTGGCCTTATATGGGCTTGGCGATGCCACTTGGGTCTCATTTGTCGGAGAAGACGAGGTCAAGGATATGGAAGCATGAGTACGTTGATGTCTTTAAACTGTTGCACAGGGAGATTCAGGCTAAAGAGGGGTCCAAGGAGGAGGAGTGGGAGTTGATGTGGCGGCCGAGGGTGCCTGTTACGATGGAAAATTGGACGTCGGCGTTTCTGATTTATGCCAGTATTTATTGTGAGAAGCATGGGGACAGGGCGATAGCTCTTTTCAAATATATGGATGTCATCTGGAAAGTTCAGTTGTATTTTGGAGGATTTGCCTGGCTCAGTTATGACGCGGAGTTCAGTCCCAGGATTAGTGTTAACCCGGACAAACCTTGGGGGGACATTGATCAGGAGCTTTGGGTGCAATGGATGTCATCTACCTAGGCGGCGGAATCTACTCACACGGCGAGTGGCCTTCCGGTTGCCTACCCGTCTTTTCAGTCGCGTCCCGCCCAGTCTGGGGCAGATGGTCTGGGATCTTCCGCGGGGACAGGGAGTCAAGCTACCTACACAGGGACTGCTGGTCAGCAGCCCAAGTCTGGGGGAGTCACAATCGGTGCATGTTGGAATTTTAATAAAGGCCTCTGCACGCGACACCCCTGCAGATTCAAGCAGGAGTGTTCCAAGTGTGGGGGCGTCACCCGGTTACGCAGTATTTCACGCTGGCCACTCCTTCCGAGCAGTGGAGGATTACAAAGGGGACAGTCTTGGCCAAAGGGCCCCTACTCCGGTTGATGTGGTGGCCATGGGTCCATGGCTCTCTCGGTACACTGATAGAGAGGCGGCTTTGAAGTTGCATTGGGTGTTTTACAGAAGGTTTTCGGGTAGGGTATCATGTTCCTCAGGAGAGAAGGTGGGCGGAGAATCTGAGGTCTGCGAAGGAATTGCCGAAGGCGGTGGAGGAGAAATTGCAGAAGGAGGTGAGGGAAGGCAGGATTGCTGGCCCGTTTGACGTGTGGCCTATGTCGGACCTGATTATTTCACCTTTGGGTGTGGTACCTAAGAAGGAGCAGAGGGAGTTCAGGCTGATCCATCATCTGTCATGGCCGGAGGGGAGTTGGGTGAATGATTTCATTGTGGAAGAGGACTCCAGGGTGCTGTATGCGTCAGGCGATGATGCCATTGGGTTGGTGCGGAGGTGTGGACGGGGGCGGAATTGGCCAAATGTGACATCAAGTCGGCCTTTCGCCTCCTTCCCATTTATCCGGCGGACTTCTCTTTGCTCGGGATGCAGTTTGGGGGGGTCATCTTTGTGGACAGGGTCTTGCCGATGGGGTGTGCGATTTCTTGTGCGCTCTTTGAGACTTTCATTTCCTTTCTGCAGTGGGCCTTTGTGGACTGGAGTGGACACCGGCTGGTGTCGCACTATTTGGATGATTTTCTGTTTGTAGGACGCGGAGAGACTGGTGAGTGTGGAAGGGCGTTGGCGCAGTTACAGAGTTTAGCACAGTTGTTTGGAGTTCCTTTGGTGCCTGAGAAGACGGCAGGGCCCGGTTGCTGTTTGACCTTTTTGGGTAACGAGCTTGATTCACTGTCATGGCAGGCGCGCTTGTCGGAGCGGAAGGTGTTGGCAATCCGGGTGTTTCTGTTGCAGGTGGTGGAAGTCCGGAAGATTGATTTGCTGTCAGTGCAGCGTCTTCTGGGTTTGCTGCACTTTGCGTGCCGGGTAGTGAGGGCAAGGAGGACGTTTTGTAGGTGCCTTGGCATGGCCATGTCAGGTGCGGTGCTCCCTCACCACAGGGTCCGAGTCGCTTTGGGGGTCCAGTCAGATCTCCGAGTTTGGCTGGCCTTCTGGATGACTTCAATGGGGTATCGATGGATTTTGGACATGATAAGATGGTGTGGCAGGTGCAGCTTTATTCGGATGCAGCAGGTGCAGCTGGTTTTGGAATTTTCTGGGACGGGAGATGGTGTGCAGAGCAGTGGCCGGTTCATTGGTTGCGGCAGAGAAGGAGCATTGCCTTTCTGGAGTTCTTTCCATTGTTGGTGGCGATGCAGGTTTGGGGGCCGGAATTTCAGAACATATCTGTGCTTTTTCATGTGGATAACAGAATGGTGGTGAATTTGGTGAACAACCAGAGGGCGAGGGATTTGCGGGTGCTGCGCTTGCTGTGAAGCTTCATGCTGCTGTGTTTGCGTTTCAATGGGCTGTTTCGCGCGCAACATGTCCCAGGTGCGAGCAATGACATTGCGGATGCGTTGTCTCGTTCGCAGTGGCAACGTTTCAGGAGGCTCGCACCGGGAGCGGAAGCTTGCAAGACCAAGGTGCCGGAGGGTATCTGGGCCTGGGGGGAGTGAGAGTTGTGGAGTTGGTTGAGAAATCCATAGCAGACTCCACAAGGCGCTCCTACAGATTGGCGTGGTCTGAATTCAGTGCTTTTTTGGGTTGGACCAGGAGCACATGGCGTATGCCTGAAAGTGACTGTGAGCAAGGTGTGTTTCGTTTTGTGCTACATTGTATGGATAAGGGGCTGTCCCAGACCACGATTTCAGGCAAACTGGTAGGGATTTCCTTTTACAGCATGGTTTATTTGGGTTTCGATCCAGCTAGGTCCCCTTTACTGAGTAGAATTAGGAGGATTGGGCAGTGGCGGTCTCGTTGTTGTGAACGCTACGTGCGCAAATGAGTTTGGGGGGAGGGTGTTGAGGGAGTTGTTGGGGGCATCCGTTTTGGCACGGTTTCTGGTTTTTGCTGTGGTGCTAATCTCTTTTTCTTCGTAGGTTGCGTCCGGGGGCCAGGGGCCAAGACGGTTACCTGGATCGTTGGGCACTCCTTGGTTCACTGGACCTCAAAATATGCGGACAGACAGGTATACGGCCGTAGCATTGGACTGAGGAGCAGCCATCATGAGGTCCAGTGGTGGGGTAAGAGTGGCATTCGTTGGGGCGATTTGCTGCCCTGGCTGAGTAGGAAGGTGGAAGGTGGCCCAGCTGGGTTGCCCGGACACGATTGTGCTCCATTTGGGGGAAAATGACTTAGTCAAGCAGTCGGGAGTGGCGTTACTACATTTGATGCAGCGGGATTTGGAAGCCATGAGGAGCAATCTGGCTGGCGCCTGCATTGTTTGGACAAAGTTTGTGCCACAACGTGTTTGGAGGGGGGCATTGAAGCCGGCAGCCATTGAAAGAGCGCGGCGTAAGTTGAACAGGGCCATGAGACTTTTTTTGTGCCGAGAAAGGGATCAAAGTCATTGCTCACACAGGCCTGAGGCTGGAGGAATCTCTTCTTTTCCGAGACGATGGAGTGCACCTTTCGTACATGGGAAATGCGTATTATTTAATGGAAATGCGGTATGCTATCAGTCTGTTGTGGAATGAGTCTATCTGGTGTCGGCGTGACTGAGACGAAAGGTGCACTACTTGGGTGGGGCAGGTAACCGCCCTCCGGGGGTTCCATGGTTGGCGGTACTTGGGAGGGGTGGGGAGTCCATGACGGGCAGAATCACCCTTCCGGGGAGGGGATACAGGTGCAGGATGGGGGGGAGGCAGGCAGGAGTGCAATGACTGTAGATGTTGGAGGAGGTTGAATGAGAAGGGTGGAAATGAATGATATAAGTGAAGAGGTTGTGGCGTGAATTGGGGAGTTGAGTAAGTGGAAGATGAGAGTGGATGATGTGTGGAAGAATTGAGGGGGGGATTGTTAACTGTTTATGGGTGTTCTTTTGAATTGATTGTCAACCCTGTCCTAATAAATGGCCTTTTACGCTAAAGCATCAGCGTGGAGTGGTTATTGCGCGATCTGGCGGTGGCTTGCAAGGCATTCTTCGTGCATCACGTCATTTGTTGCTTTGAAGTCAGTGCTTGCTTCACACCTTGTATAAGTGTCATGTTCAGCTGTGTTTCCGATCCGTCAGTGTTATCATGCCAGGGGGGATCTTGATAAATTACTCGCAAGACACTTCTACAAATATTAAAGCAATAAGTACCATGCTCTTGTCCAGGGAGCATACATTTTGCTATCAAAGCATCTGACCGCGTTTCGTAAAATATTGCGCCGTTTTTTCTCAAGATCTCAGAAACGTACATGTATTTTTTAGTGCAGTGATAACTTGCACCTTCTATATAGATAAAATAGGGTGCACCACACGACCTGTAGAAAAGTTCTTTCAGGACCCTACTACATTGTGTCTGAGATCACACGTTTCTGCGAGTGAAACTTGCAATGGGAAGGTTGCAGGCAGCGGCATAGCCAATTTGTAAAGGGCCCCTAATGAAATAAAGTAAATGTCTCCAACTGCCACTGTTTGAAATGTGAAATAGCAATAATGAGGTTTGAGTGGGCCCCTCAAGCCTCTGCTCCCTAGTGCCGCTGCACCCGTGGTAGCTAGGCACCTGTTTGCAGGTGTGCTGATCCAAGTTTTCATCAGCTGCATACAAGGAAGGAAGCATTCTACGGTACTCTGGTATTCCTGCTCTTGACGCCACCAGGTCATGGGGTCACGTTATCAATCCTCTCGACCAGGTTCAATACCACACCATTGACTCTGGTCGGAAGACAAAGGTCACAAAGGTAAACCATGAGGAGGGAGTGCTGGTCGGATCCAGATCTCCATGAGCTGCAGGCGCAGCTTTTCACTCCAGACTCTTCCAGCAGCAGATGCACTTCCTTGTTCTACTGCCTGTATATTACTATAGCGTTGTAATTCACTGCCGAGGGCTTTATTCGTTGTTAAAGGCCCTGTACACATTTCCTATGATATTGTTGCAGCACTTTTCTTTTGGGCAAAATTGGGACCTATAAAGCGCTATCTGATGAATCGAGAGCCACGACTGAGGCTTCTCAACAAATCAATACATTTAAGTAGCATGAAACATGTTAGGTTCCACAACAAAGACACAGTGGTGAAGGTGTCACACCATAAAATGTCATTAAGGGTTAAGAGGTTTACAAATCCAAATCCTCAAATTAGTATCAGTAATAAATAAATGAATGCTTTTAGTAAATATGAAGTTCAAATTGATCAAAGTCGTAGAAATGAAAAGACAAATCAATATAAAGTTGTCTCAAAGGAAACTGGTTTAGTAAATCAATTCTCCCACCAAGAGAGTGTCCTACTCTGCTCTATGCTGTCTGGAAGTGGACTAAAGCATGACTCTGCAAGTTCTGGAAAGGGTCTGGTCTGCACTACCTTAAATCACACACATTCTAAGATTTACAACACCTACATATGTTTCCCATAAAATGCTACAATAATGTTAAGACACACAGAGATAATCTAGACTAATTACTTTCTCAGAATCATTCACAATGGGGCTTCTTTAAACGACCTTCAAATTTACAATTATTTGCAACATACTGAGATGCACTGGACCATCCCGTACTGTGCAGGCGTACTTTTAACATTCATTAAAATTGAATAACAGTTGTCTATCATTTTTGAATAATTGCAACATTTATTGAAACATGGACCTTTGTGTTTGACCAAGTGTAACTAAATGTCTGGGGTATGTAGATCGTTGAATGATTTTTAATTCTGAGGAATGCCCTCCTGTATCAACAGCTCTCTTTCTTAGGGGCCGAAAGGGCAACGTTCATATTGCAGGTTTGGCTTAAACATTTCATTAACTGCAAGTGTTTAAAAATGTGACCTGCCTTATTAGCCTTTGGTTCACCCTAATTATCGTTCCTGTTAAAAGTACTGTCTCCAAATAGTAGGTAGTTGTCCTATAAAAGCAAAGTAGGGGTCTTAAAGCGAATCAGTTCTTATGAGAAGGCGTTGCTGTTTCTTACAGTGTAAGGCAAGAGACCAACAGGGTCAGTCAATAGGGGAAACAGCTATCCAAGCATAGTAAGTAGTATCCCCCAAATGTTGAAGTAATCTTACAGGAACCATTTTTTAAAATTTCTTTTCTCTACCTTTGATTTTTACATCTTAGCTACAGGCATATTAAGTTGTATGTTGGGCAGACGCATTGTTTCCATTATATGTTATGCTATATTAATTTGTAAAGCGCACTAATCACCTTAAAGGGTATCCAGGCGCTTAATTATACAAATGCTCATTATACTAAGAGGTGTCCTGGGCCAGCCCCTTGCTCATAATTGGAGGGGTTTGTTGCCCATCTCATATCTCTCCTCTTGAATCAATGGCTACCCCCCGTATTCCTGTGTTTGTCCAACACAGAGCATTCTGGTCTGATAGTGGCAGTCCGTCATCAGTGCCAGTGTTCGTGTTCACAATTAAGTGCCGGTGCCGAGACCCGGAAACCACTGGCTCAAATTAAGCCCTACCTATAAACCATGTTTGTGTAGGACAGGCATTTGTAATCCTCATCTTTACTAAATCATCGCTGTACAGGAGGACCCCACTTTACTTCAGGTGGACTTGCCTATCTGTGGCATCCCATACCCTGCGGTACCTTTTACACCTCACAAGCAGGAGGTGGTAATTCACATTCGGAGTCAAATCAATAGTGGCCTCTGGGTGTCCGTGTGCATTGTGGCCAATGACATCTCACCCCTTTCTATTCACCATCCCACATAATTCCACTATACAAGTACACTACACACCACACAATTCTACCCCACACAATTCCACAACTAACCATTCCATTCAACACACATAATACCCTTCCAAACCACATACATTCACTCCACTCCAAACCAAAACACATGGGTAAAAAACATTGTCATATACAACACCAATAGCTCTAACGCTCACAAATGTGAGACCGATTGCATTGCAAATGCTTGGATAGTGTTGTACTCAATCTGGGGTGAGCGAAAAAAACAAAACAGCCTGCATCACTTGCAAACTCTAGTTAGGCCACTTGCATTTAACACTCAGCATGCGCATTTTGTCATTTATGTTGCTTATTAACAATTACAAAGCATGTTTGCACTAAAATGTTATAATTCTGCTAGTTATGTGCCTTTAAAACAAAAGCGTAGTCTATTTGTTTTTTATTAGCAGTTGTTTACTCTGTTTCCGTTTAGTTCAATATTACATTTGCTAAAACGATGTTATCATCGGCTTCCTCGGCACACAAAACCTTTTTTTTTTAAACTAAGTTAGTGTCTGCCCTAACGTCCTTTTTGTTGTAGCCACAGCCAAGAAATTCACAGGACTCATTTTCATTGTGGCTTCTCTTTTACAATACAAACACATCATTGCACCCTTGCTGCTTGGCTTGGTGTTAAAGCCGCACCCAAGTACTTCACAGGTCTTCTTCACATTGTGTGCTTTAGCGCCATGGAAGAAACAAATAACTTCAAAGTAACAGCATTGCTTGGCGTCCGTCTTCTTGGAGCCACAGGTAACTACTTCACAGGTTTATAAAATACAATCTATACGTTAACAACGCTCTATTGTTGCTGTTAACTACAAGGCTTGCTTTTCTGCTGTGTTTCTCCATTGCCAATGTTGTGCCTCTAAGGCACAAACTTGTATCGAATGCGCTATCATCCGTTATTGTACGTTGTAGTTTACTTGTTTTAATAGCACAACCCAAGCATCTCATGGCGAGCGTTTTCACAACCAGTCTCATATTATTTTAAATCTTTTTTGGCACTTCCTCACTACGTAAACAATAACTGTCCCTCCCATAGCCCTTGACCTGACTAAATCCTACGATTTGAATGTAATCTTGATTTATAAAATGTATTTCAACTGATTACGTCCTTTTCACTGTCTGTTACTTATTTTCCTTCCCCATCTTTTTCTCTTTTCCCGAAATTGTGTCATTTTTCCCCCTCTTATTTAGTAATTACAGACAATTGTTTTCAGGCATCATATCTATAATGTCCTGATAATGATCCTACATCTTTCTGTAAAGGATCCAAACGCTGTGAACATGTTGTCAACCATATACACATTTTTTTTATGATACATTATGTGTAAAGGTGACTATTCTATGAATGTCATTTGTTGTATTATGACTGCTTCATACAGACAACCACATGCTGCCTGAGCCTTCTCTGTTTCCCCCTGTTTTGTGAGTTTCTGGATACAGGTTTGTGTCCCACTGTGATTAATTCAAATGTTTTGTTTATCTCGTTAATTTGCATATTAAATTGCCCTTATCCGGCTGGATAACAGCTAAAATATAGCACCGATTGGGTCTATATTGAATTTTTCTTCCACTATTGACTGGCGCAGGGACCATTGGCTCTTATAATAAAAGGAAAATGCCAGCCATATTTATTTAAAGAGCCTGCAAAGACCTCCTCTTGACACTAAATAGGGAGATCAATTAAAAAGTATATATTCATTTGTAATGTGACTTTTCTATCTTTGTTCCCTTTAATTATCAGTCATGGATTATTCAGGCAGCCCTAGAACACAATTAAAAGTGCTTCCTGTTTATATTGGCTGTTCAAAGTATACACAGGTAAGTGCTGAAAATACGGCTTTAGGTGACTGTAACAAGGTGCCCGTTCGGGTAGAAGGGGAATCCCCCTTTAAAGACTGGTGGTATGCTGACCTTGCTTCCCCTCCCTCTCTGCCCCATTGCCAGAGTGACTGGAATACCGAAGGGGTCAGCCCGTGGCCGGAAACAGAAGACCAGGAGGAAGACTGTACCTTTAACTGGAGGATCAAGGAGGACGACGCCCCGCCCCTCGATGACGCAGTACGCTTTGGATTGGGTAAAAGTCAGGAAACACAGTGCTTGGCGTGTGACGACACCCCGGTGGAGTTCGGAGGCGGTGTGTGGAGCGTAGAAGGAATGGACGGAGTTTTAGCTACAGAGACGAGGCACGAGGACGAGGAGAGAAAGCCAGGAGGCCAACGGACTCGTGGAGCGCCGTGCCACACTCCCGAGGGAGGAGTGTGGCTGCAGCAGGTACAGCAAAGGTTTGCGGGGTGGGTCGGGAGACGGGGACCCTCGGCTTCTTAATACCGCGTACTTGCCTATCCTCCTTTAGAAAACGTCTCCCCAGTATACCCTCTTTCCTCTTAGTGTAAATAACCCTCACTGACTTCTAACTCACGAAGAAGGCACAGAGATTTCTTTTGTAAAGCCCTGTATCACTGGTGTCCCCCTCACTACCCCGGTTTCCCTTTGGGTAACAGACATTGAACAAAGTGCCTGACAGGCTGTTTCTTTATCTTTGCTCGTTTTGGGAATGGACCGAGGGAGAAACCAGACGAACACCCGGAGCACAAGTGACCACAAGGGGGAAGTAAACATCCGAAGAGCATAGACTGAGCCTTAGCCAAAACGGATCCGCCGGATTTCCGAGGGACAGACTCACCTCCCGCTACAAAAAGACCCTGACTAAAATAAAACCTTACTTACCACGATCTAGTCTCCGGCCCCTTTCTGGCACCACGCTACAGTGAATTTATTTTTGTACCATCTGGGACATCCAAATAATGAGCTGGCAACCCTAATCATAAGACTGGAAGTTTGTTGCATGATCAGCACATTATTTATTTTCTCCACCCTCGACCCCTGATGAAAATAGATTATATAATTTTATCTTTTGACATGTGGCAATATGCTGTAGATTTTAAGGTTAAGCAAAGAGTGGAGAGCGATCATCACCCACTTAAACTTGTCTTAAAAAGTAGATTAATGCCCAGTTTAGTGGACAGCTGTAGTATCCCTTGTAATCTTATTGACAATATTATAGCTCGTAATAATCGCTGCTCGGTTAAATGGGCACATATGCTGGAGCACAGCGAGAAGTTGGCAAGCATTTATAACACCTTTGCGAACACCTTCTGTAATTATGCTACTACTGATGTGGATAGGGATACATTTTTAGAATTACACAAGGGCTTTTTTAAGGCAATTGTCCCACTGGTAACTAAAAAAGTTATAATGAGTAAGAAAGATGGAAGTCAAAAGTTGATGGGGAAACCTTGATACGATAAAGATTGCAGTAGTGCCCAAACTGAATTAGTACATGCCATTAAAAAAATTAAAAGTTTGATAATTAAGGAAACCAGATCAAAATACAAGAGAGTACTATCTTGAGACAATGCTATTTGGTTTGATATGTTGGTAGCAGCAAAAAGCAGGGACCATATGGCATTTTGGAAAATCGTTGCTATTGGGAATAGAAATTAAAAGGGCTCCAGAGAAGTTTATTTGGATGAAACTACTTGGATAGAACATTTCACAAAGTTGTGTACAGCCCCAGAGTCTGGAAGTTCTCAAAACGACGGGCTAATATTGAGTTCGAGTGAAGGAAATCTAGAATTTGATTGACAAGAAACGATTATGGCTATTAACACAGTGAAAACTAGTAAAGCCCCAGGACTAGATAGGATCCCTGGAGACTTATACAAACACAATACTAGTGTCTGGGGCCCCTACATTAACGATCTGTGTAATTTTATAGCCACTGGAGCTGACGTACCAGAGACATGGAGGGGGGCAGAAATCAATAGTATTTTTAAAAAGGGTGATAGGAGTGATCCTGCAAACTATCGCCCGATTAGTTTAATTTATGTTTTACAAAAAATGTATGCAAGGCACATTTTAAATCGTATTGATCTTTGGATTGATGAAAATGAAGTTCTCACTAAGTTCCAGGCAGAATTTAGAACTAAAACCAGTACCATAAACCAGGTGTTTTGGTTTTGCTGTATGTGTTGGAAATATGTCAACTTAAGGAGGGGTCATTTATACGTGGTGTTTGTTGATCTAAGTTTGATCTCATCCCCAGACATTTGTTATGGAAAACACTTAAGAGCCAGGGACTACCAGCCAACCTCTTAAAACAAATTATTAGATTGCACCAAAATTATTATGCAAAGGTGAGGTGTGGCCCGGGTGGCAAACTAACTAGTCCAATCCCCATAAAAAGGGGAGTTCGCCAAGGATGTGTCCTTGCACCAACTTTGTTTTCTTTATTTGTTAATGACTTTCCTTCCTTCTTAAAAGGCTGCAGTAATGATGCACCGAAATTGGGGGGTGAGACAATACCGGCCCTATTATTCGCAGATGAAATTATTCTCATATCGCAAACACCAAAGTGCCTACAATGTCTATTTAATACTATTCAAACTTACAGCAGCAAAAAAAAGGCCTAGAGATTAACACCAATAAGACAAAGTATATGGCAATAAATCCTCACAGATCTTTTAGAGAAAATATGGTTCTAAATGGACAAAAACTAGAATATGTCCAAAACTTTAGTTACCTGGGTGTTTCACTTGATTAAAAAATGATGTGGAAAACCCAAATTGAAAAGAGCAAGCTGTTGTTAATACAAAATACACTCCAGATTTGAAAAAGACGTGGAAATAGCCTCAATAAAGCAGTGCTTCCAGCACTTGAGGTATTTCGGTTCAAAGCACAATCAGCAGCACTATATGGTGTTGAACTGTGGGGCCCCTCATGCAAAAAGGTGTTTGAGGTGAATGAGAATACATTTTATAGAGCTTTGCTAAAATTACCAGTACGTACTCCGTTAATACCGTTGATGTTTGACCTCAACATGAAGCGTACTGATCACCATGTAATTATTAGACCTCTGATGTTTTGGGTCAGGATCTGGACAACACCTGAGCTGCTGGATTATAGGGCGGCTCTAACAGAGATAAACAATCTAGAAGTTAGTAATTGTATTATATGGTTCAAAAAGGCCAGCACATGGTTAAAGAAGATTGGCTTAGCACAATTTTGGAATAATCCATCCACATTGACCTCAAATTCAAGGAAGATTTTAAACGTATCCTTTTGGGCCTTTATGGATAACAATAGATTAAATTATAGAGTAAAGGGATCTTTGACTAGCGAATTTCTCTTGTTCAAAGAAAATGCTTGCCGTGAATCATTTTTAAATGAAGTGAATCCACCATTGGCAAAAAAACTATACTTAAAGTATAGATATGGAGTATTAATGATAAAATCATGTGTAGCAAGGTGGATTAATGATAGCAATGATATATGTACGGTGTGCTCAGGAAAAGTTAGGGAAGATATCACACATGTTCTATTTTTTTGTCCGGCCTATACGATCCCAAGAAAAAGATGGATAAAACCACTGTGTTAAAACATAGGTGTGAGATCGTATAGAGAAGCAGAAAGGATCTTAAAAACAGATACTCGCCAGGTTATTGTCTTTGGTATTAGTAGGTTTCTGCTGGCAGTGAACTTTCTTAGGATAAAAGCTGGCGAGAAATTCTAAGACTTACTAGAGAACTGTTATTTAGACGCGTGAATTATTTGGAAACTAATATAATGTACTGGAATACCAAAGGATGTATATTTAAATGTTAAGTCATACATGCGCCCTGGAATCATTTGTACATCAGTTCTGTGGAAACAATGATTGTAAATTAGAATGATTTTATCCAATATGTGCCTTTTTAAACTATTTATATATGGTTCTTTTAGTATTATGATTGACTCCTCCCATCCATTCATTATTAATTTTTGAATTGCACCTATCAATGGTAGTTGTAACATTGTGACAATCTTTTCTATGACCTGCACTTTTTTATGTGACTTTTATGATACAGTTGTATCGAAATAAAGATGATGATGATAATGATAATGAATGCCATAATAGCAATAGTCTATTTTTTGGGGGGGAGTTTTCAAAACCCTTTATTCGAAGCACGAAGCGTTGCCCATAGCATGGTGCCTACATCCCAGCGCGGGCCAGCATTGGGAAGTGACAGATGTCAAACCATTATAGACGGGTAGGGGAACACACAGCAAACCGCCTATAACCACTTCGGGCCGGCCTCGTCAGTTGGGAGAGGATGAATTAGTGTCAGCATGGATTCATGAGCACGTTTATTCAAAACAGCAAACAAGATAACAACAGTACCACTTGTATATACTTGCAGATGGAATGTGCCTGTGTATGTTGACGCATTCTGACTATTGAGTTATGGAGTGGTGCTGCCTGGTGACCTGTTGTTCCTCTTTGTTAGTGTGACTTGGCCTGGTTGAAGTCTCTCCCGCCTTAGTTCAACTCCTTGGTATGAGACCCATCCTCATTGCTGCAGGGGTTAGCGGCTAAGTCTGTGTCAGTGGCACGCTCCAATAGATATATTTGGAGGGTGGCCCATATGTCACGCGGTCGGGAGGATGGGGGTAGCAATAGTCTAACTTATATCCGAAACCCTAAGACGCCATCAATAACATGCTGAGTTAATTCAAGTGTCTGAGAATTCACCCTGCACTCAGACAACTCACACCTCATTCTTGCCCTTCACTTTCACTATCACCCTGCACTCACAGCAACCACAATGCACTCACACTGATCACCATAAACTCACACCATTCACCCGCTCACCCTGCACTCACACTGATCACTCTGCACTCACAATGCACTTGTGCTGTTGACTCTGTTACCTCACCCTGCAGTCACATGAGCACACTACACACCCTGAACTCATGTGACACTTCACTTAACTGTCCCCCCCACTGCTCAATCTGCAATCTCACTCAAACAAACCCATCACTAACCATGCATTCATTTGTTCCACTCTGCACTTACATCAACATCCAAATTCAAATGGTCACCTCACTCACCCTGCAGTCACTCCTCTTACCCTACTCTCAAACTGTTGCATCCCTCACTGTGCACTCACATGGGCACTCCTGCCACCCACACAGCACTTAGGGTTGTGCCTGCTACAAAGAACGTGTACCACGAAGATCACAGAACTGAGGGGCATATGTACAAGCCCCTATCGCCACCACAACGTCACTTTTAATCGACGTTGTGGTGGCGATAAGGGCTGCACCTTATTCACAAGGCAGCGTTAAGCCACTTATCGTGGCATAATGCTGCCTTGTAAATAAGGTCCCCTTTCACGCTATGGTTAGCATGAAAGGGGTGGGCAGTGGGTGTTGTGGTATACGTTCCACCGCAACACCCATTGATTTTGACGCTGCCACCTATGTACAAGGGTGGAATACATAGGAGGCAGCGCCAAAATTAAGACCTGCTAAAACCTGGTCCTAAGTTGGCCAAACGAGGAGAAATGCATTATTTCTGCTTGTTTTTGCTTTTTCCACATGTGCAGCCTCGTGCAACACACATGGGAAAAGCAAAATGCCATGTATTGTTTATGTACAGGAAGGTGTCCCTTCAGATACATTAACTATCCTTGAAAAAAAATGCAATTTTGTGACTTTCATGGGTGCTGCATGAATCAGCACACATGACAGTGACAGAATGGCATTTTAGGATTGTTTATGTGCAGGAAGGGCCACCTTTCTACACATAAACAATCCTCCCCTGCACACAAAACACCCTAGAGCCATCGCAGGAGGAAATGCAAGCCTGCACCACATTCTTGTAAATATGGTTCAGCCTTGAGTTTCAGAAGTGGAGGAGAGAGGCGTTAAGCCAAGAAGGCTAACACCTCCCTCCTCCACTTCCATGTACACATCCCCCTGGGAGTAAACTATGAGTAGTGCTATAAAAAAATTAAATGTTTGTCAGAAAGGTGCTATAGAGAGATGAGGTGCATTGTTGGTGAGTGGTAGCGAGGGAATTAACGGAGGAGGAAATGGGGGAGCGGGCGCCAAAAAAGACTGTTGCATCGTGTGCGACCGGTGCTAGCGCTAGCCCTGGCTGGGAGTGTTAGACCCACCCCCCCACGTTCGGGTCTAGTTGTGCCCCTGCCTGTATATATGCTCCACACCTCTCACAAAGATGTTTTTAATGTTCTCATTAAAATTGATATAGAAATACCAAATTTCCAAATACACTCACCCTGCCTTGCTTGGAGTGGGAGATACGAAGTAACGTCCAAGGTACAAGCAGCAGCCTCCGTAGTGCTCACCTCTGATGCCTCTGGAACTGAACCCTGAGTGCGTCACTTCCCTCCCTCTCTTTATAAGAAGCTGAGCCTCTCACCCAAGAGATGGAATCTTTCCAAGTGCAGATTTCTGAGCAGGTTTGGGAGGTGCCACTAAACTGACAGGTAAACAAGGCGAGTATATGTAGGAGTTTTGATTGAATATCCGGGTGGGGCTTCCTGGCTTACAGGTCTTACTCTTGAGCAATTCGTCGAAGAGTTTTCTAGAAAGTAATGGCGTCACCCTTATCCTTTCGGAGACGCGTACCGTGCAAGTGGTGAACAGCAAAGATTGCGTATATACATGCAGAGTTAACCCCACGTCAAACTTGATTGCTTAAGTATTTCTGCTTGAGACGTGACATGATGTTTTATGGAGAGCTGATAAGTCACTGATTCTTCCCCAGACCTACCAGCCTTTTAAAGGCAAGACTTAAACATGGCTGACTCTCACCCGGCCCTACTGGCTTTTCAGGGAATCACTGGCCAGACATGTGGCTAACTTTGCACCAGCTTTATTTGCCCTTCAGAGGTACTTGGCCTTCTTAAAATCTACCCTTTCTTTCTGGGGAACCCACTGCTGATGCAGCAGTCAGTGGCCAGCAGGTTTTATATCCCCTTCTATCTGTACCAGTAGCAGTGAATGAAGAGGTGGCATTCAGAGCGGTACAGTAACTGGACTTCACATGTGTTCCCAATTAACCATGGCACGAGGTACCTGCCCACCACCAGAGCCCATCATCAGTCATGTCCACTCATCACTGTCAGAATTTAACCAGCACTTCTGACCATGCATCTCAAACACACATCACAACGCATGAAAAAGAATCACGTTGCAGTCCCGGGTTACCAACTAGGCATGGAAGGTACCGGCCTATGGGCCCCACTCCATTTAGAGGCCCCGCAGCAAAGGATTACAATAATATTGATTTGATCTTCAAAGAAAATTACAATCAAGCTTTTTTAAATTCTTTCCAAAAGATAGAAAAAAATGAATCCCCTCAAAGAAACGCAAACTTTACATTAAAGACTCTATAGAGAAAACACTGTATCAATGTAGTGTACCCATTCACAACTTAAAGTACGTAAACCAGAGACATCAAATTCACATAAGTTTGGCTCTTAAATGCTCACCTTCTGGCAGCAGTCATAGTGTGCATACCAGGAGCGAGTCGCCCTCCCATAAAAGACACGAAACAAGGTGTTGTCGTTCACCGCGTAGTCTTTTATTGAATCTTAAAGCAGTGTCATTAATCCTTTATTCATCTCGGATTATTAATCCTTTATTCATCTTGCTTATGGTAAATCTTTAAAATACTTTGCTTATAAATAAATCTCTAAGTTGTACATTGTCATTACATTTTCAACCCACTCTCCAAGGGGCCTTTCCTTAACCTTCGGGCTGTGCCAGCAGGCCACAACCAAGATAGCCTGCTCTCCTTAAGTTGACCGCCCTCCGGTCAACGGAGCCACAGGTAAATAATCAACAAAGATAGCCTGCTCTCCTTAAGTTGACCGCCCTCCGGTCAACGGAGCCGCAGGTAAATAATGTGCCTCCATGAGACAACCATACTGGGGCATACCCCCTTCAATGTTATAAACATATACCAAGGCATCTTGGGTAGGGGAGGAGAGGTCAAGGACCACCAGCAGGTCAGTCCCCCCTCTCCCGCCAGCCCAGAGCCCCACAATGACTGTTTGCCCTTTCCAAGGGGCATCCAGTCCATACCAAAATGGAAGTCCACCGCCTTTTCTTGCCTGGGACCCCGCCAAGCTCTTCCTTGTTGCCGGGATGGGTGGGTGGGTAATTCTTTGCTGGTCTGCTGCCGGAGCTGTAGGGAGAAGACAAAAGAGGATTAGCTCTGCCTCCCCCGAGGTTTTATACCCTCGGGGGAGGGAAGGTCGACCCTGCCTTCCTGGCGACTCTGGTCTCCCATGATAGGTTCACTTGGACCTGCTTCGCTGGCTGCCCCTCCCCTGTCCTGCTGCTGCCTCCCGGACATTCCTGCTGGCCTCCCGCCCCAGATGCCCACTAAGGGCGCCACGCCCCTAGGAGCGGGTGGCGCCGTCATAGTGTGCATACCAGGAGCGAGTCGCCCTCCCATAAAAGACACGAAACAAGGTGTTGTCGTTCACCGCGTAGTCTTTTATTGAATCTTAAAGCAGTGTCATTAATCCTTTATTCATCTCGGATTATTAATCCTTTATTCATCTTGCTTATGGTAAATCTTTAAAATACTTTGCTTATAAATAAATCTCTAAGTTGTACATTGTCATTACATTTTCAACCCACTCTCCAAGGGGCCTTTCCTTAACCTTCGGGCTGTGCCAGCAGGCCACAACCAAGATAGCCTGCTCTCCTTAAGTTGACCGCCCTCCGGTCAACGGAGCCACAGGTAAATAATCAACAAAGATAGCCTGCTCTCCTTAAGTTGACCGCCCTCCGGTCAACGGAGCCGCAGGTAAATAATGTGCCTCCATGAGACAACCATACTGGGGCATACCCCCTTCAATGTTATAAACATATACCAAGGCATCTTGGGTAGGGGAGGAGAGGTCAAGGACCACCAGCAGGTCAGTCCCCCCTCTCCCGCCAGCCCAGAGCCCCACAATGACTGTTTGCCCTTTCCAAGGGGCATCCAGTCCATACCAAAATGGAAGTCCACCGCCTTTTCTTGCCTGGGACCCCGCCACAGGGCGAGTAGCTAACTGGCGCGCTCGCCCTCCCCCCGACCTAAAAATACTTTGTTGCTGGGTGCCACCTCGCACCACACCCTGTTCCTGTATCAATTCATAGCTGATGACACACAGGGCCTCCCACAGTAACGTAAGAGGTAGACAGTTGATAACTTAACTTCAAGCTGACTGCCACTTCCTGCAGTGACCTGCCTTCCTTGTCAAGCTACCTGGCAGTACTGATCCTCAGTTAAATTCATAGATGATTGCGAGCTTGGGGAGCATCTGGGAATTCTATGCTCCTGGGGGTTCTTTCCTCCATTATCAAATGCGATACCCAAGGGAAGATGATGCAAAGAATGAATAATGTGACGCATGCTCCGCGGCTGACGGAACCTAATCTTAGCTAATGGGGTATTGCAGTGAATGTAACATCCGACACTTAGTAACTGCGGGTGGTCACATTAAGAGGGTTATATCTAAATGAAGGCATACTTTACGCCCTTACAATGTGAACGCCTTAACCATGTACGTGTAAGCTGCTTCGGTAAATTATCTGATTAACATTAATCAATCATAGTAATGACATACCATGATATCAATAACCCAAGTACTCATAGGGAAACAAATTAATGTTTTCTTCCAGAAAATGAGGTTATCCGTTATTGAGACTAAGGTAACGTATAGCTAGTCCATCAGTAAATGAGCCATGAAATCCAAGACTAAGGTAACGTATAGCTAATCCATTAGTAAATGAGCCATGAATTCCAATGCCAGCGACCTTTTGCACTTTCACCGTCAGGGCCTGTAGCCCATAAACCCATAGGTGCGACATTTAAAACACCATGCCTAAATCATCCACGCTCGTGTGACATGGACGCTTCCAGAGAGGCACATTTGCTTTGGCAGAAAGTGGCATCTGTCTACATGTGCGGCTCTTTACAATGACTTAGGATGTGGACTGGACACTAACAAGTGGTTGGGATTAGTTCAGGCCTTCCTCGCAGCTTTTTGTGTACATTATTCACTATGTACTGTCTAAGACACCGGAGAAAAGAAAGATGCGTAAGGAACAACCCGAAAAGAACGTAGAAATGTTACACCCTGAAATGAATGCTTCCTCTACTTATACTATACAATGTTTGTTTTAAAATGGTAAAACCTCCCTATGTTGCACATGCAACCGCTGCGTACTAAGAAAATAATAAGTAACGACCATGGGCCATTTGCTTGCATGCCAATTTTCCTGTTTAAAAAGGGGGGGGGGGGGGAAGCGACACCTTTACCGCGTATTGACTGTACTCATGACGTCAAGATTTATAAAAATACCTCGTTAAGGATGCCTGGTCTAACAGATTACGTAAATCCTTGCAGTACAAACCATGCAACTGGCGAAGATCCAACACTTGTTGCTTTAAGAAATTGTTTACCAATTTATAATGAACGGGATCGCCCTGGGCCTATTAGTACTTAATGCTGAAAAGGTACATTACCCGCTTGAGGGCCACCCATATAATAACGGCATTTAAGAAAATTGTCTGAAATATTGAGAACAGGTCTAGTGTAATGTTTACCAATATTTTTGTTAAAGGTAACCCTCTGGATTTGAGGCCTTTCGGAAGGGCTAATAGAGCCAAGACACCAGGTCACGATCTGTGACATAAACTGATTTGTTGAGGGAAATTGCAAGCCTAATCTATACCCTGCCTCCAAAGTAAGCCTGCTTGCTCTGTGCCAAGCTACCACAGGGTTAGAAGTGTGGTTTAAGTGGTTGGAGCGGCAAACCCCGATGCAGAGATCCGGCCCGGGCCAGGGTTCAATTCCCCGCCTCGGCGGGTCTTGGGCTCAAATGTCCCTGGACCTGACAATTCTCGCTTCGGTGTCCACTCCAATCATGGAGTCCCACCCCGCAACTCTGGGCAATAGCCTGCCTAATCTCCAAAACGGCCCCTCGCAGGGGGATGCCTGGCTTTCGCCTTGGGGCTGCCCAGTAATGGGCTATCTCACAGGGGAATACCCGGACGGTTCCCCAAGCAAGCGCTGCAACGCTTTCGGGCAGCCTTGCGCTCTACAGATCAAATTTCATTCATTCAACTCTATGAAATAACTGTTCCTTAGTTATGAACATAACTGCATCCATCCAAATACCTAAACATGAATGCATACTCATTCTATCTTAGCGCCCGTTCTCCAAGGGTCTTGAACCAAAATAGATAGCCTACTCCCCCTTAAATTAGAAAGCCCTCAGATTAACGGGGCTGCCGGTAAATAATCGATAACTGCCACCACCTGTGACAACCAACGGTTTCCAGGTAGGGAAGGAAATACAGGACCACCAGCAGGTCAGCCCCAAATCTCCCACCAGCCCGGAACCCATATGCCTTAAAATAGGTGAATGCTACCTGGTTGCAATTATGTTGCTACTAATGTTAAGTGCCACTTGACCCTTAACGACTCAAAAAAGCGGAAAAGTGGGGGGGCCTGCTTAATTGCCATCCACAGGTCGGCATTACCAACGTAAATCATGCAATACAAGGAGAGGCCAGATTCTTGTAATTAATGCACACCCGTTTCATACCTCCAACCTAGCTAGCGCTTAGCGCAGGAAGACAGCTTGCACCAAGTGTAATATTTGTACCATATGTGTGAAGACGTTGTTGGCAGAATAAGAGAACAAAGACACTTAAAACTAATGCTAGTCCGGCTCAGAGGGCCCCAACCCCGGCTTTTCAATTTCTCATTATTTGATGCACAGTCTAGAGAAAAATTTGTACTGCAGACTGGGATACTGCAGCCGGGATATGAATAGTGGGGCTGCCAACTGCTAGACCGCTGTCTAGGAATGCATACAATGAGATGGCTGGCGTGGCAGCGAGGTGGTTCTTATGGGATAAAATTAAAAACCAAATCGAACTCCCATGGCTACTGTGCTGACCCAGGTGCTCGGCAATTAAACTACCCACGACCCCGTAAATCGCTAAGCTGTCTCCTGGGATTATCGCTTAAAAAGAGTTCTGGAGGTAGCTTCGTGGGTCAGGCATTCATCCTTAAGAGATCAGTACATTCGATACCATTGGAACCTGAGCATCTGTAACCTCTCGGTGCTAGTCACAATTCAATATCAAGCAACGCAATATACACCATGTAAAACAAAGCATGACTTCGTTCAGGCAAGCTAATGTATGCTGCGACAACACATACTTTCACAATACTGGCATTTGGGCACTTGTATTAAAACATAAATCACTTCTTCAATGATTTAACATACACGACTCAAAATAGGGGATACCTAAAAGTACCCCAGTGATGTAGATTCTATCGGGCTGACTTCCGACCCTTGGTTCCAGAATGCTTTTAAACATAAAGCGTGCCCCTTCTGAAACTGAAGCTGCACTGCTTGTAAAAAATGCACCGGGTATGTTGGCAAAAATAATTGCCTGCAGGATTTCCCCGTTGGCCCTCGCAAGATGCCCTGGGGGTTGCCTGTCAGTTAATGCCAGCTGTTCGGCATATTTCTGCGCGACAGCGGCGGGAGGCGGATGTGTACTTTTGAAGATAAATGACCAGCCCTGGCTTTTTGGAAAATTAATTGTCTTGAAACTCTCGCGCTCTCTTAAAATGTTTGGAGGAATTATAGGGTCTTTGAGGATACGATGTATTCTGGCAGCTACATTATTCTTACTTGTAACTGTTCTTAAAAATCTGCCTGCAACTTAATGCCAACTGTTCGGCATATTTCTGCGCATCAGCGGCGGAGGCGGATGTGCACTTTTGAAGATAAATGACCCGCCCTGGCTTTTTAGAAAATGAATTGTTTTGAAACTCTCGCACTCTCTCAAAAATGTTTGGAGGAGTTATAGGGTCTTCGAAGATACGATGTACTCTGGCAGCTACATTATTCTACTTGTAAATGTTCTTCAAAGTCTGCCCGCAAGTCATTCAATTACAGTAATTAGATGTCTGGGATTTACATAATGGCAGGCAGAGACCATGTGAGAACGCACAGCTGTTACCACGCGGTCTGGCAGGCTCTCGTGGGCAGTAAAATGTCAGGGGACCATAAAATGGCCTTAGCGCGAGTAGAAGAGACAAAATAAAATTATAGAGATTTTCTTTCCCTGCCGCCTCTGCTATACAAATGTCCTGCAGGTTTTGACAGGCCGACATACATTGAGACTGACTAAATGAATCGTCTCCTCGTGGTTTTGCTGCTCTCGAATTGATTCATAGGTGCAGTGGGAAAGCCGTGAGCTGTCCGTAAATGACAACCAAGCGCCCCAGCTAACTGCAGCCAAACATAATTTGGCATCAACTTTGACATTGTCAACCTTGGCACAGAGTTTATAATCTCCTGTCATCTTCAAAGAGCTCACTTAAGTCAATTTCCAGGAAGAGCTTTTCTCCGCTGCTTTAACAGGGAGTGTAACTTATTTGCGTCTGTGCCAGTAGCTAGCATGTTCTTTTCCGCTGGGGATGGGTATCTCCCGGATGCAATTAGACATTAATCTGAGCTAAAAATGCTGTTGTGGGCTATTTATATCAGAGAAAACATGCTATATAATTTTGTAAGAACAAGCATATCTCAGGCCCATAGGCCCCTCGAACCAGCAGTCTCAGAACTCCCTGCCTAGTGCTGAACCTCCAGGCTATTCCCTAATGTAAAGGGATCAGTGTAACCGCAGCAGATTTTTATACTTTTACTCGGTAAGCCACATGCGACCTGTTTTCCTGAACAAAACGTAAAGCCATAGTGTAAAATGCCTTAGCGTATTTGCTGTATCACCCTTTTAAAAATTCATCACATCAAAACGAATTCAAAGCCATGTCCGAGAATGGCCGCCACAGTGTTCATACCCATTGCCGCCATTGCTGCCCACGCTGTGTTTCCTTCCGACGGCCGCTGCCTGTGTTACTGGGCGATTTTCCTCCGGACCTGGGAATTCCTTCGACTGCTTTCCTTTGTCCCATGAAGCATTTCCTCGGAGCGAAGAAAAGGTGAATTAGTAAAAGTGTTACAAAATCAAACTTCTACTGCCCTCATGTGGGAATACGCGATCTAACAGTGCGACTTGTCCAGATAACCGGGAACTATCGTGTGGTGAAGATTTAGATTTCCAAACACGAGTAACTGTGTGAATTACTATCCCTCACACGCATCGCTCAGGCGACACCCACGACTCCACCACTCACCTAACGACTACGCTGTGGGGCCTTCTCCTTTCCCTCGTGCAGCGACTCAACTACCAACGTAATTCTTTGCTGGTCTGCTGCCGGAGCTGTAGGGAGAAGACAAAAGAGGATTAGCTCTGCCTCCCCCGAGGTTTTATACCCTCGGGGGAGGGAAGGTCGACCCTGCCTTCCTGGCGACTCTGGTCTCCCATGATAGGTTCACTTGGACCTGCTTCGCTGGCTGCCCCTCCCCTGTCCTGCTGCTGCCTCCCGGACATTCCTGCTGGCCTCCCGCCCCAGATGCCCACTAAGGGCGCCACGCCCCTAGGAGCGGGTGGCGCCGTCAGTTAGCAAACTACGTATGTGTAATGTACAGAAGTGATTGTTGGTAAAATTAAAAACGTATTAGGAGCTAATTTGTGAGGAGGCCCCTGAAATTTCGACTGCCTAGTGGCCCCTACAGGGTTTAATCTGGCACTGTAATGTTGCACCAAGGCTGTGTGGTCAGTCAAGTATGGTGGAAGATGCAGAATCCTTCATGAAGAGCATCAGGCTCTCGAGGCTGCAGCATCTGTACCCCTTCTGTACCCTATGTCCACTGTTGATTGGTCATAAGACATGCAGTGTCTGAACCTTCAGCGAGGGAGGGTTTTCACCCCGTTATCACAGACTACACCAATGCACCGACACGCCTCAACATTACCTGACCTACAGACCTTGACATTGAGACTTATACTCATCCAAAGTTGATGGTCTCTAAACACCTTCATGCTAAGCCTGGCTCGGTAGGGTGTATCCCATGCATTATATCCCATGACAAAACTAGGGCATCCGTTATATCGACCTAAACACTACATCGCAAGGTAAACATTGCAAAGTATAATAGATTATCACAATAGTTATTAGGATTAGGTGGACGGTGTAGATTAAATATAATAAAATACTTTACATGAAGATATAGTGGGAGAAAATGTATTATATAATATAACATAATGTTTCCAACCTTGAAATAGTGTGGCAAGCCCCACCAACAGATCACCCGTTATATCCGCTGTCCTCGCTTTGCCTCTTTATTTACTGCTTAATCTTTTCAGTACAAGAATCAGTGCATACGTCACCACAATGTATGTGCAACAGTTATCAATTTTCCCTAGTCATCAATAAACTCTAGAGCCTTAATTACCAATGGCCCAAAATAACTCCTTTAATTTCCTCGCCCTGTAATTACCGTGTCTGGGATTTCGGATAAGTGGTGGAAGGAAATAACAGGAATTGCAAGTGTTTCAAGGCTTACAGGCATTCTGTTCCCCAGCATTCCACTCAGAGGCCTCACCTGCTGGTGGAGTGCAGCTCACCATTGGCGTTCAGACACTGCTTATAATTCCAGTGTTGGGGGGAGGGAAGGGGCGGTAACTGCATTTACAGGAACCATCCTGATTCACAATCAATGAGGACCTTGAGGGTAAAGTTCTGAAAAGCTGACTGATGTGTTTTTTTCCTGTTGACACAATACCTGCACAACCTTAAGATTTCTAATGCCTACTTTTATAATCTGGAAGGGGTCTTCACAGCAAGCAAGGCCTTTCTAAGACTCATCGCACCCTCAGAACTGCATCACATCTTGGAAACAGGCCATGGCGTGGTTCTCATCACTGTCACAGCCACTAAGCATGATGCCACTCTTCCTTATTGCCTCTGTCCTATAGTCTAACGCTCATCCATGTACCTCACATTCAGTTATATTACATGATGAACCGGAAAGCACCATTATTCACACCTCCTTCCCAGGAAACGCATCACACAGCCTGGAGGACTCAACTTACCACTGTCAATGTATAGCATCTCATTCATAGACCGGCTACAGAATCATTGACAAACCTCACCCTTGCCTGTGAGAAAGTAAACCGAAAGGAAACTGGAAGGAAGGTGGAATATCAAGATTACTCTTTGATAGGCGACCCATCCACCTGTCAATGGTCCTTCAGATACAATGTAAATTGAACAAGCAACAGTGCTGGCCCCTCCATTGAAGTCCATCCTAAAGATTGAATACATGCCCGAAGGCGAATAAACTTGAGGCAAAATTATATTTTTAACATGATTCCATGACCAACTACTGACACCAGAAGTTATAAATAAGCATTAGTGCACAAAAAAAGAGCCAGAAGCACAAACAAAGCCATTGGTGGAGTCATCATGTTTATATCATCTGACTCTGACCCAACACAAGAGGCAGAGATATAAAAAGCAGGAACGAAGAATGTAGAGAAAGGGAAGTAAACAGGAAGGGAGAAATATGGTATGAAAAAGAACCTGCAAGATGGGAGGCTCACGCTGGTGCAGAAGTACAAACATAATACAGCGGTTCCATGGGATTGATTCGAACAGGTGCCATACATGTATCCAACCTGTGAGAGAAAATCATCCTATGTGATTGCACATAACAGATGTACATAAGAGTCTCTCTCTGTGCTTAATTTGAGCCTTTGTTTCCAGTGCTAGGTACTGACACTTAATTATCAACACCAGCACTTATGACAGTCCGCCACATGGGGGCACTGTTTATAATTTTGAAATGAGCACAACAGCAGTTGTTTTATTATTCAGTATGCCATAACTTTGACTAATACTTGCCTCCAAAGCCATGTTTGTAGCTTTGAGGGCCTGCAATAGTCTGAATTGTCACACTTGATGGAGTGTGATGGTTATCACTTGCGTTGGTACTCTCAGTGGCAGCGCTGGCAGGGAGCAATAGGCAACGCAAGCCGCAATGGCAGCCTAAGAACGGCACTGGCACTTACATTTTTTTTTTACATATTAAGCACTGAATTCTCTCTTTGTTGAAAAATAAACGTTTTGTAATAATAATTTAGAGTAAATCTTTATCAGATATATTATTTGATTTACCCTAATCTCCTGAGGCGGAAGCCGGGAGCGACGCTGAGCACTGAAACTGAATTTGTTTTTAAAACTGTGTGAAAACCTCTGTTTTTAACCCACTTTGCGCCCTCCCCCCTGCACTGACCTGTATCACTAGAAACAGCCGATCTGAACTCTGTGTGACACAGAACCCACTCGCACGCCGCCATCACCGGCCGCGAGGAGACGAGGACACGCCCCCTCCGGGTGGCCACGCCCACTTCTGGCCAAAACATATATAAGCGTGCTCTGACTACCAGAGCTGCACTTTACCCTAATCTCCTGAGGCGGAAGCCGGGAGCGACGCTGAAAACTGAAACTGAATTTGTTTTTAAAACTGTGTGAAAACCTCTGTTTTTAACCCACTTTGCGCCCTCCCCCCTGCACTGACCTGTATCACTAGAAACAGCCGATCTGAACGCTGTGTGACACAGAACCCACTCGCACGCCGCCATCACCGGCCGCGAAGAGACGAGGACACGCCTCCTCTGGGTGGCCACGCCCACTTCTGGCCAAAACATATATAAGCGCGCTCCGACTACCAGAGCTGCACTTTACCCTAATCTCCTGAGGCGGAAGCCGGGAGCGACGCTGAGCACTGAAACTGAATTTGTTTTTAAAACTGTGTGAAAACCTCTGTTTTTAACCCACTTTGCGCCCTCCCCCCTGCACAGACCTGTATCACTAGAAACAGCCGATCTGAACGCTGTGTGACACAGAACCCACTCGCACACCGCCATCACCGGCCGCGAGGAGACGAGGACACGCCCCCTCCGGGTGGCCACGCCCACTTCTGGCCAACACCCCTTTTTTCGCCCATAAATAATGTGACAGTTCAGGGAGCGCAGCGGACGGGCGCAGCGGGCGCGCTGCCAGCGCGCCGAAGGCGCGCCAAAGGCAAGCCCGTCTGGGCCCGTCCGGGCCCAGACGGACCCAGGCCCAGTGACTCTGCCAGATGGCCCTCATGACCTCATGGTGTATACTGGAGACGCCCTCCACGCACTCCAACCTAAGAAAGTCCCTGCCTGCTACCACACGCATATTGAAGGTAAACCCTTCTCTAATTGTATGCGCTGCAATCCGACTCCCTTGAGCCTAACAAATCCCGGACTGAAGATAGGACTTCTTAACTGCCGCTCCCTTCCTAGACATGCGCTTGAAACCAACCTGTTAATCCAAGATCAGGATTTCGATCTATTGTTTTTAACGGAAACATGGCTATCAGATAGCTCCGATTCGGACATTGTCACGGCCCTCCCCCCAGGGTACCTCTGCCAAGCCTTACACAGACCCAAAGGGAGGGGAGGAGGGGTAGCTATAATCTTCAGGGAACAATTTATTTGTAGAACCTCCAACGCCCATATCGAGGATTGCGAAAGCTGTCAATTCTCCATCCAAACCTCCCCAGCTCACTCCCTGTCAGGGCTACTGATCTACCGCCCCCCAGGCGCTCCTGGGAACTTCATTAATGCCGTCATCGAATCAGTGTCACAACTAGCATCTTCTACCTCCAACTTCCTTATGCTAGGTGACCTAAACCTCCACTTCATGGACCCCACGGACCGGATAGCCTCTGACCTCCGGCAAGACCTAATGTCACTCAATATCCGACTGGTCAACAATGAGCCTACCCATGAGAAGGGACACCTATTGGATCCCATCCTCACTAATGTAGCAACTATTACCACCAGACCACCCGTGACCCTTCCATGGACGGACCACTTTCTGGTCCCTATCTCCTGGGAAATACCCACCATGAACCCCTTAACAACTAAAATTCAGGTAACCGACAGACGGTGGCGCAAACTCTCACCTGGGGAATGGACCGCCGTCCTAGCAGACTCCACCCCAGAGCTCTCCACCGATCCTGCCACGGCTGACAAGCAGTTTAATGAGTGGATTACCTCTTCTCTAGATACACTCCTCCCCAAAACTGCGACCTTTAAACATCCCAAAAGACTATCCCCTGCTCTATGGTACACCCCAGAGCTTAAAGCCTTGCGCCAAGAGTGCAAGAGAGCGGAACGCTCTTGGAGAAAAAACAAATCTGAATCAAACAAAGACATCTATTCTACCTCCCTCTTAATATATAAAACCGCTATTCGAAAAACTAAAAGCGCTTTCTTCCAGGAGAGAATAGAGAAAGCGGGATGCTCCAGTAAGGAATCCTACACCATCCTTAAAGAGCTTCTGAAAACCCCAGAACCGGGACCGAGACACCCCACTGATCCTAAAGCTGATCAGGAAAAATGCCAACAATTGGCTAATTTCTTCCATGACAAAATTCAAACAATTCTTGACTCAATCCCCCTCACGAATCCATGTGAAGAAAACGTTCTCCCGTACTCCCTAACACCCACCTGTCTCTCTTCTTGGGGTCAAGTCACCACTGAAGAAGTAGGAAACACGCTACAATCCATAAAGAGCGGATCGCCCAGAGACCCCGCACCACTCCGGATCCTCAAGGAGGTAGCCCCCACGATTATCCCCCCTCTGACTTATCTGATCAACGCCTCTCTCCAACAGGGAGTTGTACCCCCGAGCTTGAAGACGGCCGTCATAAAAGCTCTACTAAAGAAACCTTCCCTCAACCTCAAAAATCTGGCTAATTACAGGCCCATCTCCCTACTCCCAGGAGTCAGCAAGATTGCTGAAAAACTGGTTAATAAGAAACTCTCTCAGTTCCTGGAGGTCAACAATAAGCTAAAAAGTTCCCAGACGGGCTTCCGTCCAGGGCAGGGCACTGACATCGCCCTCCTGGCAGCGGTAGAGGAAGCCAGAGCACTATTGGACGGAGGAGGATCAGTGGCAGTGATCCTCCTCGACCTAAGTGCGGCATTCGATACCGTCAACCACCAACTGCTCATCAAAAGACTTAAGAGAATTGGTGTGGAAGGCTTGGCCCTATCCTGGCTCTCATCCTTTCTAGCTCAACGGACCTATCAGATCTGGGAGAAGAACGCCTGCTCCTCCGAAATTCCCCTCCAATGTGGTGTGCCTCAGGGCTCCTCCCTGAGCCCCACATTATTTAATATCTATATGTCCACATTGGAGGAGGTCATCACCCCTTTCGGAGTGAGCGTCGTCAGCTATGCTGACGACACACAACTAGTGGTGTCTCTGTCTCACCCCAGACAACAATCAGCAGACCTATTCAACTGCCTTACGCAGGTCCACTGTTGGATGAATAACTCAGCCCTAAAACTAAATGGGACGAAAACTGAAGTTCTGATCCTCGGCCCGAAAGGGCTCACACTCTCCCCGAACATCTGGCCAGCTTGTCTGGGCCCTCCCCCTGATCCAAAAGAAGAGGTAAAAAGTCTGGGTGTGTGGCTTGACACTGACCTCTCATTCACGGTGCAGGCAAAGAAAGTAGCCAGGACCTGCTTCGGGCACCTGAAATCTCTAAGGAAAGTTCTGCCCCTCTTGCCCTTTAACTCCCAAAAATTGCTAATTCAAGGCCTAATACTTTCGAGGCTTGATTACAGCAATGTGATCTATCTAGGCGCTCCTGAAGCGACCCTTAACAAGCTTCAGAGAATCCAGAATACTGCGGCCCGGATTATCACAAATACCCCTGCCAGAACCTCCGCTAAACCTGCTCTAAAACTCCTCCACTGGCTTCCCATAAGGGAGCGGGTAAAATTCAAGGCCTTGTGCCTAGCCCACAAACTACTACAAAATCAAGGCCCCCCTGTCCTCAGTAAACTCATCACACCCTATAAATCCACAAGATCCCTCCGTTCGGACACAGAAAATTTCATCACCACCCCCAGATTCAAGAAAGCCCGCTCAGGAGGAAGACGTTTCTCAGTCCAAACTGCTCGCCTTTGGAACTCGCTCCCCGCGACCTGCGACTCGAACTACAATACCTTCGCTTCAGGAAGCGGCTCAAGACTCATCTTTTCCCCAATGATTCATGCTTACCCATAACACTGATCCTTTACCCCCCCACCCTTTTACTCTGCCCTCGGCCCGCTGAACTGAAGAGATAGGGTTCCTAGCGCTGGGATACCTCAGGGTGACTACGCGCTTTACAAAATAAATAATAATAATAATAATAATAATTATATAACTTAACCTGTTTACAATTCGGTAATAAGGGTTCCTCCTATGCAATGGTGAAAGAAAGAGGCATGGAGTGTAGTGCAGAATAGGCAGCCTTGATATCGTCACATCTGGCTTCTGACAGCGCATGTGAAAGGCTCCTAAGAAAACTTTGAGCCCCTGTCCTGTTATGTTTTTACATAAATTAAGCAGTGGGGGCAGCAAGACTAAGGGAGCAAACAAGTCCAGCAAACTTTCCCAATAGCTTGTAAAAGATTGAAGGTGGACAAAATGTAACCACAAACAACATTAGCAGTCTAGCAATAACAACAAGTATTGTCTCAAATAATGACCCCCCTGGTAGCCAGTGTAAGGTATGGGAAACAACCTTTACATTGCGGATTTTACACAGCGATACATCCACAACGCAGTCGCTACTACGACCGCGTTGCTACAACGTAGTTCATTACAAAGCAAGCTGTTACAACGACTTGCTCTGGGTGGCGCTCTAGACTAAGGAATAGTATGATTTACTATTTCAACACCCTCCCTACTGTTGCACACACTGGAGTTGGAATAGTGAATCATACTATTCCTAAATCCTGCACGCCATCTAGCGCAAGTCATTGTAACGACTTGCGTTGTAATGGCACTGCATTCTAACAATGTGGTCGTTGTAACAACCACGTTGTGAATGTATTGCGGTGTAAAATCACAGTTGTAAAGTGCTATATTCGTACGGTTCTAAATATGTTGTTAAAAGGAAATGGCTAACATAGATGCTTAATCTCCATTGTTCTACTTGGGCTGTGCAGAGGAAGAGCGACAGACTGAGTGCTAATTTACTGTTTCCTTACAGAGGCACCCACTACAAGCACAGGACTGACCCATCCCAAGCAAAGAAAAAGCAGCTGGAATCTAGATTAAATTGCCAGAGCCACCTCTGATATTAATACTAAATGAATATACGAATTTACAAAACATGCTGGTATCAATGAGCTAAATCTGTCTTCAAACACAACTGGTGTCTTGCCCTCTGTAGAGCATGCCATTTCTTTATCCAATTTTTTGCAAATACCAAGCATGATAACCCAGTACTGAGGGTAAGGGAAATCCACCAGGCCTTATGTTGCCACCCTTACATTTTGCATTATTTTCTATTGTGTATAACATTTTTTTCAACCCAGATGAGATCCCTTTGAGGCTGCACTAATGGGAACTAATCTCCAGAAGTTTTTGTTTACATCACTTGATGCCTATGGGAATGTGGTGGTGGAGCTGGCTTCACCTATGGATTTAGTATGGGAGTCCTTGATTTGAGTCTGAGTTTAGACTTTAGGAGTTGTTCTGAAGAAAATGGGTTTAAGTATTTGTCAGGGGCTTCCTATTCACAAACCCAACCGCTTCTCTCTGATCAATGCATTGGTAGTGGGGCTGTCCTCTAGACACAAGCGTAAACCAAATGAAGAAGAGATTCACAGTCTTTTTTGACTTTGCATTTCACATTCATGAAGCCTGAGGAATGCTCTCTTGCTAGTTGGGTTGCTGAAAAGCTCCTGGGGTGTAAAGGCTGGACATATTTTATAAATCTTGGGCGAGGCATAATTACTTCCATATATTTGAATTTACTGCTGTGGATAAGGGCATGTGTCTTTGACTATATTGCTGATTTAACAGTACAAACAATGGTTCCTTCGGAGTCACTTATGGGTGCATTTAACAACTCTGAGGGGGTCAGTAGATGTATCCGGTAATATTCGAATTTGTATCTTATCTCAGTCTATAAGATTCACCAATTAGAGCACTATGTAAATTGTTTATACAATATCCAAGAAATAGTACATACGAAATGTACATAGGAGCTCTAAGTGAAAAACGGGTGTATTACTTTTTATTATTAATAAATTGATTTATAAAGTGCACAGCTAACCCAATGGGACTTCCCCATGCTGGCACAACAGGAAGGGCTAAACTAAGTAAAATAAAAAAGGCCCTTCTTCAGACGTTTTTCTAATCTATCCAAAGAAATACAGAGCGTAAGTGAAGTAGGCCTCCCCTCGTGAATCTGAGGAAGAATTGCTTAATTAAGATTACCAGATTGAAGATATTGATTGGGACGATATGTCAATACCAATGACCTAAAATAAAGGGGTACAGAATCAGACATGTAGCGCAATGCCTTGAACTAGACACATTTGCCAATTGGGAGCCAATGTAGGTCCTGAAGAATGTGAGAGACTGAAGAGTGCTTAGGTAGATGGTATAGCAGCTGAGCTACTATATACTGTGTGACTTGTAATCTCTTAATTACAGTTTTTGTCATACCCAGATAATGAAAGTTACCATGATCCAGTTTTGAAATGATCAGAATTTGTACAACCCTCATTTGGACTGAAACAGGAAGTATTTTCCTTAATGACCTAGGGATACTGAAACAAGAGGAAGCTACCTTGGTGATTTGCTAGTGGATTGTAAACTTGTCATCAAGTCAGAAGCCTAAATTCTTAACCACTTGCCTAGGGGTAGGAGCGCCCCTCAGATCGATGGTCCAACAGTGAAGGCCCCAAAGTTGAGTTTGATTGCCAATCAATAGGACTCGGGACATACTCCCATTTTGCTTGAAGAGTTATCGTTCATCCAAGTCATCACACTAGTAAGGCAGGAATAAGGAGCAACAGAGCTTCGATCTTCATTAGCGAATAAGGATCCAATAATTTGTGTATCATCCGCATAAGAAATCAGTGTGAGACCACTTGCGAACGGGAAAAATGCTTCATACATATGCCCCTTTGAACCTGAGCTTTCAAGTAATGAAGAGTTGAGAAGATTAATCACAAGGGAAAAAAGCAATAGATAAAGTTTGCAATGGATAAAGTTTGCTCTAGATAGCAGGTGGCAGAGGGTCTAATGATGAGCCAGACTTTGTAGAGTCCAATAGAGACACAAACATGGAGTGCTCAATAAAGGAAAAAGTCCCCAGGGAATTTATTTTTATTTTTTATTTATAAAGTTTTATATAGCGCGAACTTGATCCCGAAGGATATCAGAGTGCTTTACAATTTGAGGCAGAGTTGAGTACATTTTTGTATAAAAATGGTATGGGAAACTGGAGAAAGTAGTGGAACAGACAAGATGGCTAGTGACATAAGACCATCTGTTCAAGTTAGTCAACAAGCTTCTGTACATGGAACAATCCTATAAAGCCCATCCTCCTCAAAACAACTGCACAATTATGTTGCTAAATTGTATTTAATAATCGACTATTAAACAACCATTGTCATCATTTACTTGCCAGAGTTCTAGGACGCAATGGCAACTCTCTTTAAGATTTTTTGCTTTGGAGATAGACAACTACCTCAATACCCATGTTGCACATAGTACCTCCGCTTCAGACACTAATTCCCGCTACCCACCTGCATTCAAAGTTCATCATAATTCCAGTCCAGACCAAAGACTGTTTTCTAGTCTCAAAGAATTGAAAACATATGGCAGTGCATGCTTGCCGACAGGCCTTGACCTTTCATGTCCTCTGAGTCTTCTTAAACATTCATTCTCTTCGCTTCAGCAGTTTCCCTATGGCCACATGAGCTCACACCCCAAACCAATTCTAAAGGAAGTAGGACTTGACCCAGCAGATCCTTCCAGCTTCTGATTTATTTTCAACTGACCTTTCCAGGTCAAACTTATCGAACGATAATCCTGCCCTCAGGTGTTTCTTTCTTTGAGGAAACTGGTTCTCATACAGCTCCAGGCAGAGGCAACAATCCACCTTAATCCTCAACTGGGATGATGTCAAGACCACATTGACACAGACCTCGCTTCTGCTTTGACACAGTGTACTCTTGCACCTTATTACAGAGACTGTAAGACCTTGGAACTTATATTAAGACCTTACATTGTATCTCACCCTTCCAAATATTCACAGTCCATCTTTCACATTTGCCATTTTTCCCATAAACACTTGCACTCCACAAGATTCCACCAGCAAGCATATCCTGCTCAACTCTGTCCTGTCCTGGAGCATCTCAAATCCTGCAACATCACTTGTACAACTAGGCAATTATTGTCAGGGTGAAAGCTCTCAGAACTCGACTCCCCTTCCTTGCCTTATAGTATGGATGATGCACAACCACTTTTAGCTCAAAACTGAGATGATCTTTAGAAGTGGAACCAAGTACTGTCCCCATCACCATTGTCCCCCAGGAACAACCTACATCTAGTTGATTTTAGAAACCTAGGATCGGTCACAGACACACATGTCTTCCTTCTTCACACAGTGAATCGGGTGATCTAATTCCCTTTCCTGTGTCTGCGAGAGCGTGGGGGTGGCGATAAATTGACAATATCCATTAAAGATTTAACAATCTGTCTAGTGGAGTGAAGTTGTCAGACTTAGTGCACCTGACTTGTGAAACAGTGAATAAAAGGCTTAGATCAAAACCAAAAAGCTTTTAAAAGACACGTTTCGAAAAACGCGTTCCGAATGTCATTTTTCTATTCCGATAGCTAGGGAGATCTTACTTGTTACAAGGTGTCATCTCGGCGGTAAACCTACTCGGCTCCCCTTCGAGACCGGCGATCGCTTTCTCACGCCGTGAGGCTTCGTTATTGAAACATTTTGGAAGCCATAACAGTCTCTAATTATTCTACCACTAGGTGATTACGGGGATATATGTCCTTCCCGCGATTGACCATGAGGTTCAGTGCAACCTTTTAAAAAGTATGGATTCTTCCTCTATATGTTTGTTCTGTCTGTTTTGTTATGTGTTTGGACCCACAGACCATGCCACAAGTGTGTTGGTTGTTTTTTTTAACATAGCCACAGATAATGCACGTAGGGTGCTCCTTCATATATGGGGATCACTCGGTTTTGAAAAATGAGTGTGTGGAATGGGTGAAGTTGTACATACACTATCACTAAGGAGTTCATTGAGACACCAATTTAATGGAAAATGCTATTCCTGATATGATAACATCATGTGATAAAAGGATATTGTACAATTAACATTGGAAGTATTTTTTCTCCACAGATTTACAAAAGAATTGCAAAGATAAGAGTATGTATATTCTAATATTAATATAGGCATACCTTTCACTTTTTGTTTTTGTTTTGGAGTGGCACTCACAGGGCTGGACCCTGTTGTAGTCCTGAAGAAGAGCTGTGGGGTACAGCTCGAAACTAGTTGACACGCTTACTAGACACTGTGTTCCATAATAGAGCCAGTTTCCCTAGTAAATCACCCCATTTTTAATATATCCACTAGGGGCCGGAATAAAGGTAGTTTAACCCACTAGTAGGATATTTTTAATTCTTTCACTCCACTTCATTTTTCCCTTTCTCTCACACTACATGACACATACTCTTCAGATAAAAGTGCTCCTTCGCAATCGCGATAGTCGCAGCACGCCTCAATCCGCAGCTGGGTTGAGAAGCCCCAATGATGAAGCATGTCACCGTGAGGAAACTCCGGTGAGTGAGGGGACTATAAAGAAAAAGTTTTCTTTCCCTTTCCTGTTTCTGAAACAGACCTTAAGATGTCGTGTTCCAGAAGTTAGCCAGGTTCTCTGGATCTGAATTTTTCAGATCTTTTTTTGACTAAGTATTGCCGTGGAGGGCGAACCTGGTTGATCTCTCCCTCTACCTCCCCCTGTTTAGTATTTCATGATTCTCGGCGCAAGCCGTGGGAGTTTGGATAATATTATCATTCTTTTGGATTCAAGAACACACCTCCTGGCGTGGTGTGGGGACAATGGCAGAAATTACGGGCCTAACATTCTCAGAGGAAGAAATCGAAAGAGTGATGGCATCAATAGGAGATTGTCCAGACAATATACATAGGGATTCAGACGGCTTTAATCAAGTCTGGGATGAACTAACTGAACTTAAGAGGAACCAAGTAAAAACGCTGATACATGGTGTTATGATGGCACAATATTTGAGGTCAAACACGGCACCAAGGGGCCTAATAGTAAGGAATGAGCCCTTTATTTTCCAACAGGACAAACAATTCAAAATTGATTGGTCACTAATCTCCTGGCACTGCACCAGAGACTGGCTGGTCCTAATAATAAAAACCGCAGCAAGATTAGGAGAAGAGATGAAAGTGGAAGCCATAAAAATTGAAGTACAATTAAAAACCTTCCAGGACGTTACCGACCTAAAAAAACGATTGGATGAACTGAATAAACAAATGGCTGACTTTGAGATAAGTCTGAAAGACACAAAAACCATTAAATTTAAAAAAGATTTGAAGAACTTCTCACGGGATAAAATGTATCCTTATACAAAAGATGACTATATTCCCCCGAATAGAAACCCAGGATACAACACGGATTCAGACAATTCTGATACAGGATCAGATAATTCCAACAATAGTGAAAACTATGGTCGCAATAAAACTAGACGCTCAAGAGGAGGATACTTTAGAAACAGAGGCGGATACAATCCGAACTGGCAAGGGTATTTTGGCCCGCCCCCTTATGGCCCACCACCACCTCACCAATTCTTCTATGGACCACCAAATTTCCCCCCTCAATACCCTCATCAAGCTCAGAATTTTTGGGGAAATTCACAAAGACAAGACCAACAACAAAAGCAGCCTTTTTTAGCAAGAGGCAGGGGCCAACAAAGAGGAAAGACAAGAAGAACCCAACAGGTCCAATGGGCCCAACCAATAGAAACATCCAGAAGCCATACCAGGAGCATGGGACCGGTAGATCAACCGACAACGAGCAAACCACCAGCTTAGTAGTCAATCTATCAGATATCGAGATTACAGATATTGAGAAAAAGGTTTTGGAGAAGGGGCTAGGTTTTGTCCCCACCCCTACTATGGATAAGTTCCTCTTAGCCCAAGAGATGAATGAATTTATAAGAAAGATCAAACTACAAGTTTTCTTTGACAACAAACCCTCAATCAATCTTCCCAGCACTGACACTGGTCTTCATAAAAAGTCTACGTTTACCCCTCCAAGTGCCAACCTCCCAGTGGAGGTTTTAACATTTGAAAAGGCTGTGATGAAGGAAATTTCAGAAATTGACCCCAAAACTATCAAAGTTTTCCATAACTTGAGCAAAGTAGAACACGAAGCTCTGAAGAAACTGTCATCCCAAAAGGAAATTACAATAAAGCCTGCTGATAAGGGCGGAGCGATAGTGCTGCAGAATACATCCACCTATCGGCAAGTCTGTCTTGATCTACTAGCGGACCAAAGGAACTATGTAAAAATTACTGAAGACCCTACCAATCGTCTCAGAAGGGAGATAGCCTATCTAACAGAAGAAGCTACCGCCAACAACTGGCTAACGAAAAAAGAAGCGGATTTTTTGGAAACCAAGAACCCAATAACCCCATACTTTTACACGACACCAAAAATCCATAAATCCATAACACATCCACCTGGCAGACCGATAGTATCGGGCATAGGATCAATATTAAAACCCCTATCCAAGTATGCCGATGCTTTCTTAAGACCACTGATTCAAGCCACTGAGACCTATCTACAGGACACAAAATCGGTCCTTACAGTTTTGAGAGACTTACCATTTGACCCGACAAAGAATATTCTGATTGGTTTAGACGTGGAAAGTCTTTATACTAGCTTACCCCATGCCGACACCTTACAGATACTGGAAGATGTTTTATTTGAAGCAGATTGGGAGTATCAGACACCATGCCATGTTGTTTTAGAATGTTGCCGCCTGGCCTTAACGGAAAACTTTTTTCGTTTCGAAGACACCCTATTCCGACAGTCCCATGGTACGAGCATGGGAAGTACTTTTGCGCCGAGCGTAGCAGGATTATACGTTCACCACTTGGAAAAATGGAAAATTCTCAACGCCTCAAACCCTCACAAACATCATGTGAGCCTTTGGAAAAGGTATATCGATGATGTCCTTCTCATTTGGGAAGGTACGGAGATAGAGGCACAAGCATTCTTGGTTTGGCTAAACCAGCAAGACCCCTTTCTCAAATTCACTCACACCATGAGTAGGTCAGAATTAGTGTTTCTGGATTTAAACATCATGGTCAATGGATTGTCTCTCAGTACTACGACGCACTTCAAACCAACTGCAAGAAATTGCCTGTTAGTGTTCGATAGTTTTCATCCGAGACATTTAAAAGAGAACTTACCCTTTGGCCAGTTTTTGAGACTGAGACGAAATTGTAGTTCTAAAGAGGATTTCAACCAACAAGCGAGTGACCTGACGAAAAAACTACTGGATAGACATTATCCAGCACATTTGGTGAAGAAAGCAAAGAAACGAGCTGCTAATAACAATAGGGAAGCACTATTGGAGCCAAAGATCACTAAAGAGAACTGTGAAAAGAGACCTATTTGCATTACTACTTACAACATTGCCTCTAACATGGTAACAAATATTGTCAGAAAACACTGGCGCACTCTGAACTGTGGGAGTCTGGACATACCAAAACCAATGTTCAGCCATAAAAGAAGTAAAAATCTGAAAGACCACCTAGTCCACACCCGTCCACAAGAAGCAAACAAAAACCCTAAACAAAGAACTATCAGTACAGTACCCACAGGACATTACCCTTGTGGCGACTGTAGTGTCTGTCATCTGACAAAAGCCACAAAAAGAATAACATTCAATAACAATATGACTTGGGAACTGAAGGACTTTACTAATTGTAATACTTCTGGAGTAGTATATATGATTACCTGCAACTGTCAACTGCATTACATAGGAATGACAACAAGAAAGGCAAGTACTAGGATAGTTGAACACAGAAGTAATATCAGACGGAAGAGAATTACAACAAAAATGATATCCCACTTCATTGAATGTAACCATACGCCCAACGATATGCAATGGGTTATTCTTGAAAGACTGTACGGACAGGACAACTTGGAACAGCGCCTTCTGAAGAAAGAACAACGCTGGGTGTACAAGCTGAAAACAGATACCCAAGGCCTAAATGATAGCATCCCATGGGGCCTACTGGCAAGATAAGTGTATAAACCTAAAAACTATGTTCACTATGAGTAGTATCCATCCTGTAAAAATACCCATGGAAGAGAGATTAAGACCGTCATGTGCTAAAAACAAAGAGCTTTCGATCATTCCGTAAGTTTCTTTTATTTATAATGATTCATCCTTTTATTTATAATGATTCATCCTTTTGTAAAAGAATATTTTGTGATAGGTCTCTGTCAGTCTTTCTTCAACCTGATCTCTGTACCCCCTATACTGATTTATAAATAATCTGTCAGTACAATATCAACTTGGTTGGTAATCAAAATAACCCCTAAAAACTAGAATTACCTTATCCCTAGAAATGAGTAGCTCTTATTGCATAACAAAAGCACAATAAGTCTAAAATTACCATATATATATCCATCTAATACACTGAGGTTAGTGATGCTTTAATATAAGTGGATGGTTACCTAGACTAGCTGGCAATAACGACACTATCCGTTTTTGCCACCCAAATTACGTCAAAATATCAGTAAGTGTACCTACTTAGGCAAAACAGCTTTATAACCCCTATGTGTATACAAGATCAATCTCCTAATATTTATAATGATCGGATATTTAGCCCGAAAATTCAAAGATGGCCGCCGTCTGATTCCAATACGAGTGGCCTTCTTCGAATCACATACGCGGTCTAGTTTCTCACCAGGAAACAAGACGAACACCGGGAAGTATAACACTCACTTCTCCCGGCGTGAGAAAGCGATCGCCGGTCTCGAAGGGGAGCCGAGTAGGTTTACCGCCGAGATGACACCTTGTAACAAGTAAGATCTCCCTAGCTATCGGAATAGAAAAATGACATTCGGAACGCGTTTTTCGAAGCGTGTGAGGCTTCGTTATTGAAACATTTTGGAAGCCATAACAGTCTCTAATTATTCTACCACTAGGTGATTACGGGGATATATGTCCTTCCCGCGATTGACCATGAGGTTCAGTGCAACCTTTTAAAAAGTATGGATTCTTCCTCTATATGTTTGTTCTGTCTGTTTTGTTATGTGTTTAGACCCACAGACCATGCCACAAGTGTGTTGGTTGTTTTTTTAAACATAGCCACAGATAATGCACGTAGGGTGCTCCTTCATATATGGGGATCACTCGGTTTTGAAAAATGAGTGTGTGGAATGGGTGAAGGTGTACATACACTATCACTAAGGAGTTCATTGAGACACCAATTTAATGGAAAATGCTATTCCTGATATGATAACATCATGTGATAAAAGGATATTGTACAATTAACATTGGAAGTATTTTTTCTCCACAGATTTACAAAAGAATTGCAAAGATAAGAGTATGTATATTCTAATATTAATATAGGCATACCTTTCACTTTTTGTTTTTGTTTTGGAGTGGCACTCACAGGGCTGGACCCTGTTGTAGTCCTGAAGAAGAGCTGTGGGGTACAGCTCGAAACTAGTTGACACGCTTACTAGACACTGTGTTCCATAATAGAGCCAGTTTCCCTAGTAAATCACCCCATTTTTAATATATCCACTAGGGGCCGGAATAAAGGTAGTTTAACCCACTAGTAGGATATTTTTAATTCTTTCACTCCACTTCATTTTCCCCTTTCTCTCACACTACATGACACATAGTCTTCAGATAAAAGTGCTCCTTCGCAATCGCGATAGTCGCAGCACGCCTCAACCCGCAGCTGGGTTGAGAAGCCCCAATGATGAAGCATGTCACCGTGAGGAAACTCCGGTGAGTGAGGGGACTATAAAGAAAAAGTTTTCTTTCCCTTTCCTGTTTCTGAAACAGACCTTAAGATGTCGTGTTCCAGAAGTTAGCCAGGTTCTCTGGATCTGAATTTTTCAGATCTTTTTTTGACTAAGAATGTGTATAGCACAGGGCCTGGTGGGAAAACTGGCCATTGCAAACACTCCTCATCACACCCAGCCCTACAAGCCCCCTATGAATCATGCTTTCCTGACAGTAAGTGGAAATGTACTGCCAAATTGTCTGAGACTCGGGCCTGGTGTTTGGAGCACAAGGCCATGAGGGGAGTTGTTGGAAAGTCAAACACCAGTGTCCAGTGTCAGGCATCCTGCAGGTACAATCTGAAACACTGAGACGTAAGCTTAAGTCCTTTTGGGCTGTTGGGGCTGGGCAGGAAGGTATATGTAGGACAGGGCCTGATGGGTGATGGAGTCAGTGCAAACACTCCTCCTCCCACCCAAACCAAACAGCTCATTTGGGCCTATGAGTACCTGACAGTAAGGAGATGTGTACTAGCCAGATGGCTCACAGTGATCCTCTGTGTTTGAACTGAGCACAACTACCATTGTGGCTTCTTCCTACAAAGACCATCCCCCAGTGTTTGCCATCCTGCTAGTCCAATCTCGACTCACTGTCAGTTAGCCATAGGCCCATATCAAGTGGACGTGCCATGTGGGGGGAGTTGTGGTTGCCATTAATCCAAATCCAAGCAGGCAATGCCATACACACACTCGTCCCACTAATCCCAAACAGCAGCCCTGGGATCCTGTTTTAATGAGTCTGAGTGGAAATGTACCAGGAAGATACCAGAAACTGGAGCATGGTGTTTGGAGCACAAGGCCCTGATGTGAGTTGCTTTCAACTTCAACACCATGCAGCATTGTCACCTAACTTGCTAGTCCACTCTCCCTCACTGTGAGGTAGGCATAGAGGAGTTAGCAGTGCTGTATGGGAGGATGAGTAATTTTCGTGAATAAAACTACCACCATGCATGGGCCCACACACACTTTTCAACCCATACCAACCGGCCCATATGGGACTTCACTTTCATGAGAGTGAGTGGAAATGTACTGACAAGATGGCTGACACTGGGGAGTGATGTGAGGAGCACAAGGCCCTGATGGGAGTTGATCTCAAGTCAGACACGCGTCCTCAGTGTCCGACATCTTACAAGTGCATTGCCACTAAATGTGAGGTAGGCATAGGCTCAGAGGAGTCATCTGGGCTGGGTGAGAGAAGGAGTAATTGCAATGGTCACAACATACATCAGGCGCTGTCCTAAACACACCTTCCCACCCAGCTCGAAAAGCCTAAATGGAACTCTGCTTTCATTACAATTATTTGGAATGTCCAAGCAAGATGTTTGACACAGATTTTTGTCCCCAACTCCCATCATGGCCTTGTGCTCTAAACACCAGGCCCCAGTGTGAGGTATCTTGCTACCACATTCCCATGAACTGTTAGTAAAGCATAGTTCCAGGTTGTCTGGTTAGGCTGGGTGAGAAGGTGTATGTAGGACCGGGCCTGATGGGAGTCAGATTAACAGCAAACACACCTCCACACACAAAGCACAACCACTTAATTGGGGCTATGTCTACCTGACAGTGAGTTGATGTATACATGCAAGATGCCTAACAATGGGGACTGCTGTCTGGACCTATCACAACTACAAAATGTACCTTTGTGCTACAAACACTTGCCACCAGTGACAAACAACTTACAAATACACTTCCCAGCATTGTTTGGACAACACTCTTCCTGGTGGTCTGGTTCGGCTGGGTGGGAGGAGGAGTGTAAGTTTCACAAATATATCATGAATATGCAAACCTCAGCTCATTAAATTAGTTTGCCATAAAATGGCAGAAAACAGAGTTTGTGATCTCATTTGACTATGGAGAAAATGTACAAAATATATTATCTGTTTAGGCACAAAGCTAAACTGTCACACATTTGGCTCCTCACAGCCATTCACTTGTGTGTAATGTGATGAGAACAATAAGCACCTCAATCACACTATTCCCACACATTTCAGGGTAAATAAACAGACTGTGAGTGTGTAGGCAGCAACACCTATATGACTGCTAAAGACATGGACTAAGTCCAGTACACAGGTCTGAAAAATACCAACATTGAGAGCTAAAGAGTATGTATGTCACTGTGAAAGTACAGATGTGGACAACACCAACCCACTTGTGTCATTCACAGGGTGTCAGCAGCCAGTCAATGTCTTTGAACACGCAATGTAAACTAAACACAACAGGCACATTTATGCACAGAGCTAGACATGCTAATTAATCCTATCTTGTCAGAATTACATTGCTCTGCAAAAACATACTCCAGCATCATAGATGAAAGAGGTCACTCTATGTACATTAACTCATCCTTAGGTTCGGTAACCTATGTAATGGGTATGATTTGAGGGGCAGTGGACATTCATATCAATTATTGGGTCATTAATGTACCCACAGGACGAGCTGGGAACACCCCCGGAACTCATCAGGACAGCCAGTCCCAGACTCTCGTCAACCAGGAGCTCTCCAGCAAGGATGTCTCTCAACTATCTTTGGACAACAGGGAATGATCTGGCCCATCAGGTTTGGGTCAGACTACAGCACCAGCAGCGGCTACAGCAGGATCCTCTGCGATCACTCCTGCCTCAGCTGACAACACCCAGCTGACCCCTACCCTGACAGACACAGCAGCCTGAGGCACCATCGGCAGCACAGTAACATAGGGCACTCTGGAGTTGGCAGACAACAACACACCTGTCAACGAGGAAGGAGGCTCAGTGTTCACTGTGCCACAACCAACTGGGCCCGCTCAGGTGGGAAGGAGTGGTGGGAGGGGCCGTGGAGATCTACACCAGCAGCTGGTGCTGTCCATTAGGATCACCTAAGCCTCTCCTGGATAATCAATGCTTATGAGAGTACCAGGGAGAATTTGACCAGGTCATACTGATCCTCAGGAACATCGAACAGCTGCAGGCAGCCCAAAATCAATGGCTGGACAATTTAATGACAAAAATAGATAAAATGACTGCAAGTTACCAGGATATTATTACTTGCCTCTGCCAGATTGCAAACAACCTGTCCACACCTCCCTGTGTGCCCACAGCATCTAGTGCCTCAATATCTGCCCAAGCCACAGGGAGGGACGTGAAGTCAGCCGGAGAGTCACCAGAATCCCAGTTGCCTTCAGCTGAGGTTCTCCTGCAAAACGTGGGAAGGGTCGTCCGAGGAAGAATTCTTGAGAGATAGATGGCAATGCATCACCCCTAGGAAGTGACAATCTGCCCCAGATATCCTCCATTGTGTGCCAAGCGTTCACTTTGTTGACTGTCATTGAACTGTCCCACATTGGATGGAGGTCTAAGTTGGACTGTGGACTCAAATAACTGTGCATTTACCTTTGAAGACTTAATCTACAAACTCTGTTAACTCCTATCTGCACTTTTCTATTTTTCTGTTGTGAGCACACCACCGCTCTGTGAAATTATCTCCTACCTTCATGCACAAAAAGAAAACACTTTTCACAAAATACTTGCTTATGTCGTGACTTTGCATCCCATGTACAAATTGAAATGACACGGAAAATCACAAAGAAGAATTTGTCAACAGCATTGGTAACAAACCCCTTCCGAAACATTAACTAATATTTTGTGAGTAAATGTACCATGTCACAGCATGATAGAAACAACCAGGTTTTCACACAACCCGTAATACATGGTACAGATTCAATGGAAGTCAGCAAAAAAGACACACAATTGATGGACGGAATGCAGAACAAATCAAAACATTCACCCCCAGTCAAGAGATCTGGGTTAAATCCATCATTATTTTGTTCACCATGCTACCCCAGTTTAGACCTGACCATATGCAAATCAGTCTTGACCCTGTGCCTCATGAGAACAGTCCAGCCCAAACTGCCAAGCCAGGACCTCCCTGGGCCGGAAACAAGCATCCTAGGACCAGTTTCGGGGTTTCACCCCTCTTCAGCCAAGATAGCTTGATTCCAGTGGCACAGTGAGCCCAGGACCCACGTCTGGGCATACCTGGTGCACTTATGGTGAGAAAGCAAGACACACAATTGATGGACGGAATGCAGAACAAATCAAAACATTCACTCCCAGTCAAGAGATCTGGGTTAAATCCATCATTCTTTTGCTCACCTTGTCACCCCAGTTTAGACCTGGCCATATGCAAATCAGTCTTGACCCTGTGCCTCATGGGAACAGTCCAGTCCGAACTGCCAAGCCAGGTCCTCCCTGGACCGGAAAGAAGCACCCTAGGACCGGTTTCAGGGTTTCACCCATCTTCAGCCAGGATAGCTTGATTCCACTTGGACAGTGAGCCCAGGACCCACGTCTGGGCAAACCTGGCACACTTAGGGCAAGAAAGCACAAGACACACAATTGATGGATGGAATGCAGAACAAAACAAAACATTCACTCCCAGTCAAGAGATCTGGGTTAGATCCATCCTTCTTTTGCTAACCATGCCACCCCAGTTTAGACCTGGTCAGATGCAGAACAGTCTTGATTCTGTGTCTTATGGGAACAGTCCAGTTATACAAAACAACAAGGGCACCCATTCAAGTCAGCACAGGACCTCGGGGAACATATTACTAAAGACAACAGTGGTCCCATGCACGGGAGAAATAAGAGCACAGAATAAATAGAGACACAATGGAAACTATATTAGGTACTGACTTGTCTAGCCGGACAGAGGTCCAATTTTTACTATAAACAACGAATGTTTTGAAAGGATACCTTCAACAATTCCATAGAGAAGGGCACAAGCCTGTACCCAAACATATACTAGTTGGCATAGTGAAGAAAGTGGTCAGAAAATAGAACAGAGTTTTTAGGCAGAAGCTGTTGTTTTCTGTAGATATTACAGTAACAGAAATTCCATTTAACACCATTACTAGCCTAACATAGCAATTAGTACATTTCACAGTATATGGTGTTCTAAAAGTCAACAGCATTTCGATCCCATTTAAAGAATCACAGGGATCATCATCAGGACAGAATAATGCCTAAATATTACAAGCCATGATAGCCAAGGGAAACAGCCTGACCACAGTGGGTGCCAGATTGCTTGCAGTTTTTGGCTAGAAGTAATGACCCAAACTACTTCAAAAGAGTGAGGTTCAAGACCGCAAAGGACATGATTAACATTTGGAGGATACTTATGAATCAGAATAAGCTATCATTTTATCATGCTCTTATAAGCCTATGGAACAACCCAGGTATACCTAGCATTTTTTTCGACTCTGGGTGTAAAATATGGGCGAGTCAAGGTATATTGAAACTTGGGGATCTTTACGGCTCCTCAGGTTTTTTGGAGTTCGAAACATTAAGGTTATTATATAAACTACCAGAACACACTTATTTTAAATATGTACAAATTCGTGATTTTCTTGTAAGAAAATTAAAACTGAAAGAGATTCTGGATTCGGATTTCTGGCAATGCTTGTACAAGGGAGAGGAAAACCAAAAAGTAACTATTAGCGAGGGATATAAGTGCCTTACTGAAAATAAACAAGATGAGTGTCCAAAAATAGCAGAGAAATGGGCCTTATGCTTTCCCATAGGTATCACCTTGAATGAAATATCATGCTCTTTAAAGAAAATTGATACGCTAGTCCACTCTTCAAGTTTAAAACTGCAAGCATATAAAACAATATGTCAACTTTATCACACTCCTCTACAAATAAGCAAATGGTCCCCGAATAATGCCTTTAATGATCGAACCAAATGCCCAAAATGCCACCTAAAGGCTGCTGATCTAGAACACATGTTGGTCCTTTGTCCTGCGCTAGTTTTGTTCTGGGACAGTATAGGAAAGATACTGAGATTGAAATTGTTAATTGATGCACCTTTAACATCTGAGATGATTCTGTCAGGTATACAGCCCAATCCTACACCTTTTCAAGATCTAATTTTTATTGTGCTGGCATGTGCAAGGCTAGTCCTGGCTAGAGCTTGGATAGCTGATCAAGCACCTAATGCGAATGAATGATGGTGTTTGGTTAAAGAGATACATCATATGGAGCTATCTCTAGCCAGAAAAAGAGGAGTGAAAGCAATGATTAAAGTAAAGAGAATATGGGGAGGCATGTTTTATACATCCGAAACTAACTAACTTGATTTGAAGCTGTGTCTAACTCTAATTTAGATAAGATTGTATTTATTTGTGTAAATCCTTCCTGTATTGTATTTATTTGCCCGTCTGAGTATTGTTTATTATTTACAAGTTTTGGTAAACTGCTTTTTGTAATATTTTTGTAGACACTGGAAGTTATGTACAACAAAATTCTGATTATTCTGTTTAAATCTGCCTGTGATACCCACAAATAAAAAAAATATGGGGAAAAAAGAAAGGGATAACAATTACTATTCTAACTCCAGGGGGTGCATCAGTAGGGTAAGTGTTGGATAGTGTAGGGGTAAAAATTACTATTCTAACTCCAGTGGGTGCAACAGTAGGGTAAGTGTTGAATAGTGTAGGGGTACTATGCATTGTAATGGTATGCGCTGTAATGACATGTAATGTAATGCCTGTGTTGTAGTGACATGCAATGTAATGAAATGCGTTGCAGTGACATGCAATGTAATGGCTGTGTTGTAGTGACCTGCGTTGTAAAGGATGTTTACCGGAAACAAATGCTTCTCTGTCTTTGTACATTTCTGTAGTTTAGGTCCCTTTCAGCAGTTTTTGTCCTTGCAGATGTCAGCACCAAGACGTCCTCAGACATTTGTTGCGCTTTACAAAATAACATGAAATAAAATCTAAATCGAATCAAAAACATCTACCCATCTTTTTATTCTGGAGTGAAGCCGAAATCAGAATCATGACAAAAAACATTCAATGAATTCGAAAATTTATATAGCGCTCGAATGCCAAAGGGCGTCTAGGCGCTGCAGCGGAGGAAAATGCCGGGGATGAGCAATAAATTTATGTCGAGAAAAAACAGGTTTTCAACTCCTTTCTAAAGTAATGTTGGGCAAGTTTTTATGGGTAACGGAGGTGTGTTCCACAATTTGACAGTGTTGACGAGAAAGCTACTTCCTCCCTAACTCACTCTCCTGAATTTGAGCATTCGAGGGAGTTTGCTCTGAGCTGAGTGAAGTGTTCTGCCTGGAAGATACCATAACAGATGCTGTTTCAGGTATTCGGGTCCTGTCCCCTGAAGAGCCTTGAACGCTAAACACAAGCCTTTAAAGTCAGCTCTCTTTTTCACCGGTAGCCAGTGTAATTGTTTTAGGCCAGGAATTTAGGAATATTCAGCAACATCCTGGCAGCGGAGTTCATTCATAAAAACATTTGAGAATAATTAACATTGGATGTGGATACAAGAGGTTAGAGATCGACAAACCACATAGGTTTGGTGATGTGTATCATACAGAAAAGATTTTTTGCCGCCGTGCACATGGAATTTCGTAACGTAGCGGGGCAGATTATACAGGGAAAAAAGGCAAATTATGTTGCATAAGGCCGCACTTTTTGTTATAATAGCGGGAAGTCCACACAGTGAGTTTTGGCTCACTGACAGGAATATAGCTCAGCTGGTCCAGCACGTGTTGAAGAAATCTGTGAACTTTTCCTCATCATCTTGACTGTGTGTGCTAAAATAAAATGTGTAATCAGTGTAGTATAATCTGGGTCAATGGAGTAATGGGGGACCAAATTATGGTGCAGCGTTAATTGATACTATGTTGTGTTTTCTTTATATAGTGCTTTCCAGCCCTTTGTGAGGCTCAGAGCGCTTACATTATGCATCTAGGAAGAGCTAATTATATGATACAAGATGCCATTAAAGACAAAATGCACCATATTCTCTGTCAACAATAGTAACCCCATGCATAATTTATATTTAGCAAGCCTATTCCTGCATAGATCTCAATTTTTCAGCTATCCATGTCTTGCGAAATTACCTGCTTTTTTCACTGTTATGTCGATTGCATACATTCTCTTTTAGGAGAGATGCTTTGAGCAGAAATGTCACGCGACAATAAAACCCTCGAGGGAAAGGTGTCTCAGATAATTTCTGCTTGACAACAAATGGTGAAAATAGGAATCTCGAACTAAAAAACATTGCGTAACTCAGAATTTTAATGCAGACACACCTCATCGTGTGACACTTATAAAACCTAGAGTTAATGTGAGAATTAAATGTGTTGCATGAGAAAAACTGGGCATCTTTACGCACCTGTAATTATTGTCTCCTAATATTATGACACTTTAACTCACATGTGTGATGATACAGAATGGACGCAATTGCTCTAGGAAATATGAACACTGACAGATACTGTTGGAAAGTGGAATATTATGTGGTATAAGGGTTAGTCCTCACCATGAAATACTGTCACGAAATACCAAAGAGGATCCTTGGATTCACACTAATAAATTCTGAGCTCAGTCCTGGCAGTTGTGGCAAAGGGCAGGCAGGCTTTACTAGAGGAACATGTGGTAAGCATTTAAGAGTACCAACATGGGCAAAACGTAATTGACACAACTCAAAACAAATCTGACACCAACTTATAAAAAAAGGATGTATTTTTATCTTAATTTAGACACTAAAACAAACGTAATAGCATACATATAACCAGAGTTATAGATTTTTGAAGCAATGGAAAATCAGTGCAAAATAATAAAGTGACAATTTAACATTGCGGTGAATGGGACAAACTACTAGTGACAATCGGTCACTTGCAGGTCTAGTTATGTTGTACTCTTGCAGGGTAAAGGTGATGCGAATTCCAGGACCAAGCCATGACAATCGGTTCAATTTTACCTAGCCTGTGGAGCCCATTTATATGTCCTGGCTGTCCCTGGTGCTGAAGATAGCTGCTTTGACCGCTTCACGCGGTGCTGCTGAAAAGAAGATGCAAAAACACAAGAGCGGGGTTGATTACGAAATCGGTCGCAGGTATTGTGGAATGCCCTCTTGATGCAGCACTGGTGACCAGCAAGCTTTGGCAGCAGTAAGCTCAGCTGGGATCTTCTTCAAAGTCTGGAGGTTCAGGGAAAGATGGTAGCCATTTGAAACTAGGGCTCCCACAATGCACTAGACCATTTGGATTTAGCTGATCCCTTGGAGGTTCCTGAAAGTCATATTATCTACAGTGTACATGGGACTAGTCTCACTATTCCAAGGGAGTCTGAGTTTGCTTCTGGCTCTCTTAGGGGTCCCTCCGTCTGGGGAACCGACCTTTAGCCTAGGAGTTGCCATGTTCATACAGTTCCAAGAGTGTTGCCACAGGTCCATAGTATGCTCCTCTTTGTTTGTGCAAGTTCCTGTTATCAATGACGTGGGTACCTTCTGTGCCCTCTTTGATTCAAGTTGGATCAGAGCTCAGGTTCTGGAGTTAGGGGTCTGGGAGCAAGTAGCCAATAGGCTGCCCATCCCTGCAGCTAATCTTCCCCTGTGGTGACCGCACCTGGGGATGTAGGTCACCTTTTCGACCCAGAACCCTTTATTCTGTCACATCTAAAGATGTCAGAAATTGAATGTTTTTGTACAGACCAAGCTGCTCGCCCTGAAGGTGGTGGCTAGCATTCTGGGGGTGTAAGCCTCTTTGACTAACTATTTTCCAACCAGTTGGCATAGGGAGGGTTGTTTCTTCCTCTGAGAGTCAGCTCTGCTGTACTTCAGAGGCTGTGCAGCCTTTGAACGTCTCTGCCTTAATGCGTCACTTCACTAGCCTGCTTGGGAGGAGGGAGGTGTGACTTCCTTCCTGCCCAAGCCTTTGTTCTTGACTGCTGGAAGTGATCTCACTACCTGGCAGGAGGCCAAATCCTATCCTGGCAGCAGCAAATGCGTGAAATGAGGGCTTGCCAGTGAGAGCACAGAGAAGCTGGGGCAATCATATGGGAGACCTTTAGGGTAGCCTCCTGGATGCATGCCACATTGCCTTCGACCCTAGATTAGTGTCAGGATTGAGATAAGTCACATTTAGTATGCCAAGCACAACATATTTATGTGGTACCATAATGTAACTGCCTACCTCGAGTTTGTTCAGGTGCCAGCCCATGCGATCCTATGGACTGTGTGGGAAACAACCTTTACAACGCAACTTTTGCAACGCACTACCATTACAACGAAACTTTTACAACGCAACATCCATTACAACGCATGCCATTACAATGCAACCATTACAACGCATGACACTACAGCGCATACCAGTACAAAGCATGTCATTACAACGCATACCATTACAACGCATACCATCACAACACATAGTACCCTTACCCTATCCAACACTTACCCTACTGTTGCACCCCCTGGAGTTAGAATAGTAATTTTTACCCCAACACTATCCAACACTTACCCTACTGTTGCACCCCCTGGAGTTAGATTAGTAATTTTTATCCCTACACTATCCAACACTTACCCTACTGTTGCACCCCCCTGGAGTTAGAATAGTAAATGTTACTCCTACACTATCCATTACTTACCAAACATGCAGTGTAATGGTATGCGTTGTAATGGTATGCGTATTAAAGTTAGTATGCATTGTAATGGAATGCGTTGTAAAGGTAGTTTTTAGAGATGCGTTGTAATGGCATGCGGTGTAATGGAATGCGTTGTAATGGATGTTGGGTTGTAAAAAATTTGTTGTAATGGCATGCGTTGTAAAAGTATGCGTTGTAACATCATACAACCAGACTGTATATCACTTCTAGTGTCCTTTAATGGTAAAGGGAACTATGGGGTCATATAAGCTCCCACATATGTTCACACCTCTGATGTATGGAACCCTGCCTCGCGGGCTTTAGGGGGCCTTTTTTTACGGGTGACTAGTATATATCAGAGAATTGACTTTGCTGAACATGGTGAGGGCAAAGTCAAATGTGAGCAGTTTGCACGGTTCCTGCCTGCAGTCAGTACTGGCAGGTCTGCTGTCAGTAGCTTACTTGGGTCACTTAGAATGGCACAAACAGTGATGCAAGCCCTGGGCACCCCTTTAACAACCCATGCCCTATGTACCACTGGTACCATATACTAGGGACTTATGAGAGGGGGTAAGCCCTTGTTAATTGGGTTTGCCAATTTACACATAACAGTTTTCGGGAGAGAGCACTGGCACTGGGGTCTGGTTAGCAGGCTTCATTGCACTGTGAGAGTCGAAAACCAGCTTCTAGTTCTCCAAATGGGGACAAAAAGTGGAGGGACATCTGCATAATGATTAAAGTTAATCACCAATAATTGATTTTTTATCATGCATGGGCTAACACTCAGGGATTTACCTGGGTACCTATTCTTGAAAATAAATCATATTTATAGAGAGTATGATATATTTACATTTTCATATTCATTTATCTAATATCTTTTAGTAGTGGGTTGCTGAACTAAGATGCGTTTTGGTTTACATATGTAGACTTTATATACAATTATCCGCATACATTTCACAACTAAACTACATTATAGATAGCTTAAAATACATCTCAATTCATATATAAGGTCATAATTATTCATCTATAATTGGCACATTTCAATTAACAAAGTATAACCAGAGCCATAGGTTATTCGCTAAACATCAGTGATCAGTAGTTCTGTCTATGTACAGCCATTCAGAGTTTTTATAGTTTTAGAGTCAGTTGCTGACAGTCTCAACATTTCGGCCCTTTTTGCACAAATGCGTGAAGCCCTCTTCAGGAATTGGATTAACATAATAGATAACAAATGCTGCAATACCCAATCACAACTATTGCATCCTACCATATATACATGTGACGAAGAGCACCAAAAACGGATGAAATATCCAGAAGAGAAAGTGGCAATCTTTGCTTCATGCAACTTGTGACTTTTGTTGTGTAGAGGAGTAAAAATAAAATTCACATTTAATAAATTGTCCTGCAACAGAGAATGTCTGACAAACGTTCTTTCTATACAGCTGTGCTTTTGTAGCTTAACAAACTTCATGAAATATATTACCAATGTCAAAATAATAAGTTTATTTCTAAAGGGCATGTTTACCCTAAGCGGCATCCTGGCATGTTTCTGCAGCGTATGCATTAGCCAACTGAGCTACAGCCCCAGCAGTGTCCAGAACTGCTGTTAATTCTGCAGCTGCAGAGTAATGTTTTACATCTACTCCAGTTCTTCAGTGGAAGCATACAATACAATTATATTCATTGTATTAATAGTTACTTAGTTAAACATTATTTTGGCCATAAAAGTTGCATGTAAACAAACATAAAAAGCATTTCATTACATTGTTATTAGGCTGTCTGTTTTGGCTGCCAGTGCTTGCAGAATTGAATCCAGTAGAGTAATTATCAGTAGAAATCTATAGGACTAGCAATCTGGGCCTTAGTTCTAGAGCCACAATCCCAGTCAATTCTAAAAACAATAATCTCACATATAAAATCATCCTCAATAGATAGTTCCAAAAATCGAATACATTTAAACTTTAAGAATTTGGCTATAAATACTCATAAAATACTAGAAACTTGAAATTGCCCCTTCATTGAATATTATTACAGCAAAATAATCAATGAAAAGAAACAGTTGGGAACTTTCGGCCGATTGACAATATACATTTCAAAAATGATGTATAGCAGCTAATGGCCATTAACATTTCAGTCCCATCTTCTTACATACAAATCCAACTGCAAGTAGGTACCTGCTAAGTGCAAAAAATATGAAAGGATGATGTATATTTTTCTTTTTTTGTTTAAATGTTTTTATTATTTTTTAACATATATATTCCCCCCTTCCACCCCTGGACAGGTAAACATTCTGCACATTAACATCATGAGCTTTACATTATGCTTGTCATACTTACATATTCATTATAGAGAATTTATAGAATATATTCCAGGCATCACGGAAAACCAACTAAAACAATAACATAAATACATTACAGCATTAATAATAAATTAGTTTTGTAAATCTCGCCAGTGTGTAAAAGAGTCCAGATTTTCATACCCCTTTTACGTCGCCGTCTGCCTTTCCGCTTATATATAGCTATCTCGATATTATGCACTGCTAAAAGCCTGGCTAGCCACTGTTGGAAAGAGGGTGGTAGCGGATCAAGCCAAGCCGAGGCTAGGCATAACCGCAAAACGGCCATAGCAACGAATATAAAATCGTGGCCACTCTGAAGGTTATCTGGATCTTCCGCCCAAAGTACCATTGCCTCAGGTGACAAAGCAACCTCTCTGTGAAGAACAGAAGTTAAAAACCTCTCTATATCTTGTATCAAAGGTATTAACACCGGACAAGAGGCAAAGATATGAATGGAATCTGCTTTAAATAGGTTGCATCTCGGGCAGCAAGTCCCCTTACCGGTTCCCCATTTTGCGATCTTATGGGGTGTGTAGTAGAGAAAAAAACAGGTTTTGTAAAATTGTGCCTGGAGTTTGGTAGAAATAAGAATAGTTTGGGCTAGCTGATAGGAATATAAAAATCCTTTCTTTGAGATCTCAAGTTTACTTAGCCACTTCGTTGCCGTTTTATCCAAATCATCCGGGAACATGTCCAACAATGACACATAAACCCCTCCTATTGATTGTTTCTTAGAGTGTATAATTGTCTCTACTACAGTAGATTCTTCCCCAAGTGTCCTTGCCCCAGGTTTATGAGTTAAGAAATCCCTAATTTGGAGATATTTAAAGAAATCCCGCCAATGTAAGTCAAATGCTTCCTTCAGAGCATCAAAAGATTTAATCCCCTGAGTAGTATAAAAATCCCCTAATTGTGTTATTCCAAAATTATACCATTTGTTTACCCAGTTATCCTTAAAGATTATTGGTGGAAGAATTGGATTGTTCAATACCGGTGTATAATGTGAGATTTGTCCTATTCCTAATATTTTCTTTACGATCTTCCATACATTAAAACAGCTATAAAGAGTCTTATATTTGACCTTTTTATTGTAGCTGTCGTGTATGTGGCTCCATAAATAGCCATAGCAGGAATTCCCCACCAGTAGCTGAAAGATTGAAGCGGTATGTTCCTCTGTGTTTTTCCCCCCTTGCAATAATTCCTTACTGTAGAGTAATACACATGACCAATAATATCTTCTTAAGTTGGGAAGAGCTAGCCCACCTCTGTCCTTATGTGATGAAATGTAATGATGTCTTGTAAAGCGCATGAATCACCCCACATGGGGTATCTCCGCGCTGTAGACCGCTGAGGAACCCGTCCTGGCTTTCCCTGTGAGATTGACCCTACTGGGTATCTCCAGGGTGAAACCAGGCATCCCCGGCATATGTGGGGGGCCGTTGTGGAGATGAGGCAAGCTAATGCCCAGAGTTGCCGAGTGTGATCCCTGGTTAGAGTAGGCACCGAGGCGAGAATTATCGAGTCCGCTGACCCTGGTCCACGACCCTGCAGCGTCGGGAATTGAACCCTGGTCCTGGGCCGTCCTTTGCTTCCAGGTCTGCCGCCTCTAACCAGTGAGCCACACACTTAAGAAGGGTAAGATATTTATATGCCCGACGGGGTTGTGCATATGACCATGTAAATCTAGAAAAGGTACGTTCCATTACTGTAAACCACTGATTAGAAAATTCTAGGCAAACTGCCCTGAATAAGTATAGTATTTTGGGAAAATACACCATTTTAATTGCATTTGCTCTCCCGATAATGGACAGGTGGAGATTGTCTAACCGTCGTAAATCCTTTTGTATTGTGTTCAGAATTGGCTTAACATTTATGTCCACAATTTCCTCCAGCTTTGAGGAAATTGTGACACCCAAGTATGCCGCTCCCTTCACCACCCTAGGATCATCCATCACAATTTTTTGATTTAGAACGATTTGTGTCTTCCCTTGATTTAGAGTGTAGCCAGAATCCAGCCCAAATTTCCTGGCCTCGGCCTCGATGGTCAGCATTGCTACTGTGGGGTCTGCGGTAACTATAGCAATATCCTCAGCGTATGCTAATGTTTTTGTAGCATACCCCTGTGATATAATGGGAGTTATGTTGTTATTTTCCTCCAAATAGCGAATAAAAGAATCTATATATATTGCAAAGAGTGTCATTTTTCAACACTCTTACCTTTATTAGTATTGTTCCTAGTATGCCTTAACAATAATCAACAAGGAACTCAGGAGAACACAAGCCTCCATGTCTACTGGTCTTGTAATAAAAGGTGTTTCTCTTTTATTCTGGACATTCCACGCACCCAGTATTGGCGACATTCTGTGTTCATATCCTGGGGCGTGCGAAGAACCATCTTCTAGGAATGACTTTATTTATTTATGTACTGATATGTGTGATGGCTTTATAGAGTTCTGCACAGTGTTTGGAGCCACTTCAAAGGGCTTGTGAAGGACAGACAGGGATTTATACTAACACAATAGACCCGAAGTCTCTCTAGCCTGGATCTTAACTCCATCTTTCACAAGTGTCTTCTATAATAGTGGATGTCAAGGCCTTGATGGCGGCATCTGACTGGCACTCATACAGTCCTCAGAACTTGTTGGTGGAGACCGTCACAAGTGGGTAGGTCACAGAATGTTTTGGCGGCCCGCAGTCCAGTTGCAACATATTTGTAGATTTAAAAAACATAGCTATTGCCTTTATTAATGATGAGGTAACACTACTTATTCCACTAAATCAGTGTTTTAACCCCTTGTCTGCAGATCTCTGGTGCTCCACAATGCTTACTTAGGGGGTCTGCGACTATATGGAAAACTAAATGATATTAGAAGAGTAATAAAGTGTATACATATAAAAACAAGCGAATCGTACATTTAAATCTTTTAAAAAGGTCTGTATATGTGAAGGAATTTGAAATTGGGGGATAAAAGTCGGGATCCTTAGCCTTATTCATGGGAGAATTACATCAAGCAGTATCATGGACAATTGGTGGCCTCAGTTGAAGTCACAAAAGAGAGGTTGCAAAAGGGAAATTGTAAAATCTAGCATAGAGCGTTGTCTTTTAGATACAAAATCAAATTTTGAAAGGCTCCAA